>NC_134601.1:51700970-52010137 GCF_037038515.1 Microtus pennsylvanicus
AAGTTTATATACTATGACTGGCTGATATCCATGGGCAGCTTGATTGTATCTAAAGAGAAACAGTAGAGGAGGAGTGGATGTGGATGGGGTGGGGAATAAGGGCAGCAAGTGAAGAGTGTGGGGAAGGCTAGAAGGAGAGAAAACTTTGATTGGAATGTAAAACAACAGCAACAAAAATAACAACAACAAAACAACTATAATAATTAAGACCATATGTCATTATTCATGGTGTGAACAAAATATAAAAAATGTATTTTGATAATAAAAAACCGCATAATATTAACAATTCTGAAGTGGCTGAGCACTTCAGACAAATATAGGATTCAAGGGGATTTTGACATATGTTATGACTTGGCAGTTTTAACAGTGCCAAAATTCTCATTTCTCCAAGAGGTATTTTGGACTTAATTTATATGCCATTTTCTGACAATTAAATATTTTGACTTTTTAATAATTAAATTTGATTTTTTGCTAAACTCCACACTTGTATATAATATACACTGATCGAATTCTCACTACCTTCCATTCCATAGAAATCTATTTTTTGTCTTCATGTCTATTCATTTTCTTTTGAGCTTCACCGAGTTTAACCAGAGACAATCTATATGACCATGGGGTTTTGTTTTATACTTTGGAAACTGATGTATTCAGCAGTGAGTATATAACTGAAGACAGTAAATTCTCTTTGCCAAGATTTGATCAATTAATAATAGTTCATCAGTAATAGGCATGATCCTATGTGTCCCTTCCCTTTTCATGACTGATCGTTGACAGGGCCAATCTTATTTGACCCAATGAAGGTAACATCAGTTGTGAGTTTTTGACTGCAAAAATTGCACTAGTCTCTAGCATATTTCACAGCCGTTTACCCTGTCCTCTAGCTGTTGTATGCTTGCTGTCATCTCTTCTGCAGTTCTCTCTGAAAATAAAAGTGGGTGGCAAAATATCTTATTTAGGGACAAAGCCCTCAGCTCAGCTCATTACGTTTTAGCATCTTAAACAGCCATCACTCTGCATTCATTGTTATTTGCAGCATTAAGGCTTCTCTGATTAAGGCTGAGGGTAACTTTTGTCTATGGGTTTAAACCTTAATATTTAGAAGGCAGTTTGATGCTATCTAGTAAGTTTCCAATTTGATCCCATGACTTCGCAAGAATAAATTGTTAATTGGGCTGGCAGTACCAGGTATAAGTTCTCTCCCATGGAATATATTTCAAGTCCAATCAAAGGGCAATTAGATACTTCCACATTTGTGCCACTTTTACACAAGTAGTCATGTCTCCTGACTTTGAAATTAAAACTCCCCAACTTTTTTTTTAAATCCCAACTAATATGAAAAGATACAGTCTCTGTATAACGGACCTATAAGGTAAAGAAATAGAAAAAAGTAGTTCTTGACCCAGGTTTGAAAAAAAAGGCAATTAGTTACCCATGGAATATGTCTAACTTAATGGCGTGGTACTTTTATTGCCTACTAAATTATAATAAAAGAATGTGACATTAGATAATACCAAAGCTGCTTAGCACAGAAGCAAGTTTTGGCTTTCGTATGCATTCAAAACTTAGCCTAAATAGTTAGACTTATATAATATATAAACGTGTAAAAATAACTTGATTACTCACTTCCCTCCTCTAATCATTACTGTCACTATTCTTTAGATTCAGAACTTGCCAAAATTTATTCATTGGCACAATCTTTATTTTTAGCTATGTCATTCTTTCTCAACTAAAAGTCACTGATGGCATAGAACTTTTCCATCCAGTCACTGAATTAAAAATGATAATATATGGTATTTTTGTGGTATGTCAAAGGAGCATACAGTAAAGTCATTCTCTAAGCTGTAATTGTAACAGTGCTTCAGTGTGAAGCAATTTGCTTTTAAACATGAAACAGCATAATGCCCAAGGATTTTTAGTACTAGGAAGTATTATCTCCACTAGTATCTTGGGATATTTGTCAAATCATACTAATGACTTTGATCACAAAGTTACCGTAGAGCCCTAAGGTGTAGGAGGTCCTTCTGTATTTTTGTTGCTTTCATTGATGAATAAAGAAACTGCTTTGGGCCTGGTGATAGGACAGAACTGAATTCTGGGAGGAAGAAAGCAGAGTGAGAGAGCCGCCGTGGAGACGCAGGTCAGACATGCTAAATCTTTCTCAGTAAGCCACTACTTCATGTTGAACACAGATTTAATAGAAATGAGTTAAATCAAGATGTGAGAGTTAGTTAATAGGAGTCTAGAACTAATGACCAAGCAGTGCTTTAATTAATACAGTTTCTGTGTGCTTACTTCAGGTATAAGCTAGCTGGGCATGAGGAAACAAAGGGCCACCCAGCTCTCCATGCAACAGCCCTATGTCAAGACTAAAGAGGCTACCCCCAAATGAATTGGAATACATTGCAGTTATTGTTTATATATACTTACATATAACACATATATTACATATATAAGTATTGTGGAACCCCAAAGTTCCTTAATAAACAAGGCTAGCTATAGGATGTTCATAAAAATTCCTGTAACACAAAGTGAACCAAATACATTGTGGAATGATTCTATATATTCACAAATAGTTGTGACTGCTTGGACCAAAGAGGTAATTACTCACACTTAGCATTTAAAACTGTGTTAAGTCATTCTATTATAAGGACCAAAGAAATATTGTCATGTTTATTTTATGTCACAATAAGTTATGAATTTATTGTCAATATGTTCAAAGAAATTAAAAATATATTGGAGACAGAAAGTGTTTGTTTCCTATAAAATCATTCTCTAGAATAGTTTATAATGACCAAAATCATGTTACTCACCAACCAAACTTGAACTGTTCCTGTCTTGCACTAGACTCAAGGTAAAATATAAAAAAGTCAACTGACTCAAGTCACAAAGTTATAAATACCATTCTTTTGGATTATTTGATTTATTCTTTTTTTATTTCTAAAGATATAGGTTGGCTAAGACCAAAAGCACTGATCATAGCTTATGCTGGAGAGGATGTGGAGTAAGAACACTCTGCCATTGCTGGTGAAAGTGAAAACATGTACAGCTACTTTGAAAATTAGTATGGCAGTTGCTCAGAAAACTGGAAATCAATCTTCCTCAAGACACAGAAATATCACTTGGGCATATATACCCAAAAGATCCACACTCATACCACAAGAATATTTGCTCAACTATGTTCACAGCAGCATTATTTGTAATAGCCAGAACCTAGGAACAACCTAGATGCCCCCAACTAAAGAATGGATAAAGAAAATGTGGTAAATTTACACAATGGAGTAGTACTCAGCAGAAAAAAAAAACCAATGATATCATGAGAATTTGTAGGCAAATGGATGGAACTAGAACAAACCATTCAGAGTGAAGAAATCCAGAATCAGAAAGACAAATATAATATGTACTCACTCATAAGTGGCTTGTAGACATAAAGTAAAGGATAACCAGCCTATAGTCCATGACCCCAAAGAAAGCAGATAACAAGAAAAACACTGAGACATACATGGGTCCCCATGTGAAGGGGAAATAGAAAAGATCTCCTGAGAAAATTGGGAGCACGAAGGTGATTAGAGAAGGGCAGGCAGAAGAGGATAGGGAGGGAAGAAGAGAAGGGGTTAGGAGAAGATGAGGGAATGTGAAAGCTGGAATAGGGGAAGGGCAGAGAGGGAGAGCAGGAAAAGAGATATCTTGATTGAGGGAGTCATGATGAGGCTAGTGAGAAACCTGGCACTAGGGAAATTCCCAGGAATCCACAAGGATGACCCCAGCTAAGATCATAAGCAATATTGGAGAGTGTATTTGAACTGGCCTTCCCGTTGTAATCAGATGGATGACTACCTTAATTGTCGTCATAGAAACTTCATTCAGCAACTGATAGAACAGATGCAGAGATTCACAGCTTACTGGGCCGAGCTCCCAGAGTTCAGTCCAAGAAAAGGAGGAGCGATAATATGAGCAAATGGGTCAAGACCATGTTGGGGAAAACCACAGAAACAGCTGACCTGAGGTCGTGGGAATTCACCAACTCTGGAATGACAGCAGTGGAACCTGCATAAGCCCAAACTAGGCAGTCTGAATGTGGGTGGCAGTTGTGTGACTGGAGCAGTCTATGGGGCCACTGGCAGTGGGACCAAAATTTCTCCTTAGTGCTTGAATTGACTTTTTGGAACCCATTCTCTTTAGAGGGATACCTCGCTCAGCCTAGATAGAGAGGGAGGCCTTGGTCCTGCCTCAAAGTGATGAGCCAGACTTTGTTGACTCCCCATGGGAAGCCTTATACTGTCTGAAGAGTAGATGGAGGCTGGGGTGAGGGAAGGTGAGGGGAGCAAGAGGAAAGAATAGAGAGGGAACTGGGTACGTAAAATGAGAAAAGATTGTTTTAAGAAAATAAATTAAAAAGGAGGTATCAAAAAGAAAAAATGGGGAGGGGGAGAGGAGTGGAGGGAGGGGGAGAGGAGTGGGGGAGGGGGAGGGAAATGGGAGGCGGGGAGGAAGCAGAAATTTTTTCAACAAAAAAATAAATTAATTAATTAAAAAAAGAGGATATATTATTGGTGATATCCAAAGCAAACTAGCAGGTATAGGTATAGATAATCAAGACTTTTTTCCTATAATAGAAAAAAAAATTATTTGCAATTGAAATATAAAATGTGGTCACCAGCAATATGTAGGAAGCTTAATATACCTGCAATGGATCCCATAGGCATAAAATGTTTGATATTCAGTTTATAGAGTACTATGACAGTGCATTTGTCTCCAGTTTGTAATCAATTTCAGATATATATATATATATATATATATATATATATATATATATATATAGTCTAAGGACAGTGAATCATATCAGGATATGATGAGCCTTTAGCACTCTGCAAATCTAAGCACACCGCTGGCTTTCAATTTTCTGTTTGTGATTCAATTCTCAACAATTGGATTCAGATCTATTTACCTGTCTTGTCACAGTTTGAACCGTAATGTGACCTGTGTGTAGCTTCTCACTCTGAAGATTCATTTTCTTCATCATTAAAAAGAAATGTACAGTTTACACAAGGACTGTTTAGGAAATACTTGACCTTTGTTATAATCAGTATTGTACATTTCCAAATGTTTTTCTTAAGGTGTCAAAAATTAGCATTCGAGTGAATAACATGCTTTCTTCTTTAGCTTATATGACATGACCTTTAAATAAAAAAGTTTGTTTTAGAAATAAATGAATATGTAATTTATTCACAATATGCACTGAATATTTTGTAGTTCTCAAATATGTTACCTTTTTCACAGGTATCATTTCTTAATTCTCACAAAATTCTTTTTTAAGAGGACACTGAGTTGGAGTAGTTCTGACATTTGGTTTCAGGTAGCATAGAAGGCAAAGCAAATTATGAGCATATTAATTGAATTTATAAGTTGGAATTTTTGTTCCTTTTCTTATGTTTTCCTAATTGTAAAATTGATCCCAAATTTCATTACAATATCTTAATTCACTGTTATTTATAAAGAAGTAACTATATAACAAAGATGTATGTCACCAGATTATTTTGGTCTCGCCTTTCCTAGTATTTTGGACCAGATATTTATTGTTGCTGCTGTCTGTTAAGAACTGATTTGCACATTATAAGATGACTTGCACTTCTGTGTGATTTAGAGAGTGGTGAAAATCATCTTATAATGTGCAAATAATTAGATTCCAGTGGCAAATTCCACCCACTTCTAGCTGTGCTCAATAAAATTTTCTGCAGACAGTAGCTCTTTATGCATAAAATCTCCATCTTTTCTTTGAAGTTATTCTAGTCTCATCAGTGATCATCTATGTCTCTTTCTAAGAAAAGACAGATTGATCACAAGTTTTCCAAATGGTTTCATGAAAGCCCTAGATGTTTTCAAATAAAAATAAGCTACTAGATTAATAGATAAACAGTCAATATCTATAAAATATAATGTATGTAATTGTTTCTACAACGATTGTATCTTCCATTTTCAACAAGAGTTTTATACTAATCAGAGCAGCTACTTAATTCAGAACTAACACATTGAAAAAGGAGCTATAAAACTTGCTTTGCAAAATTAATACATTATCAAATATAGTTTTGAAAAATAAAATTTGGGCTAAACAATTGAAATTTAATTGGATCAGGGCTATGCCATCAGAGAATACATCCATTTCCTTTATCATTCTCCCTTGTCAGGAAGGCTCCATTTTATTTTGCTAGCTATGTTAATTGCTGCCTATTACTCTGCCATTATGCTCCCCTTCCAAAATAAATAATATTTATGAAGCTCTAGAATAATACATAAACTGGTTGTTTGTTATGTTTATTCAACACTGATGCTTCCTTTCCAAATTGCATTGCTCAGTTCTTATTGCTGTTCAATCAGAAACATCATGTTTTCCAAAATGCCTTGCCAACATGTTTGTCTTTGCATACACATATTTTTTTCTTCGTGAGTTAGAGAATAGCAATTAGGCAATTCCAGGTGGCATGGTTACCAAAAGATAATCACATCTTGAAACCATTTGAGACATCACACACAATGAGACTGAAATCCTCGGGGGTGTGATTATCTCATTTTTGTTCCTCTTCATACCATGTCGGTATCCTCTTCTGTTGTCACAGTGCTAACTTACAGAATCTTTGAATCACTTACCCCCAATTAGCACTACTCTATCATGTAATCACTCTAAGACCACTGTCAGAAAACAGCAATCAAAAAGGCCATCACGGCATTGTACTAAGGCAGAATCCTGCAATGTTTTCTTTTTAACATTTAGTTGTACCATGTCTTATATTTTTATATAATTCATTGTTTGGGGGAAAGCTGCAGGCAGCGAGACTCTAGAGAGATCAGACATTAGCAGGCATCAGCCATGTCTCATTTTCCTCAAATTATAATCTTCTCCTGCTGCATGTTTCCATAATGATAACACATGGTGTGACCTAGCAAGAGTACAAGTTATTGCTTCATCTAGAAAGTATTTGCAGTCAGTCAATGAAATACAAGAATATCTTAAATAATATATTTTAGTTTAAATGTCCATAAAGGAAATATTTTCAAATGAATTCCAATTTTTACTATATCCCTTAAAGTGAGTCTTTGATACAATGGTGTGCCTTAAAATACTAACAGACTATAAAAAGTAAATACATGTGCTTGTTGAAGTTTTAAAATATCTAGGTTACTTATATTTTATTCCTCTATTAAAGTGCCTGAGGAATCCTTTGCTTCTGAGCTTGGGATTTCTTAGGAGATTTTTTTTCAGCAAGATATTTCTTTAGAACCTATTTTCATTTACATCAGATATTATAGGAATAAATAAATGTATTGATACATATGACCTGCCAAAATTAAACCAAGAAAAAAAACTTAAGCAGATCTATAATAAACAGTGAAATTGAACTATAATAAAAAGTTTTCCAACTAAAAATAAATCCAGGTCCAGATGGATTCACTGCTGAATTCTATCAGATCCACAAAGAACTAATACCAGTGGTTCTCAAACTCTTCCCTAAAACAAAATACAGGAGTTCTGTCCTGATACCTACATCAGCAAAAGACAAAAACAGCCAAAAAGAAATGAAACCTAAAGGAAAAATCCATTCGATAAAACTCTGGTAAACCAAATTAAATAACACACCGAAAGCATTCAATATTATCCAGTGAGTGGGAGACAAGCAAATCAATGAATGTAATATATCCCATAAATAGATATTTCTAGTTTACTTTTTGTCTGTGTGATAAAACATTGACCAAAAACAATTTGAAGAAGAAAGGACTTATTTCCTCTCACACTTCCAGGTAAGTCAGCTTCATCAGTGCAGGAGCTCAAGGCTGAATGCTAAAGTCAGGAATGAAAAGAAAACCACAAAGTAACAGTACTTACTGACTTGTTCTGCTTCATATTTGCTGCTGTCCTTGGTGGTTATCCTAAAGTCCTGGCATCTCCAATATGTGGGAGCTCCTCTGCAGCTGCGGCTATACCTTCAACAATGGCCTCCCCTGACCACTCACTGGGGAGGGTAACAAGCCAGTAGTAGCTCCATCCACAAGGCTGGATGCCTTAGCAGTCCTGGTCTAGTGCTGAAAACCTGGAAGGTTCACAGAATGTGATTGGTCCATGGTCCAGAATGGAAGTCTGGAAACACTGGTTCTGACATCAGCAAAGGAATCAGCAACAACCACAATAACAGAACAAATCAACTTGACAGCAAAAGGGAAGGCCAAATGCACTGAATGCAAGAGACCTTCCTTCTGCTATATCTTTTTATGTGTACTGCAGTCGGAAGGTACTTCCCACAATGCAGTAGGTCTTCCCACATTGGTTAACATAATCAGCATAGTTCTTCAGGTGAGGTGCCATACCCAGATGATTCTAATTTGTGTCAAGTCAATGTTAAACCAACTATAATATAGGTCAGAGATAGTACATGATCATATCAGTAGATACAAAAAGCCCTTTAACAAATACAGCTTTACTTCATTATAAAAACACTGATAAAACTAGGGACAGAAGCTGGGAGTATTGGCACACTCCTTTAATCTCAAAACAGGGCAGGCAGGCAGATCTCTGTAACTTTAAGGCCTTCTTGAACTACATAACAAGTATCTGGCCAACCAGAGCTGCACAAAGAAACCCTGTTTTTTACAAATTAAAACGCCAACAAAAACTAAGAATAGAAGGAATATATTTCAAAAAATAAAAATATACACAACAAGCATATGCCAATTATTATACTAACTGTCAAAATCCTAAAATATTCAATAAAAATTAGACAAGGTTGGCCACTCCACAACTCAAACTAAAGTAATAAAACAAAAGAAAGAAATAACAGGGATACAAATAGGAAAGGACAAAACCAAATTATCCCTGTTTGCAGATGATGTACTCCTATAGGAAACCAATCTTAAAATCTCAAAACAGAACACCCTTAGATTTGAATGCTCTTTCTGAAAAGTAGCAGAAGAAAATATCCACATACATAAACTAGTCAGTCACCTTGCTATTTATCAATGGTGAAACTTTTGAGTATGAAATTAAGGAGATGATCTTAAAATAGATTTCAAAAATACCTGGAAGAAATATAAACAAGAATTTAAATATCTCTTTAAAAATTAAGACATTGAAGAAAGAGAAAACAAACACAAAATCAGTAGGATTCCTATAAAAACAAAACAGCATATCCCAATGATGAAATCAGAGAAAGAAATCAAAATTGTATACAATTCATTGGAATTAAGAAAGGAAATAAACAATACTATAATGGAAACACTTTTTGTTTTCTTTGAGAGTTTCATACAACGCAGTTTGATTACCCACACCTCCCAGATAGGTCCTCTTTGCCTACCCATCTAACTTGGTGCCCCAAATAAACAAAAAAAATAGAAATAAATGTGTGGCCTGCAGCTGGAGGGTAGTCTGCTGACCAGGGCTAATACCCCAAAAAATAGACTCTTCATCTCCTAGCAGTTATAAATAAGCAGTATCTCTTTAGCTAGCGGTGCAACTTAAAGTTCACCTCCAATAACCACAATGGAATTGTGTGTGGCCTAAATATGCACAGCTCTTGTGCAAGCTGTCCCAACTGATATATATTCATAAATTTAACTGCCTTGGTATTTGCAGAAAACACATTTCCCTTGTTTTCTAGACCCTATGTTTCCTACAATCTTCCCACTATGATATCATGTGTAAGTCTTAGATGGAGGAGCTATGATATAGATGTCCTGTAGAGAGATGAACGTTCTGCAGTCTCTATTTCTCTGAACCTTAAATAATTATGGGTTTTTGTGCTAATCACCATATATTGCTAAAGAAAGCTTTACTAATGAGGTTTGTCCAATGTTCTAACCAACGGATATAACAGTAAGTCATTAGGAGTGCGTTTAATATAGCATCCACTGATCAGAGTAATAATGGGTTCATTCCTAGGGTTTATGATGTGTCTAGTCATAGGCTGTTATCCCCAAAAAACATTAAAAATAAGGATTTCAACTTGTCCAGAAGGCCTTAAATCCAACCAGGATGTGACTGGGTACTTCCATAGCATTTGTGCTACTGTTACACAGTTGGCTGTGTCTTTTCCAGGGCAGTCATTATTTTAGTTCAAAGGATTCATAGCTGTGTAAGATTTCTGATTTCTTTGCATTTCAGGTGGCATGGCATAGACATTTCCAGTAATATAAAAAGCTAACCAGTCAGAATGAGGCTTCAAGATGAGTAACAGCTTGATTTCTCTGTGTTCTTCAACTCTAGCATTGTGCCTTGAACAATGGGGCCTTTCACATCTAGTTCTGGGGGGTAACCAAGATCTTTGGCAATAGCCTGTTTGGGGGTGCTATATGGAACTTCACTTCCCAACAACTGTAGAAGAGATAACTAATTATCAGCACTGAAATATTTATCTGTTATCGTGTGGTATCTAGTAGGGATATTGTTGCCCAGTTACAGGACAATATATAAATGTGTATGTATATATTTTATAAGTATTCTACAGTAGTAGATTTCCGTATGACTTTTGAAACATCTTTGGTGTTAATTGACCCTCTCAATATTCCCTCATCTACAATCTCCTCCCATTCCATACCCCATTACGCTCAACATGTACTATGATTTCCCTTTAATCCTTTGCAACTCTGCTGTACTTCCCTGCCTTAAAACCATCCTTCCATTGCCCTAACAAATCTCCCAAGCTCTAGAAGTATTCCCAACAAAACAAACATCTGAAGATTCAAGTTACCATTCATGTGTTCATTAATGAGACTAAATTTTGAATACCTTACTTAAAATTATTTCAATCCCTACCCATTTACCTGTGGATTTGATATTTTTGTTTTTCTTCACACCTTAATGATATTCCATTGTGTAAATGTGTTTTCACTATATCTTTTCACTATATCTTCTTATCCTAATCATATATATATATATATATATATATGTATATATATATATATATAATCAGTAAATATGGATGAGTGGGTATCTCTCTAGTAGGATGCAGAGGCATTTGGGTATATGTCCAATTGGTATAGGATGACAATGTGGTAGATTTATCTCTAGCTTTTTGAGGAATCTCTATACTTACTTGCATAGTGTCTGTACATGTTTGAACTCACACCAAAAGGGAATAAGTTTCTGTTGCCTCACATCCATGCCAGCATTGGTCAGCATTTTCATTTGTTTTTGAATCTTAGCCATTCTTATTTAGGTAGGATACAATCCCAAAGAAACTTTAATTTTCATTTTCTCAATAGCTGTGGATGTTGAACATTTAAAAAAAATGATTCCAAACCACTTGATTTTCATTTCAGAAAATTTCCTCTTTAGTTCCATGCTCAGTTTTAAATTCGGTTGTTTGTGGGTTTGAAGCTTACTTTCTCTTATTTTTTTATTTACACTAGATACTAGTACTTTTTTGGATGTACAGCTGGCAATTTTTTTCTCAGTCTGTGATGTTATCCTTTGCTATATAGAAGACTTTATTTCATGAGTTTTCATGTTAATTGCTGATCTTAATGCCTGTGCTATTGGAGGGTTCTGCTCAAAAAGTTATTTCCTGGGCCATCAAGCTCAACCATGCTCCATATTTTCACCACTGACAGATTCAGAGGTATGTTTTTTATATTGAGAACCTAAATACATTTGTAGCTGAGTTTGTTTAGGGTGAGATATAAGAATCTACTTTCATTCCTCTATAAATCTTATCCAGGTTGACAAGAAATTTTTGTTGAGTGTACTGCCTTTTCTCCAATGTTTATCATTGGCCTGTTTGTCAAAATTCAGGTGGTTGTAGCAATGTGGGCTTATATACGTATCTGCAATTCTGTTCCATTGATCAATGTACTATGTCTGTTCCTATGCCAGAGCAATACTAGTTTTTATTACTGTAGTCATGAAGTATATCTTGAAATCTGAGGTGGTATTACCTCCATCAGTTCTTCCATTCTTCTTGCTTGTTTTGGCTATCCTGATTCTTTGGTGTTTCTGTGTGAAATTTAAGGTTATTTGTTCAACTTCTGTGAATGATTGCATTGGAATTTTGATGGAATTGTACTGAATCTCTAAATGGCTTTTGGTCCGATAGCCATTTTACAATATTAATTCTGTCAATCAATGAGCAAGGAAGTTCTCTCCATTTTCTGGTATCTTTCGAATTTCCCTTTTATTTGATAATGTTTATTGTATAAGTTTGCTTGCAATGTTTATTTTATAAGTTTTTCACTTCCATAGGGAGATTCATGTTGTGGAATATTAGCTTAAGATGTGTTACATTTGCTTATGTTGTGGAATATTTCTTTAATGATGCAAAGATGTCTTGCATTCTTTTATGTTGCATTTGTTTAACTCTGTAAAGTTGTATCTTTGCTTGTCTAAAACAACAGATTGGTCTAATAAGGAGCTGAATGGTCCATATCTCGACAGGAGAGAAAAATATGCAGGGCTGACAGGCAGACAGAATAGACAGGAGGATAAATCTAGGCTCAAAAGGAAAAGAGAAGAAGGGGAGAAACAGGAAAAGAAAAAGGGGGAAAGATTCCAGGGGCCAGCCACCTAGTCACGTTGTCTTCCACGGAGTAAGAAGGAAAGTAAGATATATAGAATAAGGAAAGTTAAAAAGCCTGGAGGCAAAATGAAGTTAAAGAGAAACAGGAAAATTTAAGTTAGAAAAGCTGGCTAGAAACAAGCCAAGCTAAGGCCAGGCAATCATAAGTAAGAATAAGACTCAATGTATTTATATTGGAGCTGGGCGGTAGGCCCCTAAAAAAAATTTTTAAAAATTACTACAGATTTATTACAATATTTTGATGTTTTTGTAAGTGAAAAGTTCCCTAATTTTCTTCTTAGTATTTTTGTCTTTTGTATATAGGAAGGCTGTTGATTTTGGATTTGGTGAATGTGTTTATTAGGTCAGGTGACTTCTAACGGAGTTTTAAAGGTCTCTTATTTAGGAAATCATATGATCCACAAACAAAGGTACTTTAACATCTTTCTGTCCTATTTGCATCCCCTTTATCTAGGTAATTTGTTTTAATGCCTTAGCTAAGACAAAACTTCCAGAATTATACTGAATAGTATAAGTGAGAATAAAAATCCCTGTCTCATTTCAGTTGAAATTCTTTGAATGTATCCCCTCTTAGGATGATAATTGTGATGACTGACTCTGATCTTCTGTGTTAGTTTTATTAGATTGAGATACATTCCCTTCAGTACCAGATTTTCTACGAAAGGATGTTGGATTTTCAAAGGTTGTTCCTGTATCTAATAAAAGTATTGTGTGGATTCTGTCCTTGAGTCTATTTGCATATTAGATGTTGTGTTTTGAATTACATATTTTAAATCATGCCTGCATCTCTGAGATGAATTCAAATGATGAATAATATTTTTAATGCGTTCTTTATTATTATGTTTATGTTTATTATTATTAGTTTATGTTTATTGAGCTCTACATTTTTCTCTGCTCCCCACCCTATCTCTCCCCTCCACTTCAACCCTTTCCCAAAATCCACATGCTCCCAATTTACTCAGGAGATCTTGTCTTTTTCTACTTCCCATGTAGATTATATCCATGTATGTCTCTCTTAGGGTCCTCATTGTTGTCTAGGTTCTCTGGGATGGTTTTCTTTGCTTTATGTTTAAAAACCACGTACGTGTGAGTACATGTGATAATTGTCTTTATGGGTCTGGGTTACCTCACTCAAAATGATGTTTTCCTGCTCCATTCATTTGCCTGCAAAATTCAAGATGTAATTATTTTTTCTGCCGTGTAAATGTACCACATTTTCCATATCCACTCTTCAGTCGAAGGACATTTAGGTTGTTTCCAATTTCTGGCTATGACGAACAATGCTGCTATGAACATAGTTGAGCATATGTCTTTGTGGCACAATTGAGCATCCTTTGCATATACCCAAAAGTTGTATTCCTGAGTCTTGAGGAAGGTTGCTTCCTAATTTTCTGAGAAATTGTCACACTGACATCAAAAGGGGCTGTACCAGCTTGCATTCCCACCACAAATGCAGGAGTGCTCTCTTTACCCCACAACCTGTCCACCATAAGTTGTCATCAGTGTTTTTTGTCTTGGCCATTCTTATAGGTGTTAGATGTAATCTCAGAGTTGTTTGATTTGCATTTCTCTGATGACTAAGGATGTCGAGCATTTTCTTAAGTGTCTTTCAGCCATTTTAGATTCCTCTGTTGAGAATTCTCTGTTTAGGTCAGTGCTCCATTTTTTTATTGGATTATTTGTTCTTTTGATGACCAATTTCTTGAATTCTTTATATATTTTAGAGATCAGACCTCTGTCTGATGTGGGATTGGTAAAGATCTTTTCCCATTCTGTAGGCTGTCATTTTGTCTTGTTGATCATGTTCTTTGATTTATAGAATCTTTTCAGTTCCAAGAGGTCCCATTTATTAATTGTTTCTCTCAGTGTCTGGGCTGCTGGGGTTATATTTAGGAAGCGATCTCCTGTGCCAATGCATTCAGCTGTACTTACCACTTTCTCTTCTATAAGGCTCAGTGTAGCTGGCTTTATGTTGAGGTCTATGATCCATTTGGACCTGAGTTTTGTATATAGTGATAGGTCTATTTTCATTCTTCTACATGTTGATATTCAATTATGCCAGCACCATTTGTTAAATAAGCTTCCTTTTTTTCCTTTTGATATTTTTTGCTTCTTTGTCAAAAATCAGGTGTTTGAAGGTATGTGGATTAATAGATGGGCCCTCGATTCAGTTCCATTGGTCCTGCTTTTATGTCAATATCAGGTTGTTTTCAGTACTGTAGCTCTGTAGTAGAGCTTGAAGTCAGAGATTGTGATGCCTCCAGAAGTTCTTTTATTGTACAGGATTGTTTTGGATATTCTGGGTTTTTTGCTTTGCCATATAAAGTTGAGTACCATTCTTTTGAGGTCTATAAAGAATTTGGCTGGGATTTTGATGAACATTGCCTTGAATCTGTAGATTGTTTTTTGTAATATTGCCATTTTTACTAAGTTAATTCAACCTACCCAAGAGCATGAGAGATCTTTCCCCTTTCTGATGTCCTCTTCAATTTGGTTTTCAAGTATTTTATTGATAATTTTTAATCGAAGTTCATCAGACATATGCCTTTATGATATTCTTTTTTCTTGATTTTGTCTGGATTTGCTATCAGTGTGATAGGGCCTTAGTAAAAGAGAATTTGGAAATGTACTTTTTCTATTTTATAAAGTAATTTGACATGGTGTCAATTTTTCTCTGAAGTTCTGGTGGAATTATATACTGAATCCATGTATCCCTTAGACTTTCTAGTTGAGAATGTTTTTTGGGTTATGATTTTTTTGGTTTTAATCTTTTGTTTTGTGTGTATGGGTGTTTTGTCTGCATGTTTATCTTTGTCCATATTTTGTACCAGGACATCAGACATGATGGAACTGGAGTTACAAGCAGATTTTAGCCACATTTTTGGAGCTGGACATGAATTTAGGTTCTCTGTAAGAGTAGCAAGTGCTCTTAGCCACTGAGACATTTCTCTAGCCCCTAGTAGGGAGATTTTTAATTACATTTTCTATTAAACTGGAGATTATTTGTCCCTTTAAAATGCTTATTCCATCTTGATTTGTTTTGAAACGTCATGTATATCTAGAAATTGGAACGTTTCTTTTACATTTTCTAGTTTGGTAGAATATAACATTATAAAGTATGTTCTTATGATTATCTTAACCTCAGTGTCTATTTTAATGTCTTCCTTTCATCTTTTATTTTATTAATTTGAATAACCTCTCATTTTGTTAATTTGGATAATAGTTTCTTAATCTCCTTTATTTTCAGGCTTCAAAGTTTTATTTTCATAACAAACATAATTTCAAGGCATGATAATTTCTGCTATCAAAATATAGGGTATTTTTTAAATTAAAATTCATTTAAATCATTTTTCCCTTCCCTTTCCTCTTTCCGAGCCATCCCACATATCCCTCCCTACTCTCTTTCAAATTTGTAGCCTCTTTTTTCTTCAACTGTTATTGCACACATATATGTATATTTCAAAATATAACCTTTTCAGTACATGTGATGTTACTTGTATGTCTATTTTTATGGATTACTGTTTGCTACTGGACAACCAGCTGGTATGCTTCTTCTCTGGGAAAGAGCATGTCTCCTACAGCGTTCCTTACATGCCATAGTTCTTTATGTAAAGTGAAGGCTTCTTAAACTTTTCCCTTTCTAGTTTGTCATGTTCATTGTTGTCATGTTGGTGAGATTTTAAGTGTGTAGCTTCTGGTATTAGTAGAAGACACAATCTCACATAAAACTGCCTGATCCTCTGGCTCTTAAAAACCTTCCATCCTCCCTTCCTCAGTGTTTGCTCTGTCTTAGGTACAGGACTATTTTGTAGTTACATACATTGTGACTGTGCTCTACAACTCTGCATTTTGATTGGTTGATGTTTCTGTAGTAGTCTTTTATTTCTACAAATAAAGTTTTCTTGATGAAGGACAAAGACTACACCTTTCTATGGGTATAAGCATACATGTTTATAGATGGTGGTTAGGGATTTTTCGGGGTTAATAAATTAGTGGTTGTAGAATCTCCTTCAATAACCACGACTTCACAAGCACTGAGTAGTTATCTAGGTTCCAGTGCAAGGCATGGGTTTCCCTCTTGTTGAGCAGATCATTAGTCCAATCAGAGAGCTATAGAATACTACTAAAATATGAGTGCCACTATTGTACCCTTTAAGTTAGTGTGCAATGCTGGTCATGGATGTGGTTCATAGGTATCATAGCTGAGTGGGACTTTTGGTTGCCTCTCTTCTTTGGAAATCGGCATGGTGTCTTCTACTACTATGAATACTAGTGCCCAGGTAAGGGGCATTCAGGTCAGTTCTATCTCAGGGATCTCTAGGGCCTTAATTATGCAATTCATGGTATCCTCAGAAATAAGGACTTATTTTCCACCTCTGGGGTTTAACTAAGTTCAACATCAGTAGGCTGGTTGTATTGAGAATCAATAACGTAAAAGAATGACTTGCATTGATTGAGGTTTTAGCTAGGTGGTCTTGGACTCCTGGAAGGAGCACAATCAGTCCAGATGAGAAAAGTTCATTAAAATTCTATATGTATACTTTTACATGGAATTATGTGTATTATAGAATTTTTAAGGTAAATAGTTAATAGTATGATTCCTTGTGGCTTTTTCCAGACATCTTTATTGTTATTTAACCTGCCTCTCTCATTTTCTTGTATTTCCCGTTCTCCTCCTGTAACATATTTTCTTTTCCTCATATTCCTGATCAGAACACTTGTACCCTACTATTGCCCTCTCTGTTGCTCCTGAACCCTACCCTGGCAATGGTCCCATTTTACTTTCCTGTTTTTTTGTAGTTACTCCAGGTTATGTACTCACAATGAAGATTTGGAGGTAGGACGCTTCAATGAGAGTAAATCATGTGACATTTCTCTTTCTCAGTCTTATTTACCTCACTCAATATCTTCTTAATTATCATCTATTTCCCTGCACATTTCATTATTTCACTCTTCTTTGTAACTAAGTAGTACTCCATAGTACATATGAACCAAATTTTCATTATTCACTTCTTGGTTTTAGGATGTTTAGGTGGTTTTGAAATGAAAAGCAATGAATATAGCTGAGAAATTATTGGTGAAGTAGGATGTTGAGCCCTTTAAGCATCTGTCAAGGAGAGGTATAGCAAGGCCATATGGAAGATTTATTTTTATTTTTTTTTGAGAATTCTCCCCACTTATGTCCACAGTAGCTCCACCAGTTTACAATCCACCAACAGTGAATGGATGTTCCCTGTACTGTCATCTCTAGCATTTATTGTTAGCTTTTCTATCAATCTTCGCCATTTTGTCTGGGGTAAGACAAACTCTCAAAGTTGTTTTGATTTGTATTTTCATAATTGCTAGGGGTGATCAACTTGTTTTTGAGATATTTATTGACTAATTTTTATTTCTTCTTTCTTCCCCAAGATCATCTTTTTGAATGGGTCATTTGTATTTTTTTTTGTTTCCTTGAAGGTTTTTTGTTTTCTTTGTATATCCCGGATGTTAATGTTCTGACAGATGTATAACTAGCAAAGACTTCTCCCATTCTGTGGGCTTCCTCTTCCCCTAGTTTATTGTTTCTTTAGATGTGCAGAAACTTTGGTTTCATGAATTCTAGCTTGTAAATAGCTGACCTTAATTCTTAAAGAAATGGAGTTTTATTCAAAAAGTCTTTGACTATACTTAGATCACACTGGGTGCTGCTTATTTTTTCTTTTCCTTTTTTCACATGAATATTTCATTGGTTATTAGTACACACACATACACACACATTGCCACCACCACTAACATCATTACTACCAAAACTAACAATCACAGCAACAGAAAATAAAACAAACCCTTAAACCCATCCTCCTATGCTAGTCTGTGGTGTGGACAATCCTCGTTGAGATCAGTTTCCCTGGACGGCTACAGTTCCTTCTCTGCTGAGGAACTAATGTGTAGTATTTGAAAAGAAAAAAAAAAAACATGGCTGTCTCTGTTTTGGGTGAGTATGTGTCTGGTTTGATTCCAGTGTAGTTTGACACAAACACTAGGAGATATAAAAACAAATGCTGCAGAACCAGTGCCACAAATGGCATCCTACGATTGAAAGGCTGTGCAGGATTGGTTCGTGTTGTTTGACACAAACACTGGAAAAAAGAAAAACAAAAACTGCAGAACCAATGCCATTAATGGCATCCTATGAAGGAAAGGCTGTGCAGGATTGATTCAGGTGTGAGGAGAAGGATGAAGAAGCCTGTGATTGGGTCATGTAAACGTCATTGGCAAGGACCGATATGCTGACTGCAACAGGAATGTGATATTAAACCTTGTGGGGAAGATGTTATTTGGGTGTTGTCCTTTTCCCATCCCCTTTCTTTTAATGAATCCCCATAAATGGCATTTTATATTACTTGAGCTTTTTTCATATTTTTATTATGTTTATAACCAATTGCCTTGTTATCCTACTGTGCTGACATCCCTGCCATGACAGACTATATCTTCTTATATCACAAGGCAAAAGATTCTCTTCCTTAATTTGACTTCATGAGGTATTTTGTTTCTCTAATGAGAAAAGAAACTAATCCAGAAAGTCAGTACTAGGTGTCAAACAGTTGCTGAGATAAACCCTACTATGTAGAACTGATTTGCCATAGGAATCTGTGAGCATTAAGAGAACACTAGAGTGCAAATGAGCAGAACTCAGTGGGACATTCCATTGGGGATTGGAAGACCAGCACGCTAAGAGAGAGACAGACATCAGAAGCCTGGTATGATACTTCAGACTGAGACTAAAATATAGGAACTCAGGAAACTGAAAAGCTTCTATATGGCAAAGGAAAGTATACCATCATTTGGACAAATTTTCAGGCTGAAAAGTGGAAAAATCTTTACTATAATCAGATATAAGACATAAGGGGTTATTATTTTGAATAAGTGAAGAACTTGAAACTTTTGATGTAGGCACTTAATGTTATAAGTGTTATACTTTCCTCATAGGACCGCCTTTGTTGAGTCCTAACATTTTTTCATGTTGTTTTCATTTTTATTGAGGTCTACAAGATTTTATAATTTTCTTCTTTATTTCATCCTTGGCACAATTATCTTTTAGTGGTGTGTTTGTTTCCCTGAATTGTTTACTTTCTGTATTTTCAACGGCTGTTTATGTTCTGCTTTATATCACGGTGGTCATATATAAGGGATGATGTCATTTCATTTTTGTTTATTTGTTGAATATTGCTTTGTGTCTTTTTATGTGGTCTATTTTTGAGAAGCTTTTATAGACTTATGAGAACAATGTATATTCTTTGTTCTTTGGTTGCAATTTCTGTAGATATCTTTTAGGTACATTTGGTTTATGAAGTCATCCATTCACAAGCTTTTCTATACAGTTTATTCCCAGGTGACCTCTCTCTAGGTGACAATGTGGTATTGAAATCACCCACTATACCTGTATTAGGGCCAATCTATGATTTTGGATCTATTAATGTTTCTTTTATGAAACTGGGTCCCCTGTGTTGGTGCATATATAGTTGGGATTTTAATAGGCTAGTTGAGGGTATGGGAAATGGAGGTTCCTAGTGCAGCAGCCTGCAGGACTCTGGAACTTTAGGTAACATGTGATGACTACAGGGCCCCTTGCAACATCTAGGCTGGCATCAGGGGAGTTCCAAAAAAATGAAACAGGTTGAGAAGAGTGAGTGATCTTGGTATGCTGCTATGGAATTTGGGTGCCAACAGTAGAGGTGGAAGGTAGAGAGAATGTAGATAACCTACCTGGGCCCACAACAGTTCTTCATAATGAGAAGATTAAAGCATTCCAGACATAAATGGAGGAAGACAGTAGTAAATGAAAAGAACTCTCATACTCATGGATGGCAAGATCAGTCCTTTGAAAATGGCTATCTTACCAAAAACAAGCACTGTTTAAATACAATCAATCACTATCAAAATAGCAACATCATTCTTCACTGAATTAAGAAAACACACAAGAATTCTGATAGACAAAGCCTCTTTGAGCACAAGAGGAAAACGATGTTTAGCTATCATCATGCTGGTTTTCAAGTTACAGTAATAAAACAACAGGGTATAGGCACAAATTAGTTAAGCAAAATAGAGATCCAAATATAAGCACGCCTTTGTACAGCCACCTGACTTTTGACGAACATGTCAAACACCTTCACTGGAGAAAAGATAGCCTTTGGAAAAATGAAACAAATGGTCCCAGAACAACTGTATATCTACATATACAAGGATAAACCTTGATCCTTATCTCTTCTGCTGAAAAAAAATAGCTGCAAATAGATCATAGACCTTAATTTAAGATCTGCAAGTCTAAACCTGCCAGAGGAAAACAAGAAAACACTTCAGAATATAGCCACACAAAGGCATTCTGAACAGGACTCCAGTCACTCAGGGAATAATGTTGATTATCAACAGATGAGAAGTCATGAAATTGAAAAGCTCCTTTATAGCAAAGGAAACAGCTGAATGAAGAGACAACCAACAGACTGGGAGAAAACCTGTACCTCCAATACAACTAGCAAAGGGTTTACAGTTTGTAGAAGGAGCTGTGGGCTGCATTCCTGCCACCCAACTCCTGGCTGCCTGGCTAGCTTATGCCCCAAAATAACGACACACAAACTTTATTCACATAAACACTGCTTGGCCCATCCTTATTAATGTGTGTAGCACCACGAGGTGTGCTTACCAGAAAGATTCTAGCCTATGTCTGTCCTGGGTCGGAGCTTCATCGTGTCTGCTCTGGAGAGGGGAGGCATGGTGTCTGAGCTCACTTCCTCTTCCTCCCAGCATTCTGATCTGTTTACTCCACCCACCTATGTTCTAACCTATCAGGCCAAGCAGTTTCTTTATTAATTAACCAATGACCTTCCTCCATCAATAGTTCAAATATACAAAGACCACAAAAGATTAAGCAATAAAAAACCAAATAAGCCAATCAAACAACAGGCTACTGTCAACAGAAGAAATACAAATGGACAACAATTCTTTGAAAATTTGATCAATATCCTTAGCAATAAGGGAAATGCAAATTAATGCTACACTAAGATACCATTTTACTCTCTTCAGTAGAGTTATCATCAATAAAACAAATGAACAAATGACAACAAATGCTGGAGAATATATATAAAAAGAAGAACATTCATTCTCTGTTGTGGGTGTAAAGTGGTATGGCTATTGTGAAAATTCAATGTGGAGGATTCTCTAAAGGCTAAAACGAGCTATCATATAATCCAGCTATACCACTTCCAGGCATATATCCAAATGATTCTATTCCATTCTATTATTTCTATTATACTTATTTCTATTCTATATTTTTTTCTATTCTAGTTAGAAAATTACACCAACCTTTAAGTCCATCAATGAATAAATGGATAATAAAAATGCAGTATGTATATGAAATTCAGTATATATATATATATATATATATATATATATATATATATATATATATATATATATATATAATTTGTAGGAAAATGGATCGAACTGGAAAATATATTGAGTGAAAGCATTAAAAAATCCTGAATAATTAGAAATGTCCTGAGCTAAAAAAAACAATGCTGGAGCCATCCCACCACCTCATTTCAAATTACAGGACAATTTTGTAATAGGACAAAATCATGGTTCTGGAACAAAAACAGGCAAGTCCATGCCTTATACCATGTTCAAAAAATTATTTCAAAGTACACATTCAACAAAAATTAAAGATCTGAAAATAGAAAACATTTAGAGGAAAATCTAGGAAAAAACTTATATATATATATATATATATATGTAAGTTCTTTCTGAAAAATGCTTCAATAGTTTAGGAAATAAAAACTGAGTGTTGGGTTTATAGCATATTAACAATAATAAATATTTCCTAGCTATAAAGGGGATTAATATTTAGAGTCTAGACCAATGACTCATTGCAATGAACATTTGGAGGTGGAGCTGACTGAACCAAAGGGTATACTGAGTGATATACCATAGCTCCCAGTACCCCTAGAACGAATAAAGAGGTGTTGGAGAGATGAGAAGAAAAGAGGAGCCAAGTTGTTTTGTTTGTTTTGTTTTGTTTGTTTGTTTGTTTTTAATTAATTGGGGGTATTTGGGAGCATCTTGCAGGGGTGATGGAAAGACATGGAGAGAGTGGGAGTTGAACAGGATTGGGGTGCATGATATAAAATTCCCAAAGAATCCATTAAAAATGTTTTAAAAATTTTTACAAAATTTAAACCTTGCAAAAATTGAACTAAATCAGAAAGGCCAATATGAGATGTTCTTTTTTCTATATATTCTGTCTGTCATTTGTGGATATTAGCTACTACACAGACAAATAAAATCATTTGTAATAGAAAAAATGAAAATAGATTCAAGACTGTCTTGTGCAGTTGGTCTCAACCTATGTGCCATTTTGGCAGAGTTCTAACTCCAAAAATATTTACATTATGATTCATAGCAGTAACAAAATCACATTTATGAAGTACCAATAAAAATAATTTTATATTTTTTGGCCATCACATCATGAGGAACTCTATTAAAGGGTCGCAACATTTGGAAGGTTGAGAACCACTGGTCTAGAGGAACAAAAACACATAGTGAAAGAATGAAGGGGCAGAGCAAATGAGGGTCAATGTACAATAAACACATGCCAATAGAATTTAAAAAGAGATGTTAGGCCAGCTGGACTGTGACTGAAAAAGCATGGGATAAAACTGGACTCTCTGAACATGGCGAACAATGAGAGCTGATGAGACGCCAAGGACAATGGCAAGGGGTTTTGATCCTAGGTAATGTGCTGGCTTTGTGGGAGCCTACCCAGTTTGGATGTTCACCTTCCTAGATATGGACGGAGTGGGGAGGACCTAGGACTTACCACAGGGCAGGGAACCCTGACAGCTCTTTGGACTGGAAAGGGAGGGGGAAAGGAGTGGGGGGATGGGGAGAAGGGTGGGAGGAGGGGGAGAAGGGTGGGAGGAGGGGGAGGGAAATGGGAGGCTGGGAGGAGGTGGAAACTTGTTTTTTTTCCTCATTTTCTTAATAAAAAAAAGATTAAAAAAAAGAATTTAAAAAGAGAAATATTACAAAATAACTGGAATGAAGAAAACATTCCACATTTAACATTGAAAAAAAATAGTATAGGTGTTTCAAGTTGTACTTAATAAACATGCTTCCAGAAATCAGTGGTGACATCTGCATTTTTAACCCAAGCTTAAAGGACTAATAATGTGTATTTTTCAATTTGTACTACATATTAGTTACATATTCATTCACCTATCAAAACACCAAATGTACTAATTTTAAAATGTAATATTTGTATTTTATTTTGATGGTTTCAAAAGTCACAGATGAGATGGAAGCATTATCAATTAAAATAATTCATGTTAAGGAAATTGTCAGAGCACCCAGAAGTGAATTTGTTCCACGTTGACCAAAGGTCAGAGAATGCAGGCCTGCTTTTGATCCTTCAAGGTTATGACAGGAGGCTTGAAGCAGAGTGTGACTGCCTACAGGATGCTTGGTCTAAGGTGTGGACACTGTATGTCTTGCTTAAACAACAGAATACTTACCTTAAGATATAGTTACTTGATGTTTCGGGTATTGAAAAGGATAACTACTTCGTTCCTTGTTTGTATCATGGTAAAAAAAGTCTTGCCATCTTTCTACTTTTGGATTGGGGTATTTTAATAAAGCATATGGAAAATAAACACAGATGAATTCAGTATTCACTGGATTGCCCTTCTGACTATTCTGTGCCTCTGTCTCTCTGTCTCTGTCTCTGTCTCTCTCTCTCTTTCTCTCTCGTGTTTTTTTCTAGAGCCTGTCCTAGAACTAGCTCTTGTAGACAGGCTGGCCTTGAACTCACAGAGATCAGCCTGCCTCTGCCTCCCGAGTGCTGGGATTAAAGGCATGCACCACCACCTCCTGGCTGTTGCCTCTCTACCTCACCCAGCAAGGATGACATGCAACACACTGGAGCTCTTCTCACTGCAGTTTATTTCAGGACTTTATTCATTTCTCTCTCTCTCTCTCTCTCTCTCTCTCTCTCTCTCTCTCTCTCTCTCTCTCCTCTCTCTCTCTTTCTCTCTCTCTCCTCCCCTCTCTCTCCTCTCTCTCTTCCCCTCTCTCCTCCCCTCTCTGTCTTCTCTCTCTTCTCGGGCAAACCTCTCCAAGCCCTAAAGTAGGCATGGGCTGCCAATCCTGGATTGCCAAGTGGGCACTGCCCATAGGCCCATGCATATGCAAGCAGCTGATGATCATTGCGTGATAATAGCACAAGTCAGGCCTTAGCCATCTCAGGAGTTAATTATACATCTCCATCAGGTGTGACTTCAAGCAGATCGCTACACCTGGCCTCTCTTTTTCTTTTGTATCTGCTTTTTCTGCCTAACATTTCTAATCCACATGCCCCTACCCTGAAACATACAAACCCATCAAGCTGGACCCCAACAGATGACGCCCAATGTGGAACCAAAACAAGAAATGTATATGCAAAGTTGGTTGGATTTTACCCATGTTGAAATTTTGCATTATGTTTGAGATTAAGATGCATTATATTTATACCTTCTTTAACGTTCTTGAACATATTAGTAACTAGTGCTTTGAAGTCCTTGCTTGTGCTCCAGCCATATTGTATTTTTCTGGGCCTATGATAATAGGAATTCCAGTTTCTGGTGGAAGCTATTGTCTCAGCTGTTTGTGTCATGGTTTTGCACTGGGATCTAAGCATCCAAAAGTATGATGTTTGAGGTGTTTGTGTCAGTATCTGCTTTTGTCTTTGTTAGGTGACATTTCATTTTTTGGTTATTGCTGCCCTTTCTGGATCCTAGGCAAGTTAATTGGCTGTGAGATCTCTTGAGGGGATATTTTGCTGCTTGGTGAGTAGAATATAAGAATGGAGATGTGCTAAGAAAAAGGATTGAGAGGGCTCATGAAGAAAATATATACAGATCTTTGTCCAAACCAAGAGTCAAATTCCCAGGGAATAGAAGTAATGTGAATGGATGTTTTTCTTAAAGCATGCTGACCCAAAACAGAGATCACTCATCCTGTATTTACCTTTAAACGATCTTCAGAAGACCAAGATGGCCCAAATTCCCACATATATGATAGTGGTGATGTCCAGGTGTTGACAGATTGCATCTTTCTAGAAAAGAGAGAATATTTTTTATTTGAGGGTACAACTGTTGGAAGTTCCAGTGGATTTCCCCAGATCCATGTACATTGAAATTATCAAAAAATGAGTTTAAAAAGACATAGTTAAAAATACAAGTATGAGGGGATATAGTGGGATTTGGGAAAAACATATATATATATATATATATATATATATATATATATATATATATATATATAATCATATTCCATTGTATACATGTATGACATTCTAAAATAATGGACAAAAGTATAAAAGAAAAAAAATAAAGTGTAGAAAAAAGTTAAATTAGGGTTGAACTAAAGATATCTGAGTTTATTGAGAAAAAGATATTGGGGAAATAGATTGGAATCAGATTAAGATTTCAAATTACATAGTCCAGATTTTTGTTTTGACCATTGTACTCACTCATCTCTAATTCTGGATTGGTTTCTCAGTGAGTTCACATCAATTTCTCCTATCAGAAGGTAATATTATAATAGTATGACAGATTAGAGGAGAGAAATTATGAAATAACTAACTAATATTCTACCATGAATACCAGGTCTGACATGAAGAATGAACCTGAGAATTAAGACTGATGAAATGGAGTTTGGCTTATCTATGATAGTTAATGTTATAGGTAGAATCAACCTTAGCAATCGAGTTACTTTTGTTATATAAAAAAATTTCAAGGAGACAAGCATGAAATCTCATAAATTTTATACTATTGTATGCTATACAAATTTATACTGTTGTATGCTATAACATTTATACTATTGTACGCTATAAAAATTTGCCAAGATAAAGCTACCTTGATAAATGGAATGCAAAGAATGTGGTGGATCTATTCTCCTGTTTCTGAAATTTAATGGTTCATTCAACAAATTTTTATTCAACATATAGTTTGTGTCTGAGTCTGTTGCATATACTAAGGCAAACAGATGATTTAAAAGACAATGCCCTTCTCTTTAACGTATACAGTAAGGAAGTAAAAACAATGAAGGAGGATCAAATCGTAAATTGTAATTTACTCACTTCAATTGGTTCTTATTTTGGATCCATTTACCATGTTCCTGCTCATCTTTGTCTTATCACTTTATTTTTTGAGGGAAGATCTCACTCTGTAGTCCAGACTGGCAGGAAACTCACTACTTAGCTAAGGCTATTGCCGTACCTGTGGCATACTTCCTGCCTCAGTGTCTCAAGTGCTGAGATTTAAATTTGTGAGCCACCAAGCTTTAATATATCATTTCAACACAAAAACTTTTTACTTATGTTGTCCAATATAGTAATAGCTAACTAAATACAGCTACAGATTAATTGTAAGCAGACAAAGACCATTTCCATTTTTAAGGTAATTTTATCGGAGAGCTATTATATGAGGTATAAAAAAAACCTTGCAGAATTATAGCAGTCTAAAATCAGTGGTTGTAGGTTCTGGGAAAATGTGCTTTCTGCTGACATTGACCCTCACTGATCATTATTGCAAGGAAGTTTGATGTTGGTTTCTCTGTCGTTTACTTTCTACCAATTCAGTGTCTTCTTCCTTCTTCTCCTCCCCCTTCTCCTCCTCCCCCTTCTCCTCCCCCTTTTCCACCTCCTCCTCCTCCTTCTTCTTCTTCTTTTTCTTCTTCTTCTCCTTCTCCTTCTCCTTCTCCTTCTTCTCCTTCTCCTTCTCCTTCTCCTCCTTCTCCTTCTTTTTCATTTTATTCTTCTTTGTTTTCTTCTTCTTCTTCGTTTTTTTCTTCTTCACATTTTCATCATCTTCTCCTTCTTCCCTCCTCCTTCTCCTTTCTCTTATTCTTTATGTTCATCTTGTTTCCAGAACCCTCATTCTAGATATCTCTTTCTAGTGTGTTTTCATAGCACTTGGGGCCTATCTATATCAGAATACTGACTTCATAAATAGAAGATTGATTTGCTTGTTCTGTGCCTGGGTTTTGTATCTGAAGTATATAACTTGGTATATCCCACAAGAAACTTATTAAGAAACTTCTTAATAAATTCTTGTTAATGAATATTTTAAGTAGATACAGTAGAAGCACCCTAGGTTTGTCACAAGCAAAGGCACAGCATGAAGTATTTTGAATTAAAATTGTGTACTAATTCTACTTCTCAAACCCCTTTTGCAAGAACAAACTTCTTATATACTGTTTATATATAAGTTATATATAACTAATATATGCTGTACTGACTTTCAGAAATGAATGAGTATGGTAGCAGTAGGTTATAAATACAATGCGATGGGAATGAGTTTTTTTTTCTGGCAGTATGATTAACAAATACAGAAGTGGAGAAATCCAACTAATTTTATATTTGGGAGATAAAATTGTAGTAATTTTTCACAACTGTGTATTAAAATACATGAGATTTAACATACTGGTAGAGGCAGAAATAGAGTTTGCAAGGCAATGCATTGTAGCTAAGCTTCCACTTGGCTTTGTGTTAATTAATTTCCCAGGGTTATTGTTTTTATTATTCTCTTTGTAATGAAACAAATGTACAGAGACTGACTGTGCTGGGAAATAGAGAGATCGCAAGCTTGGTCATGGTAAAATATTTTGCTTCTCCATAAAAGTAGAATTGGCTGACATATAGAAAGCCTGGGACACCTGGGATTGCAGATTTTACAGCACAGCAAGTTATGTAGACAACATAGCTGCTTTTGATAATTAAAGCTGGCCTGCTTAGTACTTTAAAGGCTCTCAAGTTTTCCCTCAGTAATATCACAGGCTATCAGTACTTCTCTGACAAGTGAGGCCATGTCTCTAGGCAAAAACCCGAACCTGGTTTCAAAATCTGATAGAGCTATGGTTCTCCACTTTCCCAGGATGTTTCTGAAATGGTCCTGAATTTTGACTCTCCAATCCTTGCATTTCCATTTCCCTTGTGAGTCCTCGATTCTCCCTATTGTCAGCAGAAGCACTTGCTCAATGTGGTGCAACAAGCCTGATGGATGGCTTTAATTCACTAGTCCCTGGCTGCCTTTACCGTTGCTCAGGTCCCAGAAAGAGATGGCCACCCCAGACAGTAATCAAATGCCTGCATTTCAACTCTGACTCAACGGCCTGGAGGCATGGGAACTGTTGCTAAGAAAGAGATACAGGAACATACTTGTAGTGATTTCTTCAATACCAGATTTTAGTGGCATGTTGGAGGTGTTACAGCAATACAATTCCATCACAGTTGACCACAGTTTCCCATTTGTCATAATTCTTCAACTACAAAAATAATTTTTATACATAGGATTGGAAATGCCTTTCAAAGAAAAGTCTCTGTCTTCTATATCTTCTTTATTTTCCACCATTTAAGATTCTTCTTTACCATTATTGCTTGTACATTTAATTATCATTTTTGAGATTATAATATGGTTACATTTCTCTTTCACTTTCCTCCCTCAACATCATACCATATACCCTTCCTTGATCTCTATCAAACTCATGGCCTCTTTATTCACTAATTGTTATTACATAACTATATGTATGTACATATATTCTTAAATATAGGAATACAATGTTCTCATTCTGTATAATGTTACTTATATGTATGTTTTCAGATGCCAAAATGTCAGTGTAAGAACACAATTAACAACAGTCAGGCAATATGTCACCATCAAAGTCCATGGCAGCAAGACCTAAATATTCCAATGTAGCAGAATCACAAGAAAATGACCTGAAAACCAACTTTATGGTGATGATAGAGGTCCTTAAAGAGGAGATTAAAAAACTCCCTTAAATACTTCGAGGAAAAGTACAACCAAGAATTGGAGAAAATCAGTAAATCCCTTAAAGAATGTCAAGAAAGCCAAGAAAAAAAAAACACAAACAGGTAAAAGAAACTAATCAAGACATGAAAATAGAAAAAGAAGCAATTAAAAACCACAAACTGAGGGAATTCAAGAAATGAAAAATCTGGATAAGACAACAAGAACACAGGTGCAAGTGCACCCAACATTATACAAGAGATAGAAGAGAAAACTTCAGGCATTGGAGATACAACAGAAGAAATTGAGTCATCATTCAAAGAAAATGTTAGAGGTAAAAAGTTCCTAACACAAAACATCCACGACATTTGGATTATCATGTAAAGACAAAACCAAATACAAGGAGAAATGAATAGAATGAGAAGAATCCCACTTAAAAACACAGAAAACATATTTAACAAAATCATAGAAAATTTTCCTAACCAAAAAAAAAAATACTTCTTAAACCATGGATAAAAATATTTTTTTAGTATCACTTTTATTATACAACCACATGTTCAGAATTTTTAACATGTTAGTATCATTATATGCCATATTTCAAAGTTTGGTGTTTAATCTATAATTTTATGTATGCAACCTGCTGATTCTTTTAATTTCTGATTGTATATAGATGTGTTTAAGGCTGATCACTCAGAAAGAAATAACCTATCAGATGATTCATACCTGGAGAGGACTGATTGGCTCCATATAAGCAGCCATTCATTGTATGTAGTACTTCATCCAGGAATGGGCCCTTGTGAGAGTTCCACCACTCACATTGTCAATGTAGCTCTTGTTTGCAGAACTATGTTGTTGAGATTTCATTCACCTGGAATATATACACGACACTGTCTCATATCAGAAATCTTGTTTGTCTTGTTCTTTTCAATTTTTCCACACCTTTGCTGTGATGTTTTCTGAGTTTTATGTGTAGGACTGTTATTGTAGAAAGATCAATTCAGGATCAACAGTCAAAACCCCAGATCCGTGGTTAGATTTTTGCTATCCTATTAGCATCGTTTTTAAGGAGAAACTACAAGTTAAAATAAAATCTTAAAAATGCTATTGATTTTTATGCATCATTTCATATAATAATTTATAAATAAGGCCAAAATCACTAAGAAATTCAACATTCTGTTTTATAATTTATGCAACTTTTCTATTTTTTCAATGATTAATGAGATAATCTTAGCAAATTCTTAACCATGGTTCCAGGTCGAAGTGATTATTTTGTGTATGAATAGCCATACTCCAACTTGGACTGAAAGGTCATCTTTCCTCCAGGTAGCTGCTTAATCGTTGTGGCTATCATGCTTTGCCTGCCTCTCCAAACATCAGGATAGAGGATGTTCATGCCACCTCCGTTCTCTGACAGGTTTTAGAAACGTTGACTTTAAGGCGTTCAGTTTTACTTGCAAAGGGATAACAGTTTGTAAGCTTTTTCATGTTGGTACTAAAACTAAGTTTCACACATGTTTTTAATGAAAATTATAAATTTATATAACTTATTGGCTTTAATTTATATATACATATATACATACATTCAATCTTTTTATTATGAATGTGTATGATATAAACATTACAGTCTTTGCTAATATATGTGTACAATGAAGTGAGATTAGTTACATACATAGTGCTATACAATGATCATTAATGTCTAAAAATGTTTGACAGACTCTTTATGAACTCAAAGAGAACTTTTGCACACATTGGGCATTAAGTCCATTTCCTTTTCCTGGTACTTCATTGCCTTTCCTATAATTCTATGAATTAGTCTGATACAAATATTACATGTAAGAACCATCTGTTCTTGCAATTAATTTCATTCTCTAAAACTTTTCAAGGCTCATCCACAAGGTGATCAAACCTTTTGAAGGCTAAAATAAACACACACACACACAATTATACACATATACATCAATTATTTATGTGTTGACAAATACTTTTTAAAATCCTTGACTACTGTAAAATGATGCTGCAATTAATATAGCATATTTGAAAGATAAAATTGCTAGCTCTCATGGTAATCTTGTTTGAGAAATTGTGAACATGTTCCTCATAGTTACTACATCATTTTAGATTACAACAAGTAACACAAATAGCTGCCAAATTCTCGGCTTTTCCATTAACACTTGTTATTGCCTGTAATTTTTATCCTTCTTTTCCTAGTATATAGTTGATATAATCCTCTGCTTTCAATGAGATGAACGATAAAATTTTCAGTATCGTTTTTGCTAGACTTGTATGTTCTTTGAAGAAATATGTATTCAAGGTGCTTGCCCATTGATTACTATTGGTAGTAGCAGTTATAGCAGAATTGGTATCAGAGGAGGAGGAGGGAGATTACTGTGAGTGTATTGTGTACTTCCCACATGTGGATGCTAGAGGACAACTTCAATAAATTGGTTCTGTCCTTTCATTGTGGGAAAGGAAGATGGAATTTATTTTGTCAAGCTTTCAAACAAGTCTTTTTATCTAATAAATCATTTTGCCAGGCATATATTATAATTTTATTGTTTTGTTACTGACTTGTATGAGTTATTCAAATGTTATGGATAGTATTTTCTATTTTCATCCATTTGCATGCAAAATTCGAGAAGTCATTGTTTTTTACTGCAGCCTAGTACCCTAATGTGTATATACTTCCACAATTTCTTCATCCATTCTTCCATTGAAGGACATCTAGGTTGTTTCCAGGTTCTGGCTATCACAAATAATACTGCTATGAACATAGTTGAACAAATGCTTTTGTCATATGATAGAGCATCTCTTGGGTATATTCCCAAGAGTGGTATTGCTGGGTCTAGGGGTAGGTTGATCCCGAATTTCCTGAGAAACCGAAACACTGATTTCCAAAGTAGTTGCACAAGATTGCATTCCCATCAGCAATAGATGAGGGTACCCCTTCCTCCACAGCCTCTCCAGCAAAGGCTATCCTTGGTGTTTTTGATTTTAGCCAATCTGACAGGTGTAAGATGATATCTCAAAGTTGTTTTGATTTGCATTTCCCTGATTGCTAAGGAGGTTGAGCATGACCTTACCTGTCTTTTGGCCGTTTGAACTTCTTCAGTTGAGAATTCTCTGTTCAGTTCAGTGCCCCATTTTTGAATTGGGTTAATTAGCATTTTAAAGTCTAGTTTCTTGAGTTCTCTATATATTTTGGAGATCAGACCTTTGTCTGTTGCAGGGTTGGTGAAGATCTTCTCCCAGTCAGTAGGTTGCCTTTGTGTCTTAGTGACAGTGTCCTTTGCTTTACAGAAGCTTCTCAGTTTCAGTAGGTCCCATTTATTCAATGTTGCCCTTAATGTCTGTGCTGCTGTGGTTATACCTAGGAAGTGATCTCCTGTGCCCATCTGTTGCAGGGTACTTCCACTTTCTCTTCTATCAGATTCAGTGTGTTCGGACTGATATTGAGGTTTTTAATCCATTTGGACTTGAGTTTTGTGCATGGTGATAGATATGGGTCTATTTTCATTCTTCTACAGGTTGACATCCATTTGTGCCAGCACCATTTGTTGAAGATGCTTTCTTTCTTCCATTGTATACTTTTAGCTCCTTTATCAAAAATGAGTTGATCATAGGTTTGTGGGTTAAAATCCAGGTCTTCTATACCATTCCATTGGTCGACTTCTCTGTTTTTATGCCAGTACCACACTGTTTTAATTACTGTAGCTCTGTAATAGAGTTTAAAGTCAGGGATGGTAATGCCTCCAGAAGATCCTTTATTGTATAGGATTGTTTTGGCTATCCTGGGTTTTTTTGTTTTTCCATATAAAGTTGATTATTGTCCTCTCAAGATCTGTGAAGAATTTTGATGAGACCTTGATGGGGATTGCATTGGATCTATAAATTGCATTTGGTAGAATTGCCATTTTTACTATGTTGATCCTCCCAATCCAAGAGCAAGGGAGGTCCTTCCATTTTCTGGTATCCTCTTTAATTTCTTTCTTCAGTGCCTTAAAGTTCTTGTCAAATAGATCTTTCACTTAATCCAGACCCAAAAAGATGAACATGGGATGTACTCACCCATAATTGGTTTCTAGCCATAAATAAGGGTCAGGGAGTCTACAATTGGTGAACCTAAAGAAGCTAAATAAGAAGGTGAACCCAAGGAAAAACATATAGTTATCCGCTTGGCTATGGGAAGTAGACAAAATTGCCAGGGAGAAAATTGGGATCTTGGGGGTGGGGTTGGATGAGGGTAAGGGGAGATGGGGAGAGAAAAGTGAGAAGGGGAGGATGGGGGGAACTTTGGGAAACAGGATGATTGGGATATAGGAAGGTTGGATAGGGGAGCACGGAAGCACAATTCTTAGTTAAGGGAGCCACCTTAGGGTTGGCAAGAGACTTGAACCTAGAGTGGCTCCCAGGAGCCCAAGCTGTGGTCCCCAGTTATTTCCTTGGGCAGCTGAGGATAGGGAACCTGAAATGACCCTATCCTATAGCAATACTGACGAATATCTTGCATATCACCATAGAACCTTCATCTGGTGATGGATGGAGATAGAGACAGAGACCCACACTGGAGCACTGGACTGAGCTCCCAAGGTCCCAATAAGGAGCGGAAGGAGGGAGAAGATGAGCAAGGAAGTCAGGACCACGAGGGGTGCACCCACCCACTGAGACAGTGGGGAGGATCTAGTGGGAGCTCACCAAGGCCAGCTGGACTATGACTGAAAAAGCATGGGATAAAACCGGACTCTCTGAACATGGCGAACAATGAGGGCTGCTGAGAAGCCAAGGACAATGGCACGGGGTTCTGATCCTACTTCATGTTCTGGCTTTGTGGGAGCCTAGCCAGTTTGGATGCTCAACTTCCTAGACATGGACAGAGTGGGGAAGACCTTGGACTTTCCACAGGGCAGGGAACCCTGACTGTTCTTTCGACTGGAGAGGGAGGGGAGAGGAGTGGGGGGAGGGGAAGAAGGATGGGAGGAGGGGGAGGGAAATGGGAGGCTGAAACTTTTTTTTCATTTTCTCAATAAAAAAAATCTTATGGATAGTAAACACTTAATAGATTGCAAAATTAAAATATTTTCTTTAATTCAATAGTTTATATTTTATCTTCTTGAGACTGTCTCTTGGCTTTCTCAAATTCTAGACCAATTTATTTTTTGTTGTTCTATTTATGCTTTAGATAGCATATGTAGCAACCCATTTTCAAATATAATATCATTAAAGCTTACTCTTTTACATCCTATGTTTATTTTAACTCTTATAGTTAATTTCTTAAAGGGTGTGAAAGAGGAAACTTTATTATGTGATCATGAAAATCTGGTCATCTCAGCACTATTTTCTGAAAAGATAATATATAATAAAGTCATATACAATAATATACAATCATTGTTAAAATAACTATTATAGTGGAGAAACAGCTTCATGGAGGAAAATTACTTTTTCATCAATTCCTATAATGTGATTGATATCCAGATATAAATATAACCCATAAAAATTAAAAATCCAAAGAACAAATAACTTGCAAAATAAATAAACTTGAAAGATAAAGATAACAAAGTTGTTTTGTAGTACATTTCCCTAATTACTAGGAATAATGACCTTTTTTAGATATTTTTCAACTATATTTTTCTTTTTAAATCTTTTGTGAACTCTCTATTCAGGTTCCAGGCCCATTTTTTTATTATTATTTTATTACTTAAAAATATTAATCCAAATTCCCACTCCCTCCCCTCCTCCCACTCTCTCCACAGACCCTTCCACCCCACCCCCTCCAATCCTAAGAGAGGGCAATGCACCCTGCCCTGTAGCAGGGCCAAGATCCTCCCTACTATACCTAGCTTGAGCAAGGTATATATCCAAAGAGAATAGGATCCCAAGAAGCCAGGACATGAAGTGGAGACAAATCCCAGTGTCACTATCAGTGGCCACTCAATCTGCCCAAACTGTCAACCACCTTCATAGGGACTTTTTGTTCCCACGCTCATTCACTCCCAATCCATTTGGAGTTGGTAAGCTACCATTAGTTCAGGCAAACTCCCTCAGTGGATGAAACCCCCATGGCCTTGAATTCCTTGCTCATACTCTCACTCCTTCCACCCTTCAACTGGATCTTGGGAGCTCAGTCCAGTGTTCCAATGTGGATCTCTGCCTCTGTTTTCATCTCTTGTTGGATGAAAGTTCTATGGTGATATTTAAGATAATCATCAGTTGACTACAGGGTAAGGTCAGTTCAGACACCCTTTCCTCTATTGCTTACGGTCTTAGCTGGGGTCATCCTTGTGGATTTCTGGAAATTTTTCTAGAGCCAGGTTTCATGCTAACCCCATAATGGCTCCCTCAATCAAAATATCTCTTCCCTTACTCTCATATATGGTGCAGGAGAATTGTCTGTATTCTGTCAATCATGTTTTAAATAAATGCTGATTGGCCAGGCAGGAAGTATAGGCAGGAAAACAAGACATGAAGTAGAGGTGATGCAATGAGAACAGGAGAATTCTGGGAAGGAGGAAGCTGATTCCTTCTAGTCCTGTGCAGACCACCTAGGAAGCAGGATGTGACCTGCCAGGTGAAAAAAGTACCTAGCCATATGGCAAAAATAGATCAGAATAATGTGTTAATATAAGCTAAAAGAGCTAATAAGTAGCCTGACTTAATGGGCTTTATAACTTATAGAGATCTCTGTGTGATTTTCTTTGGAGCTTGCCAGCTGGAAGGAACTGGACAGGACAGAAAACCCCAACAAGCAGGCCCCCCTTCATGTTACACATATCTGTCCTTCCTCCATCTCAACTAAGGGGGTATTGAAGAGAAGTTGAGGGATAGCCCAGGCCCATTTTATTAATGGATTGTTTCTTTGCTCAGTTTGTTTTTTGAATTATCTGTAAGTACAGGATAGTAATCCTCTGTCAGATGTATATCTGGTACCTAAGGCTCAGGGATCATGGTGGAAGAGGAGACAGAAAGACTGGAAGAGTGAGATCAGAGGGGTTGCTGTGAGGTTGTGTCTCCTAATAATGTCAGAGGCTACCCCTCTTAGGTCTCAGCAGTATGAGTGCCGAAACCATGCCAAAGTGGACAGGGGAAAGTCCTAAGGCCTCTACCCCTACATAAAGAACTACAGGCGACAAGCTAATGCTGACTGTGGGAGAAATAGCCTTCTCTAGGGAAGAGCACTCCAACTGGTAATTCAACACCAAAGGGTCAGCCCTGAAAACATCCATAAAAGTAACATCATATAAACAGAACAGGTTATAATTAGGAATATATATGCATATACAACATATGTATGTCTCTCTCTATATAGACAATAGCAATTGGTAAAACATTAATTTGAAGGAGAGTGATGAGGGGCATATGGAAGAGTTTGGAGGGAGTGCAGTGAAGGAAGAAATGTAACTAAATTATAATTTCAAAAATAAAAAAACAAAAAGTCTTTTAAAAAACCATCAAGCGCCTGGAGGAGGTGGTACATGCCTTTAATCCCAGCACTCGGGAGGTAGAGGCAGGCAGAACTCTGTGAGTTCAGGGCCAGCCTGGTTTACAAGAGCTAGTTCCAAGATAGGCTCCAATGCTACAGAGAAACCCTATCTCAAAAAAAAATCATTAAGCACCAGAAAAAGTTAAAACAGTTCTCAAATGAAGTATAATCGGCCCATATATACATGAAAGATGTTCAATATCTTTATCAAAAATTGAAATTTAGCCTAAAACTTCATTAAAACTCCAAATCACCCCAGCCTGAATGTAAATGGCAACAAATCCTACCGTGGGCACAGGAAAAATGGAACTCCTACGTACTGTTGGTGGGAATTAGTCCAATGACTATATCTATCAGCAGGAGGTTCCACAAAATAATTAAAGCAGAAAATTCTTATAATCCAGCTATATCACTTCTTGATAGTATGCATATACACAGAGAGATACATGGACATACACACATACAAATAAACAACTGAGTAATATCTAGCCACAAAGAGAAGGGAAAGAATGTCATTTGCAGGCAAATAAAACTGCAATCATGTTACATAAAATCAACAGGACTCAGAAAGACAAGTGTTCCATGTGGAATATTTAAATTTAATCGTTTTAAGTTTTTCCACTATGAAGTATGTGTACTACATGCATATCTGGTACACAAGTAGGTCATAAGAGTGTGCTGTATCACCTCAAGCTAGAGTTAAAAGTGGTCTTGAACATCAGTGTGGATGCTGGGAACCAAACTCCAGGCATCTGCAAGAGCAGTAAGTGCTCTTAACCACTGAATCATCTCTCCAAACATAATATCTAGATTTTAAAAGAACAGAAAGTACTCACACACATTAATACAACTTTTAGGTAGCCTGAACTGGCCATCCCTGTAATCAGATTGGTGATTACCCTAATTGCCATTACAGAGTCTTCATCCAGTCCATGATGGAAGCAGATGCAGAGATCCACAGCCAAGCACTGGGTGACACTCTTGGAATCCTGTTGAAGAAAAGGAGGAAGAATTGTACAAATCAGAAAGGGCAAGGTCATCACACGGGAACCCACAGAGACAACTAACCTAGGCTCATAGGGGTTGCCAGACACTGGATCAAAAGCTAAGGAGACCCCATGGGACCAACCTCGTCAGATTACATCTGTGTGACAGTTGTATAGCTTGGTCTACTTGTGGGATTCCTAGCAGTGGGAGCAGGGCCTATCACTGACATTTTGGCAGGCATTGGGGCCCTATTCCTTATACTGGGTTGCCTTACCCAGTCTTAACATAATGCAAGAATCTTAGACTTAATTATAAAGCCTGCCCCTTTTGGAACAGAAACAGAAGAGGAGTCGATTAGGAAGGGAGAGCAGACAGGGACAGGGAGAGAATGGGAAGATAGGACAGTCAAGATGTAAAATAAATGAAAAAAGTTAATAATAAAATAGAAGATTAGAAAGCATAGGGTGTGGTATTTCTGGGGATGGGGAAATATTAGGAAGAGAATTGATGACAAAAGAGTGATAGAATTGAATAGAACTAAAACTATTTATTACATACATAAATCTATATAATATATAAATTAAATCTATATAATACATAGACTTACAATGTTTTTTTAAAAAAAATTGTTCTGGATGAAGGGATTACTTGCAAGTTTTATTTTTATTCCATTGGTCTACATATCCTTTCCTATCCCAGGAAAATGTTGTTTAAATTACTGTAAACTTTTAGGAAATTTAAAATGGGAGTGTTTCTTTGGGCTATTTTGGGCACCATGAAATTCTACATAAATTTGAGGATAAATTTTTCTATTTCAGGCCTGCCATTTTCTGAATAGAAAAGGAGGGGGAGTGGATGGGACAGGAAGGCAGAAGGGAGGTGGGAGGAGGGACTGGGAGGACAGGAGGAAGAGGAAACTGCAGTCACAATTTTAGGAAAGAGAGAGGGAGGGCGGGAGGGAGAGAGGGAGGAAAGAAGGGAGGGAGGGAAGAAGGGAGGGAAAGAGGAAGGGAGAGAGAGAAAGAGGAAGAAAGGTAGGAAGGAAGGAAAAAGGAAAAAAGAAAAATATTTTTTCTAGTAATTCAAAATTATGAAATTAAAAGTCAAAAATAGGGTCAGTCATATTGTTCAGCATGCAAATGCACTTTATGTATAAGTCTAGCAATATGAGTTCAATCTCTGGATCCCATGTAGTTTGAAGAAGCAAATCTCAGCAGAGTTGTCCTCTAATCTTCGCAAGTGTGTTGTGACATGTGCGTTTACACACATAGACAAACATTTATTCTTACATGTACATACTAATAAATATTTATTTTAAAGCCAGGAACAAATTTTCCCAACAGACACTGATTTTTAAAATAGTAAAAATTAAAATATTTTAATTTGGTCAAGTAAAAATTTGTATTGAATTTGAAAATATAATCAAATAATGTAAAATATTATTTTATGAATATAAAACCTTAGTTTTCTTTTTCAACATGCATATAAAACTGATATCACACTTGATATCTGATATAGCTTGATTTACATATGGGCACATTTAAGGGGAATATGAGTAAGTAAATCTAGAGAGTTTCTTCAGCTGCATTTGTTATCCTTATGAAAATCATGCAGTTTTAAATGTCCTTCCAAAAATAAAACTTGGAACATAGAGATAAGCAAGGAAAGGATGTTTGGCACTTTCTGAGAAATAATACTTCATTAAGCAAGTGTATTTAAATTCATGCTGAGAAAAAAAAGATAGAACAATTTGTGTTTTCTGTTACATAATGTACTCAAATGTTCCCCACATTCTGAAACAGTGTCTGTCTTCAATATACAAAGTTAGTTTTATTCGGACACATTTAATCATAAGACACATTAGGTAGAAAAAAGTGCCTTCCCTAAACCAAACAATGTCATAAGAAACTTGCTTACTATTATGAGTGTTAGTAACAAATGCTAAGTCACAGAAGAACTTACGTAAACTTTAATAAGTTGAAGCATGTGTTCTTTGGTGATATTAAATTATCTAGCACATGGAGATACAGATTGGTTCCTCTCTTTCTAATCTAAACATGGCCCTGAGTACATGAATAAATATTTGGACTAACATAGAGTTGGGAGCTGATTTGCTGCAATGACGATCTATTTCTGAATCAGCATATATAGGGGGCTACAGAAATGCTGATTTGAATGACTCTGCCAGTGTTCATTTTCATGTTCTCTGCCCAAATTCTCCACACAGAGAAATGGTGAGAAATCAGATTATACGTGCATTAATTTTTAATAAGCATCCATGGAAAACTGTTCCAGTCAATTTATGCTATCCTAAGCAGTTCCCACAGAGACCTGGAAAGATTATTTCCCTTCACATAGACACACATCAAAACTTCAGTATTTGTCTCCATGGGTATTTATGCTTTGGGGGATTATGTTTCACCCTTGAATTAAAATACTCCCCAGCCTGGTATTTGAGGACCCTAAGCTGAAAATTTTACATCTCCATAGAAGCTACTTTAAACAATGTTATTCAAAACATTTTTTTTTCTCACGTTCAGGGTAGGGAATGGAGAAGTACTTCTTATTAGCAAACAGTCTAACAGAAAACAAAGACCTGCACAGTAACAAAGAAAGTCAGCTCCAAATAATTAAAATTAATCAATTAAATATTTCTTTCTGAAATATACGATTGAGCAACTCATGACAAGCAAAACATAAAGTTCAAGAAAAATGCTTTAAAACTGCAATTCTCAAAAAAGAAGATAAAAAATTTTCTTGTTGATAAGCAAACAATCTTGAGCAACAGTTTCTATTTTAGGAAACTACACATGCAACCTCTACCAGTTGGATTCGATAGTATTTTTAGCAAAGAATTTAAAACTCAGATTCACATTGATACTTGTATAGAAACCTAAAGTAGATTTCATAGTGATAAATCCTAGTAATCATTTCCCAAATTGTAAGCAAAAATATTCTTCAATATATAAGTCATTAAAAATGGTACAATCAAATCATGCAATAATATTCACTAACAAGGAATAAATTTGGGAAGCGTATATGCACGCATACAATGTACTATGCTGAGTGAACAAAGCTAAGGTTTATAATTCCATTTTAGGAAAAAGTTTAAAACAGAATGTGATTTTGTCAAGATTATTCAGTACTCTGAATTTATGCAACCAAGTTTATAGTTCGTATACAGATTTTCTCAATATTTGCACAACTCTTCCTGTTTCTTCAAACCAAGAAAGTGGTTTTCTTTGACCTACCCATGCAATAGAGTGACTTTTAGTGTGAAAGGTGTAAGGAAAAGCAAATTTAGAGCTTTAGGGAAGCAGAAAATGAGGGTGAATTTTGTAATCAGTAATTTTCACAAAACATTGAAAAGCCTTCCGCATCTATTTTAAGACATATTTCCCCTTCCTTTGGCTAAAGAGCAAATGGCTGTTTACCATGCAGATTATCTATGAGAGCTTCAGCTGTTATTTCATCCTTAAAAAAGCTGTGGGGTGAAGAAAAATACAGAACCTATTTTTTTTTTCAGAAACAACGATGTCTATATAGACAGTCAGTATAAAAATATAAAGTGTGAAGAAATATAATTTTAGGGAAGATTATTGACAGGAAAATTGGAAGAAAATTCACTGGCAGTTTTATCTTTCTGTGCTTTGTAATGAGGCCTAAATTTATATTTGCTTCATGTTCCTTTGAGGAAGATGAATAAGTTATATAACAGACAGCAAAGTCACATTTAAATTACATTGAACAGCTTACATTTTAAAATAAGTTGACAATGAGATAAGCAAGAGGGTCCAATTAAACAAACACTTGGACAAATTACTATTTTATTTAATAATTCATATTTTTTCATAATCTATAGTAGACTTCTTGTTCAATGGCTTCTTGGTCTACTTTAATTAAAACAAAAGCACTATTTATTAATGACACTCCCTAGCTAACAACTTGAATTCTCCTATCAAACCCAGGCAAGAAATCACTGAATTCATAAATGCACCTTTATTTCGTTTTAATGAAAATGAAATTAGATCTGTCTTATCAGAGGTGGGACTAGTCAACGTGAAAAGAAGCAGAAGTGCTGCCAAATGGTCAATTTACATAAATAAATTTGCCTCTTTTACAAGGCAGGAAGTTTTTTCATGAGAGCTTGAAAAGCAACATCATTCCCCAAGCTGACTATGAATGGATGAACTAGTGGTGAGTCTGATAAGATTTAAGCAAGACCTTTCCTCTCTTCTCTCTGCATGAGGCAATTTCTAAGCTTTGCTTTTCCTGTGATACCTATCAAAATGTTAATACTGCACATCCTCTCCAGGCTATTATTACGTTCTTAGGAAAGAAGTGCACATTGGAACACAGCAATTCTATTCAATCTGAAATAATAGATATTTTGGAATACTTAGTTCTGAATAATTCATTTACAATATCTGGAGTTAGGATTGCAAAATTTTCTTTCTAGGAAATTTACTACATTTCTTAGGAACTGCTATACAAAATGGCAAATTTTATTGTTGAGAGGTATGTACCAAGTTGACCTCTTTATATATATAAAACAATACGTGCTAAACTTTTACTATATTATACACTGTTTGTCAAGTTAAAAGTAACTTTTTGAGCTGGGTGGTGGTAGAGCTCATCTTTAATCCCAGCACTTGGGAGACAGAGGCAGGCATATCTCTGTGAGTTCAAAACCAGCATGTGAGTTCCAGGACTGGCTCCATAGCTACTGGTTTGAAACTCACCTAGGACAAACCCCCACCAAATTAGAGATAGTATCTTCTACAGTATAAATCGGTAGAGCACTTACTGATCTCTGGAATGCTTTCAGTAACAGAATATACAACTGTACTCGACTTTTGATCTGTTCCCATTGCCATTTTTTTTCTGCTTTGCTTTGACTAAATTATATTCACATTTCTGTGTCTCGTCTAAATCTGTGAACTCTGATGATTCTGCAGCTGGAGCAAACACTAGAAGCACAGAAACAGTCCCGTACTGGCTCCCCCAGCTTTCAGGTGACAGTAGTTAAGGCACATTTCCCATCAGATGCCTTTGATCGTTTCTCTTCAGTTGCATGATTTCTCTCTATTAACTGCATAACCATTCCTGCAAAAGAAAATCCTAATCTATTCATTTTTGAGACATTTTCAAGCTGTTGAGATCAGAAAATTCTCCCTGTTGCAATAGCTGCCTTTTGAACAAAGTTTCTTATCTAAGTCTGTGTTTGTTTTGATTTGAAAAATCCCTTTTAAAATATTTGAATATTAGTAACTCTGTACTTTAAATAATTTGCCTGCTTTTTAACTAGTTTCCTTACTCTGCTACTTCTAATTACTTTCTGCTTTCCCGCTTCTATCTATTTCCCTTCGATTTTACAAAGTCATGGACTTCAACTCGAATATATTTTATAGCTCTGAAATTCTAACTCACTGGTTCCCTGAACAAACCCCATGGCTGTTGATGACATTTTCCACTTGAAGTATTGCTTCTCCTGTTGTAGCAAGCATGCACTCTTAGGAACATTTCTTGAATATGTTTCATTCAGTAATATTCCTCTGCCAAGTAGTCACTAATTTCTATTCACCATCTATTAAATATCTTCATTAGCTCACATAAAATTTAATTTCTTCCACTATATATATCATGAACTTAGTTCTAGCTGTAACTTAATTTTTGCAATTTCATAAAAGTTTGCCATTTCGATATGTGTATATTTAGAGATCTAACTGTAAGAAACAAATTAATCAAAATCCAATTGATATGAACCTATAAGCAATTAACCTAAATCTTTGCCATATACGTAAGCTAGAAAAGGTGTTATGGGCTCCATCATAGTGACATTATATTTAGGATCACAGGAAGAGACTTAGATTTAATAAACTTCTTATTTGCTTCCCTATCACCTAATCGAACACCACAGTAGAAACTATATGGAAGAAAAAGAAAATTCTGAAACTCATGCATTAAACTCTTATATAATGTATATTCAGCAAGGCACCTATTGCAAACATGAAAAACAAATATCAGAAAGTTAAGGGACTGAGTGTATCTGTTTCTGACCAGAAAAGGCTAGTTAGGATTAGTGAGTGCAGTTATAATACTTCCAAGAGTCCCTTTCTTTCAAAATAAACTAGACAGAAAAATATTTTAAAAATAATTTTCAATATGGAATGCTGCATCTTAAATGCTATTCTGGCAAAATAGATATATAAATAAGCTAGTAAAACATGCAGCAATTTGTGGATTACTTTTTACTAATATCTTAATATCCTAAATTTTATATTGCATTTTTACTCTACAGAATTGTTATATATGAAATCAGTTGGGAAGGACTGAACAACAGGACCCAAATTATAAGAAATTGACATCATACAGACTGGGGAGGTTGTATTCATGTATTTGGGGAAATACCTGTGTATACATACATATATACGCAAAACAATTAATGTAAAAACAGGCCATGAATTTGATAGAGAGCAAGGAAAGGTACATAGGAAGGTTTGGAGGGAGGAAAAGGAAGGACGAGATGCTGTAATTATACTATCAAAAGAAAAAAATATAGAAAAGAAAAGCTTAAAGAAAAAAACCAAGAACAATTGATAGGCCAGTTCAAGGTCCTACAACAGGGTATAAAGATGATGATGGTTAACTTGTTATAATATCACAATAATGGTGGTGGTAAGCTCCAAGGTGCCCAGCTCAGAGATCCTATAATGAATCACATAGTATATATGCTAACTACTTCAGATTACAGCAATATCAAGACTTCTTCTCCAGGTGAGCATGCACAGAGTGCTGTCACCCTTTCCTCTGGTAAACTTTTCTTGCTCATAGATACTTAAAACTCTATGATACATATGCCTACATCTTATAGAACTATTTATAATGGAGTTATAAGAGTCTGGGCAGTGTCGATCCTGAGAGAGATAAAAGGGAAACACAACATAGAGAAGTCTAAGTCCCATTCCTGACAAAAGTGAGGCCACTGCTGCCCTGTTCCAGTCTCTTTTCTTTCTAAAAAGTATATTGTCTCTTCTCTAATTAACCTTTCAATTGATTGATATACTCCTATGTCCCGATTTAATCCTTCTCTTTGGAGAGTTCAAGAACCAAGACTACTGCTTTATTTGAGACAAAACAACAACAACAACAACAAAACACTAGAGACTTCCCTAAGGAAGAATATAACTTCTGGGGCAAATTTGGGGAAGAGCATACTATACCCTTCTTGACTATTTGTATCACCCTATGAATCTACAAATATTTAAAAACAATAGACTTTCAAAAATTTTTGGAAGATATCAGAAACTACAGCTAGTAGAATTTTCCATATCAAGATGCTAGCGAGAAGAGAAACAACAAGATGAGGCCAATATGTGGCATTTCCTTTCTTTTGTAAGCATTTGGATATTAGGTAACAGACAAAGAGTTAAGAAACTAGAGATAATTTTAGGCATTCTCATAGAGGAAAGTGAAATTTGATTTTTTTCATGTCTTGGCTTGAAGGAGGAAGGTCATTGGCTAATAAAGAAACTGCCTTGGCCCATTAAATAGGCCCAGCCTTTAGATGGGTGGAGTAAACAGAACAGAATGCTGGGAGGAAGAGGAACTGAGCTCAGACGCCATTTCTTCTACTCTCTGGGGCAGACGCGATGAAGCTCTGGCCCAGGATGGATGTAGGCTAGAATATTCCTGGTAAGCGCACCTTGGGGTGCTACACACATTAATAGAAATGGGCCAGGCAGTGTTTAAAATAATACAGTTTGTGTGTTGTTATTTTGGGGCATAAGCTAGCCAGGCGGCCGAGAGCTAGGGCAGCAGGAACGCAGCCCGCAGCTCCTTCAAAAGAATGGCCCCCAACATGTGGACAACTGTATTCACAGAAAGCCTGAGAAATCTTGGGAAAGAATGGAGTAAAGCATGTTTTTTTGGTAGCAGCAATTTCTTGGGTCTGCTCTGCTTGCTAGAGGCAAGCAAGCACTCTCATCTAAGAGAGGCTTCCTGATTCAGCTTTAGCTGCAAAACCCTGCAGCTCTTAAGAGGTCCAGTCACGAAACACTTAAATGGTGTTGTTTTCAGAAGTAGCAGGGAAAAAAAGTTGTGCTGCTTTAAAATGCTGGCTTTCTGGGCTGTCCTGCCAGGCAAACTCTGACTCTTTCACACAGGCGGTTCATGTGGTTTGCAAGCACTTGCTGCTGAAGCTTGCCTGCTGGCAGGGACCTTGAAACGCCATAGATTTGTGGAAATAAACATGACTACAGCCGGTACCTCCACCATGAGGCTGAAAGCTAAAGAATGTGCTGGATCCAGCTGTCAAAGCCACAGCTTTAGTCCTACTGATATTGCTTGGTAAATTAAAGACTCATGTGGTCAGAAAAAGAGAGATATACAGTAAAGACAGATTCAAAGACAAAGAAAATTTCTAAATGATTTACAGTGTGTTAAAAATATATGCAGGCTAAAAGTTAAAGTTCTTAAAAGTAAAAAAAGGAATAAAGAGAGTAGTTGGGTGTGGTAGTACACACCTTTAATCCCAACACTTTGGGAGGCAGAGTTAGATTGACCTCTGTGAATTCAAGGTGTGGTAGCACCCGCCTTTAATCCCAATTCCTGGGAGGCAGAGACAGATGGATCTCTGAGAGTTCAAGGACAGCCTGGTCCATAGAGTTATTCCAGGTCAAAGATATACAGAGAACCTGTCTCATAAAGCAAAAAGTTAAAAGTAAAAATAAACAAAATAGAGGTTAAAATAAAGTTGCACAAAGATGGAAAATACAGAGAATCTTGATACTGTATACTATTATGCTCTCTTTGAATAGTTTGAATGCTGAGGAAGGATCAACAGCTGCTAAAAGATATTTGTTTATAAATGCTGCTGAACTAATCCAATATAGATATTTTGAAAATTCCTTGACTTCAGAATTTGGATCTAAGGATATGATACTTTGGAAAGGAGTTTCTTCTTTTGTTTTCACAGAGGATGAGACCCTGTGGATTTCTTCTATTCCAATATGGTATGATGGACCACGCCCTCCTGAAGGGTTAATGTGAACACCTTTCAAAAATTACTCCACTCAACTGCTGACTGAGATGAACCTAGCACACAGGTTATACCATGAAAGACCTGATTAACAGCGCCCCCATACAGCAGGAAGCAGTTTGGAGAGAAAAAACTGCGCCCATGTTCCCAAATATTGTTTATAAATGTTCTTTTACATTTAAAGGGGGATATGATGTATATATATATATATATATATATATATATATATATATATATATATGGATAATTTGCATTGGTATAAGTTTTGCTTTGTTGATATAAATTTAAGGTCAATTTTGTTATATGCATATATATGTATATATATATATTTCTGATATTAATTATTGTGATTGTATAGTTTAAAAATGTAATGTATATTGGTTATTAATGGATAATCAAGATTGTAGTCATATTAGTTAGATTTTCTAGATGTGCATAGATATATTTCAGATAGGTATTCTTCATATCTTTTAAAGAATACAGAATATAGCATTTTAAATGTTTTAATAACTTAGGGCTTTTCATGACAATAAGACACTCTGCTCCTGGCAGCACCAATCTACTTCAAGAGGAAGATGGGCATCGAAGAGGATTCTTATGGAGTTTGATAGCCATTTGGGCAAGAAACTGCTCTTGCCTGGACTATTGCATAAACTGGACACAAAGAACCCTCAGAGAGCAGACTACTGAACTTACTAAAGGTGAGATAATCTTTCGGGGTTCCTGATTCATGAAAGAGTCTGCGAGACATTCTGCAGGACACAGCAGATAGTGACTGAACTGTCTTTGAAATTTCCTGTTTCGTTGAAATGTCTGCTGGATACTATGGGCCCGTAGGCCGAAGATGGATGCCCCAACAGTACAGAAGAACTTTGGGTGACTGTCCAGGCAGCGAGATGTCTCTGTCACTTCTAGAGTTTTGGAAGTTTCTTACTTGTTTACTTAGGTAATATTATATCCTTCTGGATTCTTTGATGCAGTTGAAGAATATATAGATACTTATAGTTTTCCTTAGTTATGATAAAAGATAAAGTAGATGTAAATATTGTAACTGTAATTCTTGCTTTATAACTGTTTTGTTATATGTAATTTTGCTATGTTAAAGTGAAAGTCTTTCCTTTTTGTTTAAACAGAAAAGGGGGAAATGATGGAAGAAGGTCATTGGCTAATAAAGAAACTGCCTTGACCCTTTAAATAGGCCCAGCCTTTAGGTGGGTGGAGTAAACAGAACAGAATGCTGGGAGGAAGAGGAACTGAGTTCAGACACCATTTCCTCTCCTCTCTGGGGCAGATGTGATGAAGCTCCAGCCCAGGATGGACATAGGCTAGAATATTCCTGTTAAGCGCACCTTGGGGTGCTACACACATTAATAGAAATGGGCCAGGTAGTGTTTAAAATAATACAGTTTGTGTGTTGTTATTTTAGGACATAAGTTAGCCAGACAGCTGGGAGCTGGGGCAGCTGGAACGCAGCCTGCAGCTCCTTCGACATTGGCTATTATGATCAGTGCTGCAATAAACATGACCAAATACATACTGACCATACAGTTTTTATAATTATAATGGTAAAGAGTATAGGATGGTTAGAGGATGGTAGAGATTTAAAAGTTAAAATATATATACTGTAAAGAATCTTGACTACAGTTAATGGCCTTTATTCTTAAAAATTGCCAAATGAGCATATATTTTCACTGCAAAAAGGATAACACTTACTTATATGTAACCAAATCTCTATATATAATTGTATATACACATATGTATTTGAAAATACATATTAAAGTGTCATATTGGACTCTTTCTGATATTAAACCAAAAGTGTAATCATTCTCAAGGAGTACCTTGCTTTGCAAGACAACTAATACATAATGCTAATGTATAATAATAATAATAATAATAATTCATTTTTGTGTTATGATGAGCTTAGAAGCCCACACTCTCCTTGAGTGTTTTCTTTCTCTGTATGTATACTACCTGTCCACTATTTATTTTGTATAGTCTCAGAATTTATTTTGATGGTCAAAAGAAATCTAGACATTCTTGGTAGATGAGATGTCTAATTTCAATGGTTACCATGACTAGATTTATAGACTTTTAGAAATACTCATCTGGCATATTGATGAGGAAATTCCCAAAGACAAGTTTTTGTGAAAGAAGGCCCACCCTCAGAGAAGCACCTTCCAGCTGGGAGTCACAGCCATAAAGTGTTTAAAAAACTATTCCATACTTCACTGCTTCCCCTTTTTCCGAAGTTCATACAGCTATTATGTTGCTTCTCATCTTCTGTGAACACCAAACCAAACACGAGCACTCAGGTCTTCCAATCTGAAATGTATACCAGTAGTTTATAAAGGGATTTTTCAGGCCTTCAATATCCAACTGAGAATTCTTAAACATCTAGCTTCATAGACTGAACAGTTACTGGGTTCTCTACTATTCCAGTATGAATATGGCCATTGTTGGACTACCTATCCACATGAAACAGGTATATCTAATAAATTTTATATGTATGTACATATACATGCATGTATAATATATAACATGTATATAATATAATGTATTATGTATAGTGTATATGTATATGATAACCATGTAATATTTTCCCTTGATATGCATTTTAAAACTGAACAATGTAATTTACCATATCAAAAGTTATAGAGACATAAAATACAATGGAGAGAATAAATTTAAACTGATAGTGAAGTTATAGTGTATAGGGTTCATCTTCCTAGAAAATATTCATTCAAACACATGAAAGCACCTTCACAAAAATTCATGAAAAAGTTTGAGAGATCACAGCATCTGCTTTTGCATAATAAGGAATGATATGTGGAATAAAATGGGCAAAAAATAAAAATTTCATCCCCTAGTTCTAAGCAAGTACACCACAAAGAGATACTTGGTAAGGAAACAGAGATAAAGAATTAGGTCCTAAGGTGAAAGGTTATGAGGACTCTGCAGCCAGGATCCTCAACTGCAATTCTGTGGCATATCAGCTTTTGTAAACAAGGAACTGTAATATGGGATTCCTCTTTGTATGCTATGAATATGTTTTATTACCATTTTTTAATAAAGAAGCTGCTTTGGTCTATGGCAGGGAAGAATACAAGTAGGTTGGCAAACTAATCTGAATGCAAGGAGAAAGAGGGCAGGACCCTGTAGCTGCCAAAGGAGAAAGACATGAGAACCTTACTGGTAAATCACAGTCTCATGGCGATACATAGATTAGTAGAAATTGGTTAATTTAAGATATAAGAGCTAGCTAAAAATATGCCTGAACCATTGGATGAACAGTGTTATACTTGATATAGTTTTGAGTGATTATTTGGATCTGGGTAGCTAGGAAAGAACATGCAGTCTCCATTTACAGAATTGACTTTAACATCTATCCCCTGACCTTGACTGTCATAACACAGATAAAGTCTCATCCACTTGGGGGACAAATAGGGAGATGCAAGACTTGACTTGAAACTCAGTTCTTGACCCACCACAAAATGGGACAAAATGACTAGGGATTGAACTTTCAGAAACCATGGAAAAAATAAACTCCTTATTTATTACGTGAATTTTCTAGTGTTTTTTTTATAATAACAAAGAGCAGGTTAACACAGAAATCTCATGATAATTGATTGGAAGAATCAATTCTGTTAAAATGTCCATACTGCCCAAAGTAATCTATAGTCCAGAATCAATACAATCCCTGAAGATGCTTCAAAGCATGAGAAAGAATAATAAAATTAGGCTATAAACACAAACCTCTAAATACGTAGTTATTTTTAGCTTAAAAAAGTCACAAAGTGAGAATCAGTACATTAACAGGCTTCAAAATATTTCACATACATAGCCCTAACAATTGAAACAACATCATATTTGCATAAGAAAAAACATAGATCAGCGGGGGTAGCTGTGCTATGAGTAAACCCATGCATCTACAAATAACTAATTTTAAATAAAAAATGCTAAGAATATTAACTGGGAAAAATAATTGAACATTGTATTTAGTGAAACAATCCAGGTACAGATGGAAAAATGCTAAAAGATCTCACTCATATGGAAACTAAAATGTTGATCTTGTAAACATTAAGAGAGAGGAGGGATAAGGACAGGCTTGTCAACAGTCAGTAGATTTCAATTAATTAGGAGAAGTAATGTTCAGTATAATTCAGTGATGCTAAAAAAAGAAGGTGCTCTGTTCTTACCACAAAGGAATGACAAATGTTCCAAAAGAAAATTATGTTGATCCTGATTCAATCATGAAATCTGAACATCATTTGTGTGCACTTAAACAATGGTGAGGGAACACAGATATTAAAAAGTTTAGGGAATTTAACTTTTTCAGTTTCGATGATTGAAGTCTTTTATGTAAATTTGTTGACACTGTAGGTTTGGTTCTAACTTGTAATATTCAATAAATAAGAAAAAAGAAATTGCCACACTCAAGGTTTAGGAACAAGCTATTTCTAGAGAATCAGCATTTATTTGTCAAAGAACAAATGGTAACAGCCACACACACAGTTGTCTGCTTGCTCCCGTGGAAAGACTACATATTAGACGAAAATAGATAAAGAATAGCATGATGATATTTTATTCATACACTAATTTCAAAAGTTAGTTAAACTTTTCTCCAGAAATTGGGACTCATACCCATAGTTGCTTATGTGTGTGTGTGTGTGTGTGTGTGTGTATGTATGTATGTATGTGTGTGTAAGTACATGCATTGGTGTGTATTGTATTTTCCCTACATAAATATATATTACACATTAAATATACTAAAGTAAACATGATTTCCTAGGGTGGTTGATTATTGCCATCAGTATATATTCACTTTAAAAGATTAATAATAAGTTTAAAAACAAACATAAGCTAGAAGTAATAAAGTATTTCAATTTCCACTACAGATAGCTCTTTTCTGTGTATTTAGCTATTTCATTTTCTGCACTTATTAGATGTATTAGATGCAAATATTTAAAAGAAGATTAATAATATATAATTTACATATAGTAGCTTTATTATACTTATAGAAAGATTTTATTTTAGGTTTTGCAACTTTACTTACTAATTTTTATAAGGGTTAGCAATTTTAGGTTTAGAGAAAACTGTGTGGAATATATGCAGAGTTCACTTTGACTAGTAATAACTAATAATTGTTCTTATAGTTATTGTCTTTCACTGGAGAGATCAATTTGTTAACAATTAGTATTTTGCCCCCTATACCTCATTATCAGATAAGCTCCAGAGTTGACAATAAAACTCAACTTTCGTTGTTATATATCTCTGAACTTAACTCGACCATCATGGAATGCACTTACCATACAGGAAAGCTTTATTACTGTAAAAAATGTGATGTGCTATATATGGAATTTTCTTGAAGCTATAAAGATTTTATATTTTGGAGAATATTATAATAAGTCATAATCTAATAATTAATAAAACTATCCAATATATTTATTTAATAGGTGTTCCCTTTTTATTTGTTTGTTTGTTTGTTTTGTTTTTTGAGACAGGGTTTCTCTGTGGCTTTGGAGCCTGTCCTGGCACTAGCTCTTGTAGACCAAGCTGGTCTCAAGCTCACAGAGATCCGCCTGCCTCTGCCTCCCGAGTGCTGGGATTAAAGGCGTGCGCCACCACCGCCCGGTGGTGTTCCCTTTTTAAATTAATTTTCCTTTCTGGAAAGTTTATTTATTTGTTTGTTTTTGACATAAACTTTCTCAGTGTATTCAAGACTGATCTGGAACTCCCCATGCAGTCTAGGCAGGCCTCCTACTCACAATGTTGCTGCCTTAGTCACTTGAGTGCCAAGATTATTAGCATGAGCTACAACAACCAGCTGTTTTCTTTATCTCAAATAAAGAAATTACATGTCTTCTAAGATTTGTACATATATGTTTATCCAAATAACATACTTTTCAGTTATAATTTCAGTGATAATCAGAATTTTCTCAAGTCTTTAAGTATTTTAAGCATGTACTCGAATGACTCCACTATATTCTGTATAGGTCTATACCAGACATTGTTTTGCCATTTTGCTATTCTTTGCAATTTAGATATTTCAAACTTGGTGCTTTTGCTGAAAAAGATATGCTATAAAGAATAAAATTCAATGTAAACCTTTGATATAAAGAAATATGGGTCAACTGTATCTGAGCTGAAATACAAATTTAAAGATGAATATTCAAGCTGAATTTTTAGTTTAAGAAGTTATACTGTGAGCAGCCTTCTTTGTAGTTGCAAGAAACTGGAATCAACCTACATAACCATCAGCTGAAGAATGGATAAAGAAAATCTGTAACATTTACACAGTGGAGTATTACTCGGCTATTAAAAACAATGACATCATGAAATTTGCAGGCAAATGGATGGAACTAGGTAAAAATCATACTGAATGAGGCATCCCAGACCCAGAAAGTCAAAGATGATATTTACTCACTTATAAGTTGATATTAGATGTAAAGAAAAAGAGAACCATGCTACAATCCACAGACCCTGGAAAGCTAAGTAAGTAAGGAGGGCTCAAAGATGGAAGCTTGCATCTCCTTGATAAGGGGAAATAGAATAAATTTCATGGGTGGAATAGGGGTGGGTTGGGGTGGGAAGAGAAAGGATCAGGTTGGAGGGATGGAGCAGGAGAATACTGGAAGAGATAACTGGAAAAGGAAGGGGGGTTGGGGTAAGGTAAAAATCTAGTTCAAAGGAAACTCCCAAGAATCTACAAGGTTGGCCCTAGCTAAGACTTTTCACAGTTGGAAATATACAACCTGAACTGGTCATCTCCTGTAACCAGGAAAGATTTCCAGTGGATGAACTGAGAAACCAACCCACATATATAACTTCTACATACAATTTGTCCTGCCTAATAGATGTGTGGGAATAAAGGTGGCTAAAACACTGTGGGAGTGGTAACCCAATGACTGTTCCAGCCTGAGACCTGTGCCATGAGAGGGATCCCACCCCCGATACTACCTGGACCTTCAGGACCCAGAGGATGAATGGCCCAGAAATATAGGATAGAACTAAAAATAAACATGACTGGAATAAAGAAATTGTCAATGTAATGATTCCTAATGATATTCTGCTATACTCATAGAATGGTGTCTAACTCAACTGTCCTCAGAGAGGTTTCATATGGCAAATGATGGAAATAGATGCAGAGACCCACAAGCTAACATTAGGCATAACTTGGAGTATCCTATAGAATAGAAGGGGGAAGGATTTTAAAAATCAGAAGGGTCAAGGGCACCACAAGAACAACCACAAAATCAACCAACCTGAGCTTTTAGGGGCTCACAGAGACTTAACTGACAACCAGCGAGCCTGCATGGGTTTGACCTAGGCCCTCTGCATTTATCGTAGTTGTGTAGTTAACCTTCTTGTGGAACGGCTGACAGTGGGAGCACGGGCTGTCTCTGAGACTTTTACTCATAGTGGCTTCCCCTGCTCAGTCTTAAGATGAGCGGAAGTGTGCCTAGTCTTTCTGCAACATGAAATACCATATTTGGTTGATATCCATGAGAAGCCTCTCCTTTTCTGAATAGAAATGTATTGTCTACACCATTGTATGTCAAAAGTACTTTTTAAAATTTGACTGTGATTTTACAGGGAATTATAATTAACAGATTACCTTGAGTCTGAATTTGTAGTAAATAGATTTTGCTTTATGATACGGGCATAAGCATATGGAGATTAGGGAGTTGAATGTGATTTGAATGGGAAAATGCCCTATAGCACGAATATTCTACCTAATTAGTAGAACAATTAAAGGATTAGGACATAAGGACTTGTTGGAGGAGAAATATCACTGGGAGTGGACATTGAGATTTCAATAACTCACCCAAGCCATATGTGTGCTTGTGGACCAGATATATGTTCTCAGTTACTACTTCACTGTCTTGCCTGCCAGATACCATGCTTCCTGCCATGATGATTATGGACCATTCTCTGAAACTGTAAGCAGTTCCCAATTCAATGCTCACTTTAATATGTTTCCTTAATCATGGTATCTTTTCACAACTGTAGTATGGAGTGGGGGCCCCTTGTTCTGTCCCACCCAGCTAGCTTACTCCTTAAATAACCACATGGAAATTGTATTTATTTAATTACTTCCTGGCCCATTATCTCTAGCCCCTTATTGGCTAACTCTCACATCTTGATTTACCCATTTCTAATAATGTGTATTGCCACTTGACTGTGGCTTACTGGGAAAGATTCAGCATGTCTTACCTGACAGCTTCATAGCAGGCAGCTCTCTGTCTGCCTTCTTCTTCCCAGAATTCTGTTCTGTCTACACCACCCACCTAAGGGCTGCCCTATCAAAAGGCCAAGGCAGTTTTCTTTATTCAACCAATGAAAGCAACACTTAGAAAGAAGATCCTCCTACACCACACAACAATAGAAATATAAATAATACAATAGAGAAGAAAAAATCCTAATATTTTAATATTACAGTTTCTACTTTGATGGGCTTGAGTTGCTCAATTTACTGTCAGGCAGCATTAGGTTCCAGGAAAAGCCATAGGATGACACTACCCAGGGAGGACCAGCATCTAAAGGGAAGTACCTGACATTCCAACCATTAGATAAGATTGCATAAGGTCATGAGATATCCCTGATGCCAGCATACCCTATTTCCTTTATGCCAAGGTATGATACCCCTAGACAAATGTCAACCAATCAGAGTCATGAACCCTGAAAATCCCCTCACCCCTAACCTCTACTATGATAAAAACCCTACCCCTCCAGGTCTGAGCACTCTGCCCTCAACAGCTGCATCAGAAGAATAAAAACTCAATCTTGAATAACTTTGCTTTCATATACGGATTCAGACACCTTAGTGGTCTTTAGAGTACTCGGCAATCTGGGCATAAAAAAAAAATCAAGAAGGGAACCCTGCAGAGCAAATTTCAAATGCTGTAACTCCATGTCTAATATCAAAGGTCTTGGATAGCTCTTCAGACATCCCACTCCTTACATTTTTGTTGACTCCATCACAGTGTTGGAGTGTGTTTGGATTAAAGCTTCTCTGAACCTAGCCCTTTGCATCCATATTTCCAAAGAGTCTGGACTGTTTCAGTGGAAGTTCCACTCCAACCCCCCTTCCCTGGGAGTTGCCTCAGTCCAGACTCCACCCTTAAGAAAGCCCAACAAAGGATGACCCCTCCCCAGAGATGCTCAAGATCACTCCCACATGATATTTAAAATGCCACCCAGAGAACAAACACATAATTTTCCTGTCTCTGTTTCCTGTCTCCTCTCTGGTGGTGGAGGGGTGGGGGGGCCTGGAAAGCCATCCAGGAGCATTTGTATCCATTAAACCTGGGCTTTTTTCTAATTCAGTTTGATTTGATCTGATTTACATTGGCAGTGAGGCTTATGAGGGTGTAGAAATTTTTCAGTCTGATTCTACTTTTTGTATTCTGCTTGCATCAGCTAATATCCCAGAGGTTTTGCATCTCCAACACCTTGGATTTTACAACACATTCCAGGCTTCACTTTCATGATTTGATGCAATGGCCTTTCCGAGGTCTCCATAAAGGGACTTTCTTACTAGATAAAAAAGAAATGAAATAAAAGGAGTAGGGCATGGCTACTCCTAAAGTATGAAACATTTTTAATGTAGATATACCAAAGAAAGCAGGCAAAGGGAAGAATGCAAGCTGAATATGGCTTGCAGACTAAACTGAAACTTGAGAAGTGAGGGGAGTGGAAACAAGGCTGGGGAAAGGAAAATGGAAGCCCAGACCCTGGGCTAGAGAGGTTTAGAAAAGGGGTGAGATGAGAAGTACTGGGAGCAGCCACAGGGACTGAGTGACCTAAGAGAGCTGGCCAACATGCACTTTAATACATTAATAGGTACTTCAGTTAGCCCTTTGTCCTGTGTTTCAGAAACCTGACACCTACTTCAGAACCTTCCCTTAATGGCAGAGGAAGATCCCATAACATTTTTTTTCCATTACCAAGTGTTTCAAACTGCAATGTTAAACTGCCTGATTGGAATGGAACTTGATCCCCTTCTTGATTTACCTTTGTGTAAGCTTTGATTTGTTGATGCTTTTTATGGGGAGAAAATTCCTCCTGCATTTCCCTCTCAAAGGCTGCAATATTAGCAGTGAGGTTGGAGGGGGACTTCACCTGAGGAAACCGCTCTCTATATCCCATTTAGCATTATACCTTTCTTTAAATTTCTCATCTCCTTTAGCACAGGAATTGGCACCAACATTACATTCTTTAGTACTCGTTTTCTCTTCAAACAGTATACAACATTTTGTATTTCTTTTTCTTTTGTTTGCTCTTTTTCATTTAAATAAGAGCAATCACTAAAAACCAAGCGAGATAACCCATACTATCCTGCCTTGAAATCTCCTATGCTGAGCAATTAGTTCAAAACTCTTGCATTTTGCTTCAGGCAGGTTCTTAGGACAAAGAGTAAAAAGTACCCACATCCTTTGACAAAATATGTGTGGTCTCTAACCCAGTTGCTAGTATTGTTCCCACTGAAATCTCTTGAAAATGGGCCTCCAGAGTCCGCATTGGTCTCAGAATTACTCTCTTCCAAGTTCCTGCCAGGAAGCCTAATTAGACCTCCACTTACAGCATTCAACTGCTTTCTTAATATAAAGTCTGGAAGTCCACATGATCTTATCTGTCACAGCAATATCCCACTCCCTGGTGTAATGGTAAAGGTAAACCACTGCAGTACCCAGTGTGGCTGCAGCAAGCAGCAGGTCCCTAGACCACAGTGGGCCATGAAGGCAGCCAGTGCCAGGCAGGGAGCCCCAAAGTAACCATCAGTGGACAGTGGTTCCTAGGCAGGAAGTCACTTGGCCGGTGAAAGACTGAGATAGAGCAGCCAGTCCCACGAGGAGCCATAGCTGTAGTGGGTGAGAGACAGAGACATGGATAGGCACACCATGCAGAGTGAGGTTGGATATGTATTTAGTGGGTTATGGAAGGGAAGAGGAGAGGGAGGAGAAGGGGGCAATGAAAGAAACAGCAAGAGGGGGAGGGAGGAATACAGAGGGGAAGAAAGGAATAGAGGGGGAGAGGAGAAGAGCCACAGCAGCAGCAATTCTTTGGGAGAGAGATGGAAAAGAAGAGAGATAAGGTCAGAAGCAGAAGGAAGATCTGCCTTCCTTGGCAGTAGACAAGGGAAGGAGTGGGCAGTGCTTGTCTAGTCTTGTCTTACAGGACAGACCATTACATTTCCATCTTTTTTTATATAATAAAAGGTGGGAAGTTAGGCACAACAAGTTAAGGGAATTGGGGCAGTGGATTCTCAAGACTGCTTTCTGATTATTTGTGGGCATCATCTTTGGGGGAGGAACCTGAGAAAGCTGGGTTCTGGTCACATCCTGGGTAACTGGTCTCTTTGCTCCAGTCTGATGTTTGTGGTTTGGAAATGTCTTGTGTCTCTTACAGCTATTTAAGATGTCTCTTACACCTGTTTAAGTTATTGAGAGAACAGAAAACAAAGTTAAGATTTGGGGAAAAAATAGGGTCAGGGAATTGAGAGGTGTGTAACTGACCTGTTTAAGGTATATCCTTCAATTTGGCTCCCTGGACCTCACAAGAATTCTTTGGGTTTGTGAAAACATAACTTTTAGACATACACATTATATGAACAGTATCATATTTATGTCAGAATGACTGTGACAAATGTTGTTGCTCAATGAATAGTATTTTTAAGACTATGGAAGCCTTCTCTCTTGAATACATATTTTTTGCTGTGGAGAGACACTGTGGCCAAGGCAATTTACAAAAGAAAACATTTAATTAGTGGCTTGCTTAAAGTTTCAGAGGGCCAGTCCATGATCATTATGGCAGAGAGTGTGGCAGTGGGCATAGTACTGAAACGGCAACTGAGAGTTCATATTTGGTAGATGAGAACACCACAGACAGACACTGGACCTGGCATGGCTTTTGAAACCAACAAAGCCACATCTATTCAAACAATTCCACCAACTAGGGTCCAAGCACTCAAATATATTAGCCCTTCATGTCCTCATACTATCAGATCTATCATTTTATATTTTGTATCTATTGTGGCTATAACAGGAAATCCAAAGGTTTATCATAAATTCAAGAACACTTCTCCAGTGGTATATGGAAGAAAGGGCTCCATATGTGGGGAGGGATTAAGAATAAAGGAGAAACCTGGGCCACATAGGGAAGAAAAGCAAGGCTGTTCTCTTCAAGAAGCACAGTATTGCACAGCAACATCAGTATTCTAAGTGTTCTGGGTGAAACCCAGTGTGCACTATTGGCTGCCTAGCAATGGTATCCAGGACAGCAATAATCATGACATAGAAGGAAGAGAAGATATAGCTTTGAAAGTAGAGAAACTTAAAGATGAGCTAAATTGTGGTTTGAAAGGCAGCCTAGAATCATTAGGTAAGGCACTAGCAGACTGGGTTGGGAAAGGTATGATACAAAGGCAAGCCTGTGGTATGCTAGACCTCATTATGCTGTCCAAGCCAAACCAAGTGTCTGTCACTTTTGATTGGGACAGTAGAGGATAAAGCATGGTGTTGGGGCAGGAGAAGGGTTAACATAGAAGCTCACCTGGATTGTCAGAGCCTTGCAGATAACCACCTTTGCTCACTCTACTCTCTTTCCTTGGGATGTTCTGGGATTTCTAATATTGTGTAGACAGCATCCAGGAGGCATCCCGAATATCCCTAATTAAGTTTTTCTCCAGGAAAACCGTGAGGGAATGGCAACTGCTAAAACATCAGGACAACACTTGTCAGAGTAAATTTCCAATCTGGAAGAGCCACATTCATAGAAACCCAATGTATGAGAGGTGCTGTTCCATTGTGTTACACTCAGTAGAGACTTGTGTTAGTGTTGTGAAAACAGCCATCTACCTTTGCAGGTAGCTCTAAAGTTGGCTAATGTATAATCTTAGCTGTCAAATATGGCCTGAACAAAAGGTAACATCAAGATCTATAGATTAGTCCCTATCATATCTCACATCCTGGCCTTGAATAACTTAATTTTCCATTTCCACTGGGGTTGCTTATAAAGGGAATTTAGAGTAAACTTCCTGAGAAGACTCAGAGTTCTAGAGAAGCTGGTTGTTTAGCCCTCAGTTCTCCTTTTTCTCCTACAGGAACTGAGTCCAAAGGAAATCTCCATGTCCCATACACACATTTAAGAGATATTTGCTTTTGTTTTCTCTTATTCTATTTTATTAATTTATTAACATCCCTTAGAAAACGGATTGGTTTCTCATTAAAGGATTTCTCAAGGGACTATTTTAGTTTGTGGAGAGGAGTTACTCTCCAGTTTCTACAAGGGACAATGAAACCTGAAATTTGCTATATCACTCTCTTTGTAATATCATGAATTATTTATATTCTTTTTTTCTATTTCTTCTTCTTTTTTCTTGAATTATTTATATTCTTAAGAAAACCATCCTTATTTATCTCATGTCAAATAATTTTACGAAGTTGTTAGACTCACTCTGTTTACTTGAGGACATGAACATGGTGAGCAGATATGCCAATTTATTTTGTGAATTTTTATTGATAATTTAAGAGGAAAAACATGTTTATAAAAATCTAATAAAAATTTATTCATTATATCTTAATGGTCAATTTAGGACTTTTTTTGCTTTTGATTAAAGGCTATTTGAAGGCTTACAAATAAAGATTCAATTTTATGTAATTACACAAATAAAGATTTGAAAAGGGGAGTAATGTTGAACCCTCCTTTAATAGGTAATATTTTAAATTTATTTCAAAACAAAGATTTGTAATAAAGACAAGTTATTAAGATATTTGGCTTAGACAAGAAATGTGAATATTATTTTTTGCGTTATGATGAATTTGTTAGTAAGATATTCTTCTATTAAAACTAAATTATTTAGGCCCATGAATAGTCTGGTTTTATTTAAAATGTGCACATAGACAAAAATTCAACCAAAAAAAGCTAGAAATCCAAAGAAGTTTAAGAAATTAATATGAAGAACCCTACTTTGAGCTGTTATGAATCAGTGGTAGTGAGTTTTCTGAATGATATTTTTCCATACATAGTAGGGGCATGGTAGTTTGAATGAAATTGTACCCTATAATTTCATAGGGAGTGGCACTATTAGGAGGTGTGGCTGTGATGGAGTGGATATGGCATTGTTGTAGGAAAGGTATCTCTGAGGGGGCCTTGCTTTGAGGTTACCTATGCTCAAGATACTGCCCAATGTCTCAAACCATTTCCTGTTTTCTGCAAGATGTAGAACTCTCAGCTATTTCTCCAGTACCATTTATGTCTGTATGCCACCACATTTCCTACCATGATGATAATGGACTGACACTCTCCACTCTAAGCTGCCATATCAAATAAATGTTTTCTTTTATAAGAGTTGCCAAGGTCATGGTGTCTCTTCAGAGCAATAGAAACTCTGACTAGACAAGAAATCTCGGACCACTTTGAGAATGTTGTGAATCTTCTTCATAAACACATTAAAGAAAACTCAGAATTCTATGAAATAATTGGAGGCAGTTCAACATACATCATTTCTGCTCTCATCTTAATGGTTGGCACCAGACGACAGTGCAGGCAAATGGTAGGAGAGGCATAGTTCACTGAAGTAGAAGGGCCACTGGAACCATATAGTCAGTCTCCTTCAGGACTGTTCTCAGCTTCCATATTTAAGTCATTTATTTCTTTTTGAGTCAGTTTGATAAACTATCACATTTTAGGAATGTTTGCCCCTAATTTTAAAAATGTGGCTCAAGAGAGTCATTTTTAGAATCAACATTATAGTGTAAATTTATATTACGTTTTATTTAAAATGGATTTTTTCCATATTATGTATTCTAACTATGTTTTCTCTTCCTTATTCTCCTACTTCTTCCCCACTTACCCTCCCATTTGAATTGACTCTCTTTCTGTCTCTTATTAGAACACAGGTTTCTAAGGGAATAAAACATAAATAAAATAAAACAAAAATAAACAGATATAAATAGGACAAAACAAACAAACAGAAACAAAAGAGCCAAAGAAAAGGCACAAGAAACAGACAGATGCAGAGACCCACTTGCTTGCAGACTCAAGAATTCCATAAAAATCACAAAATAGAAAGCTATAATATATATACAAAATGACTGTAGGATTAAAAAATAAAGAAAAATAATAAAGAAAAGATAATTTTGCAATAAAATTGAATATATTATATTTTATGATATAAACCCTTTTACAATGTAATAAAATTAAAAATAAAAGATAAAATTTTAAAAAAGGAAATGCCCTGACATGACATTATGAGAAATTTATTTTAAAACAATCTTTTAATACATGTAACATTTTACCATTTATCAAAGAGGAAAACAACATTGCATACTGAGATAGATGGACTTGTTTACTTTTACATAAAGAATTAAATTTTGACTAGAATGTTTGATGCTGCAAGATATAGATCATCAACCTTTTAAAGGTGATGGATAGTTCAAATTTAAAATTGTCGATGCTGGGAATGCTAATACTCATAAATATGTAGCCTAAAATGACAACGTAAGTTTCAACTTACTTCAGATTTTGTGGGAGGTTAGGAAATCTTAAGCCAAAATACATTTAATGATACTTAATGAAAATTAAGTCAACAACTCAAATAGCAAGTTTTATTTTAAATTTTTTGTTCATTTTACATACCTTCTTCCTTCCATTCTCCTACTCCTCCCTCCAACCCCACACCAATCCACTCCTCAGAAAGTGTAAGGCCCATGGGGAGTCAGCAAAGCCTGGCACATCAAGTTCAAGCAGGACTAAGACCCTCTCCCCTACATCAAGGCTGCACAAGGTAGCCCTCCATAAATAATAACCCCCAAACCCAGTTGATCCCTGCATCTCTGGGATGAAGCCTACTCGGTCATGATGAATGATTTTTTTATGTGTTCTTGAATTTTGTTTGCCAGTATTTTATTGAGCGTTTTTGCATTAATGTTCATAGAGGAGATTGGTCTGTAGTTCTCTTTCTTTGTTGCATCTTTGTTCAGTTTGGATATCAGGGTAATGGCAGCCTTATAAAAGGAGTTAGGCAATGTTACTTCTGGAGGAGTTCTGGAATTAGCTCTTCTTCAAAATTCTGGTAGAATTCTGTGCGAAGCCATCTGGTCCTGGACTCTTTTTTGTTGAGACATAATTAATGACTGCTTCTATTTCTCTAGGGGTTATAGGTCTATTTTTCCAGTTTTTTTCTTTTTTTATTACATTGTTTGCTGGTGTGAGCTTATCTATTGCTTGTACTTTTGTGGGTACCACTAACGTTTTTGGGTTGGAGTTCTTCTTGTGTTTTCTGTGGGGTTGGATTTGTGCATAGATGTTATTTAAATCTGATTTTGTCATGGAATTTATATTGTTTTCTCCATCTATGGGGCCTGAAAGCATTGCTTGGGTTGGTATCTATGGTTTCTTAGTGCCTGCACAATATCTGTCCAGGACCTTCTAGCTTTCAGAGTCCCCATTGAGAAGTCAGGTGTTATTCTGATGGGTCTTCCATTATATGTTACTTAGCCTTTTTCCTTTGTTGCTCTTAATATACTTTCTTAATTCTGTATATTTTGTGATTTGATTATTATGTGGTGAGGGGACATTTTGAGTTTTTCAGAATTTGGTATTCTGTAAGTTTCTTATATCTTCATAGGCATTTGCTCTTTGAGGTTGGGAAAGTTTTCTTTTACAGTTTTGTTAAAATATATTTTCTCTGCTTTTGAGCTCATGGTCTTCTCCTTCTATTCCTATTATTTTTAGGTTTTATTTGTTCATGGTGTCTCAGATTTTCTCGATGTATTGTGTTATGATTTTGTTGACTTTAATGTTTTCTTTTACTGATGTACATATTTCCTCTATTGTAGCTTCAATGCTTGAGATTCTCTCTTCCATCTCTTGCAGTCTGTTGGTTATGCTTGAATCTGTAATTTCTGTTCCTTTATCCAGACTTTCATTTTCCAGTATTCCCTCGGTTTGTGGTTTCTTTCTTGCCTCTTCTTTAATTTTCCTGTCTTGAGCTGTGTCCTTTACCTTTTTGGTTGATTGTTCTTGACTGTTTTAAAAGAGATTTATTGATTTCTTCCAATTTTTTGTTTGTCTTTTCCTCTATTTCTTTAAGGAATTTTTTCATTTCCTCTTTAAGGGTCTCTCTCATCTTCATGAAGTTATATTTAAAGTAGTTTTTTTCCTGCTTCTTCTGAGTTGGGATGTTAAGGTCTTCCTGTTTTAGGACTATGAGATTGTGTAGGACACAATCTGGTTGAGCCATATTGCTCCTTAGATTGCTGAATGTATTCTTATAATAGCATCTACCCATCTGCTATTCCAATTGATGCAGGCAGAGTCGGTGCCTCTTCATCTGATCATTGCTGTTGTTGTGTCTCAAGGATCATCTCTTGGTGTGATTGAAGCAGTCATTGTCTGTGTCTCAAGGAGTCACTCTTAGTATACTCCATGCAGTCATTCTGTATGTCTCAGGAAGCTGCTGACATGTCAGGAGATGGGTTTTGTGTGTGTGTGAGAAGCAGTGAGACTTGTAGATCACAGAGCACCCTGCCTGCAGGAGGCTGGTCCTTGTGACTGAGGGGGATGGGAGAGGGGCCCAGGGATTTGCCCTGAGGCCTAAGGCCTAAGAGACTGGGCTGTCCATCTGAGAGCTTTGGCCACTCACCTCTGGTCTTCTCTGTGCAGTCTCAGGGAGCTGCTGAAGTCATGGGATATAGGTATTAGTCACAGAAATAAACAGAGTTCTAAAAGTTGGGGCATAGAACTTCAAACAGAGAGCTCTCAAAAGATAAAATAGAAGTGGTTGAGAAAAAAAATTAAAAGGCATTCAACATCTTTAGTCTTCAGCAATGATTATTGAAATCTCTCTGGGATTTTATATCATACCAGTTATGAGTAAGATTAAAAGTAAAAAAAATGACAAGTGCTGCTAATCTTTAGGTACACCTTTCCATTTGTTGGGATGTTTACTATTAGAAACTAGAAAAAATAATATTGACAAACTTGGAGATTTTAGATTAATTACACCCTGCTACTAAAATAAAATCTTTAGAACATGGGACAAAAATACAGTATTCATCAAATTATTGTGCATAGAATGACCATTAATCCATCTCTATTTATACATATAAAAATATAAAAATAGGAACTGAGGTATGTTTATATCAGTTTTCATAACAGCATTATTGACAGTAGCCCAAACATGTGAATAATATCAGTGTTTGTCAAATAGTAAGGAAACAAAATGTGGCACATTCAAGGAATTAAATATAATTAACTCTAAAGAGGATTGAATTTTGATACTTGCAAAAGCACATATGAGTCTTGAACATAAGATGTTAAGTAAGAGAAGTCAAAGACAAAAGGGCTAATATCATTTGATTCAAAGTGTATGAGTTGTGTAGGATATTTAGGAAGAAATACATTAGTAGTAGAAAGGTTAAGCTAATAAGGCATGCAGAATTGTGTAAAGAAGACAGATCCTTGTTTCCACTGACAAAAATTCTGCAAATAAATATTGGTAATAGGCATCAAAACAACTTGAATGTTCACAATTACATTTAATTTACCAAAGAAAAGCATGGACTATTGAAACATTTTCAAAATGTAAAGGAATAAATCTAACAAGGTAAATACTAACACAGTTTTTAGATTACTGCCAAAATAGAGGTAAATGTGAGTCACTATGCACACTATGCTCACAAAAAGATAAAGAAACATTGTATAGCAGAGATGAATACTTTGTGGATGAAATACATTGGAATAAAAGTAATAGCTTGGGCATAATGGAAATAGGATCAAATGAAATGAATGTTATAAAATAACTTAAAATTGTATCACAAATATGGGTAATAAGAGAACAGAGGCAGTAGTGTGGATACCAGCAGAAGTGGATCTGTTTCACTTTAACTAATGATCGAAGTGTTTAGACCTATTCTTGCTCTTTTAAGGTTATACAACAGGATGATTGACCTAAGGTGTGGCTACAGGAGATTCTGTCTAGACAAAGGGTGTTTTGACCTAGGGACCTAGGGTGTTGTTACTTAATGTTTTGAGATGTGAGGAGAAAATTACTTTGTTTGTTCTTTGTATCATGGCAAGGGGGTCTTTTGCCTTCCCCTCTTTTTGGATTGGGATATAGAAGAGGTTTAAATAATAAACTTGAGGCAGATCACAGTATTTACTGGATGCCTTCTTGATTCTATCTGTTCTTTTTTGTCTATTTCTTTTCTCAATCCTCAGTCTTCCCACCAAGAATAGATGGACAAGTCTGCTGGACCAGACACAGCAGAAATCTTAAATTTGAAGGAAGCTTATGCTAAATTGTGTGCCCCCAAAATAAAATATTTAAAAGAAATATACAAAGTAAGATGGCAGGTTTAAAGCCAACTAATGAACAGAGATCTTCAAAACATAATTTTTAAAAGCCCAAGGATATTCAGCCAAAAGATGCCATAGAAAGATGGGAAATGGGAAATATGTGTCAAATGAATATTATAATGAAAGCACGTATAGAGAAAACTAGTTACATAAGTATTAACAGAAACAAAATCATACATCATGAAAAGAAACATCAAATAAAAGTCATGAACACTTATTATACATCCAATGCTATTTTGTAAAAGTAAATTGCCTGATCCTTAAGAACAATTTGAGAAAATCTATAATGTGTTAAAAAGGTATTGAACTTTCTCAGAAACAATAAACCAAATTAAATCATATAGAGAGTTAGCAGAGTCAAATGAATGAACACATTTGAAAGACAGCATATTTATTACATTCTTGGAACAGTTTGAAAGAATTTACATAAGACTCAAAATGAATAAAAATTATGATAAATACATACACTGAACTCAAAAGAAATAAATGAGAGAAATAGCCTTGAACTTATTGTCACAGAAAAAGACTTTCTGAACCAACAAGAACATTGTTAGCACAGGCACTAAGATCAACAATTATTAAGTAGGAACTCATGAAACTGAAAAGCTTCTGCATGGCAAATAACTCTCACTTTCAGACAAATGGCAACATACAGAATGGCAAAAGATTTTTATTGCCTACAAGTTTGATAAAGGTTTAATATTTACAATATAAAAAAACCCTCCAAAACCTAGATACTAAGCAAACAACTAACCCAATTAAAAATAGGGTAAAAATCTAAACAGAATTTTATTTTTCCTAAACATAACTTTTAAAAGAGGAAACTCAAATGACTGAGAAACACATAAAATGATGTTCAACATCAGTAGCCAACAGAGAAATGCAAATCAGAACTAGTTTAAGATTTCACCTTAGACTTGCTATACTGGCTACAATCAATAAAACAAGGTTTAGCAGATGCTGGTGAGGATATGAAGTATGGAAAACACTCATCCAAGGCTGGAAGGAGTGCAAACTTGTTACAGCCACTGTAGAAATCAGTGTAATATTTCCTCAGGAAGATGGAAATTGATCTATCCCAATAAACAGCTATATTTCCCTGGGGTATATACCCAAAAGACATTTAATTCTTTCTCAGGGACATTTGTTCAATTTGTTATTGCTTTATGCATAATAGCCAGAAATATCATCTTGAGCCACGCCACATTGGGTTGTCATATGTCATGAGCTGCCTTTTTAGGGTGATTTTTGTTGAGCTCCTAGCCACAGCAGGTTTGTACATTCCAGGGTAGGGGTGCGAGTATTAGAATGTTAAGTAGTAGAAGAAGTTAAAAAAAATCATAGACATTGCATAGTATCAGGAGAGCAACTTAGTTTCCTGAATACTGAGTTCTGAGTACTGAGTTTTGAGTTCTGAGTTCTCCCATGTTTAATTTTCTATACATTTTAATACCCCAATACAAAAGGGTGGAAAAGGCAAAAGACTGTTTTTACATGATACAAAAAAACATCAAGGACAGTTACTTCCTTCAATCCTTTGAGACATCCAGCCATTAATTAATGAGAAATGCATTCTGCTGTTTAGGCAGTGAACCCACCCTAGACCAAGAATTCTGAAGGCAGCCACTCCATATGTCAAACCTCCTAATTCAAAAGAAGGAGCAGAATTATGTTTAAATTCTCTGACCTTTTGTCAGGGTGGAAAGGATCTACCTGTATGGCCCATCTTAATGTCCAATACACTGAGTAAACACAACCTAGGTCAGGGTGCGTAGCCACAATTGTCAACATCTTTGAGCAAACTAAAACTCTCTTACCTTCAGACAAGGTTGAATAGGCTCACATTTTTGTGGCTCCACAAAATACAAAACATTTTAACTGTCCCTCAATAGAAGAATGGGTAAAGAAAATGTGGTACATTTACACAAATGAATATTTTTACATTGTTAAAAATGAGATCATGAAATTCACAGGTAACTGGATGGAACTAGAAAAAAATCATCCTGAATAAGGTAATCCAGAGTCAGAAAGACAAATGTGGTTTCCATTTGTTTACATGTGGATATTAGCTATCAAATCAATGATAAACAAGCTGCGATCCATAGAACCACAGAGGGTAGGTATAGAGTGAGTAGGGAGGCAGATAGATCTCCTTAGGAAGAGAAATATAGCAGCTTTCTATTGGTGGATTGGAGTCTAGAACAGGAAGAACAAATGGGGAATGTGAGGGGTCAGAGGGAGAGAATATGGGAAGAGACAGCTAAATTTAAGATAATTCAAAAGGTAGTTTAAAACCCTATTACAGTAGAGGCTTCCTAAAATATATACATATATGAAGGCAATTTAAATGAAATCACCAAATAATGGGGGAGCCAGAGTCCCAACTTGCCATTTATTGTCACCGTGAAGTTTTCAGTACTGGAATTGGGTTATAGCCAGTTGAATTATTGGACAAACGGGTCCCATTAGAATCCCCAAACAACTCAGGCTGTTGCCAAATTATAGTTTGCTTCCTACAAACTGACAGCAAGGCTCCAATGGTGAAGACAATATCTACACAATTCACTGAACGTGGCAAACTCAAGCTGGTACCTACCAGAACCTTCACCCCTACATTCTAGTTTCTTTAGTATAGGAAGGTACTCTGCACACTACCAAAAGAGAAAAAAATAAACACCATCCTAGCTAGAAAGCCTTGATTTACAATGCTGTCCTGCCTACAAAATACGCTAAGGCAATGATAGCACAACGCTTGGGGGAGTAAATAACTAATATCTGATTTGACTTAAGGTCCACTCCGTGAGATGGAACCCATACCCGAAACTGCTTGGGGGGCCAAGAACCTGAGACTAGATACCTCAAAGGACCTAGGGCAAAACCAAATACTACTGTTCTGCCAAAGGAAGGTAGCAATAAAATGACTCCAAAGGCAATTCTGCTACACTCATAAATCAGTACCTTGTTCAGCCATCATCAGAGAAGCTTCATCTTGCAGCAAATGGGAACAAATACAGAGACCCACAGTAAGACATTATGCAGAGAATGAGGGTCTGTGGAACATTCAGTCTTAAAAGAGATGTCTCTCTCAAGTCTTACCCCTCAGGGAACCCTGTTATAGATGTTTAAGAACCAAAGGGACTTGAGGACACCGAGGGAAAATAAGGCCCTCTAAATAAACATGAGGAAAGCTCATCTGAACTCACAGAGATTGAAACAGTATGCACAGTCAACATGAGTCTCTACTATCTCTTGTCTGGGAGGGATCTATGTAGCTAAAACCACTTTCTTTTTAAGGCTGACAACATGTGTTCAGTACCAGAACCCACATAACAATTGGATGTAGGAGGGAAATTACAAAGAACTAGTATTGGAAGGATTTGAGAGTGAATAGTACCAAGATACATAATATGAAATGATTAAAGAATTAATATAATGGATTATTTATTAAAACTAGATGTGGTTCCATGCTCGTGCTCTCTCTCCTTCTGCTCCTGATTTGGACCTTGAGATTTCAGTCCTGTGCTCCAATTTGGGTCTCTGTCTCTGTCTCCTTTCATCGCTTGCTGAAGGTTAATATTCAGGAGGATGCCTATATGTTTTTCTTTGGGTTCTCCTTATTTAGCTTCTCTAGGATCACTAATTATAAGCTCAATGTCCTTAGTTTATGGCTAGAAACCAAATATGAGTGAGTACATCCCATGTTCCTCTTTTTGGGTCTGGCTTACCTCACTCAGGATAGTGTTTTCTATTTCCATCCATTTGTATGCAAAATTCATGAAGTCCTTGTTTTTTATTGCTGAGTAGTACTCTAATATGTATAAATTCCATACTTTCTTCATCCATTCTTCCATTGAAGGGCATCTAGGTTGTTTCCAGGTTCTGGCTATCACAAACAATGCTGCTATGAACATTGTAGAGCATATACTTTTGTTGTATGATAAGGCCTCTCTTGGGTATATTCCCAAGAGTGGTATTGCTGGGTCCAGGGGTAAGAACTCAGGACCGCGAGGGGTGCACCCACACTCTGAGACAATGGGGATGTTCTATCAGGAACTCACCAAGGCCAGCTGGCCTGGGTCTGGAAAAGCCTGGGATAAAACCGGACTCTCTGAACATAGCGGACAATGAGGACTACTGAGAACTCAAGAACAATGGCAATGGGTTTCTGATCCTACTGCACGCACTGGCTTTGTGGGAGCCTAGGCAGTTTGGATGCTCAACTTACTAGACCTGGATGGAGGTGGGGGTTCCTTGGACTTCCCACAGGACAGGGAACCCTGATTGCTTTTCGGGCTGGGGGGAGACTTAATTGGGGGAGGGGGAGGGAAATGGGAGGCGGTGGCGGGGAAGAGACAGAAATCTTTAATAAATAAATAAATAAAAAATAAAATAAAATAAAATAAAAAAAAAAAACTACATGTGGTGGTGTGCAAGGCAAGATGTGAGGCAAGAACTAATTCCTGAAAAGTTATCTCTTGATCTCCACAAATACTCTGTGGCATATGCACATATGCAAATTCTCTCTTTTTCTCCCTTCCCCACTGACACCCCCCCCACACACACACACACAGTGTTGGTGGTTATTTTTGTTTTGTTTGGTTTTTGTCTTTTGGCTCTTACTCTGTCAGGGCCTGCAATCCAGCTCCCAAATAAAGCAGACACAGAGGCTTATTATTATTTATCAATGTCCAGCTTTAGCTTGGCTTATTTTGAGCAAGCTTTCGTTAACTTAAATTATCCCAACTACCTTTTGCCTCTAGACTTTTGTGTTTTCTTAATTCTGTATATCTTACTTTCACTTTTATTCTAGGGCTGGCTGTGTGGCTGTGTGACTGGCCCCTAGTGTCTACTTCTCCATATTCTCTTGCTCCTTGATCTTCTGTCAGATTTCTCTTTCTATTTATTCTTTCTTCCCGACAGCCCTGCCTATCCTTTCTCCAGCTTTGCTATTGGCCATTCAGCTCTTTATTAGAGCAGTCAGGTATTTTAGACAGGCAAAGTAACACAGCTTCAAGAATAAAACAAATGAAACATAAAAGAATACAACACATCTTTGCATCATTAAACAAATGTCCCACAGTATACACAAATATAATACATCTTAAAATAATATTCTATAATAACACATATACATACAATATAAGCGTTTGGAAAACTAAGTATGCATTAATGTTAAAACTGTTTGGGAAATTCAAATATAAGGGAATTCCCTTTAACTGATGCAATATATCTATAAAACACATAAGGAATATTATAGTGTTTCACTCTAAATACGTAAATCTTGGCATGTGTTACTTTAAAAATAAATAAAAACACAAAAGAAAACTTACAATTTTTATCACTTGAAGATACATGAATGTTTATTTAGAATTAGAAAAAATATTTGGTAATTTAGTAAAATCAATATATAATTTAATAAATTGATGGATATGACAACAAATATCTATTGCATTTCTAGGCATTACACATAAGCTATTACCAAAATACATTTTAACATGAAGTAGATTTATACTTACAAGTTAATAAAATGAAAATATGTGCAATCTCTGTTCTCAAGAAACTAGCTAATTTCCTAGAATAATTAATAATAAAGACTTAAATAAGTGGAAACAAGAAACTTATCAAAAGGTATTGATTATCTAATTTACAAAGTTACCTGAATTCCAATTATAATAAAAACTAAATTGTTTGAAGATGTATCTTTTAAAAATTATTTCGTAGAGTAAAAATACATTATTAACTAATTTCCAACAACAAACTACTGTATATGAATATGCCTGCTGGATATGAGAACTTATTTTGTAGCTGTGAATACAGAATCATGTTGAACTTTCATTGCCACGGATAAAAGAATAAACAGAATTTAAGAGAGATTGAAATACAGATGTGATTATACATAACTGTGCCATAAGAAATATGGAATATAACAGATTGTTAGGAAAAAAAATCAATGTAAATAACAAATATAAAAATGATTATTTATAGGAAAACACCACGTAAAATATATACTCAAATGCCAGAACAATAACAGAAATCATAGTTGAAAGTATAAGTGAAAATATTTCTCTACTCAAAATGTAGAATTTATCTTACATAAATTTTAAAACATCTTGGCTCTTACAGTAAAAAAAAAGACAATATTGGTCATAAAAAAGCAACAATTTCTGCCTAGCAGGAAGTAGCCTAAGCGATGTAAAATTCTGAGACTGAGAAATTGCTTTTATTATAAGTAATCAGTAAAATATTTCCATTAAGAATTATGATTATTATAAACACCATAAACCAAAATCTTAAAGATTAATAAAAGACACAAGTATGAATCTCATAGAAGAAATACATATGTCAGTAAATGCATGAATAAACTACTGTTGTTCTGAATATTCATGGAAACACAAACTAAGATCATAAAAAAAATCTATTTTATGTGCATTGAATTTACAACAATGAAGGTTTCTTTTTCAATGCCCTGAATAGAGATAACAATGGATCAATAGGATCTAAGAAAACTATAAACCTAACACTACCCAAGAAAAGAGTTGGAGATGAGAAAGGAAAATTTAAATAAATAATATAAAATATATTATATTAATAACACCTAATCAAACCAGCACAAACAACTAAGACTATAGATTTATTTGCATATAGAAATAAAGCTAGATATAAAAACATATGGGACTAGCAGTACATTTATCTAATACTGCATTTAGAAGGTAGGGGCCATGAGGATAATGATCTGAAGGCCATCCTTAGCCTCACTGTAAGTTGGGGAAGATGTTTGAACTATTTGAGAAAAATAAAGAAAGGAAGGACCAAAAATAAAGATGGAAAAAGGAGACAAAGAAAGGTAGAAATGAAAGAAAAGATTATGGGATAAAGGAAGGGAAGAAAATAGGAAATGAAATGCAGCAAGTTCTATGTAACCACAGCATTTAGGCTAGCGTGGCAGGATGTCAGAAAAGTTGAGTAAGTTTTATCAATTGTTTTAGTTTTCAATATAGGTTACTTTATATGATTTCATTTACATTTGAATAAAGGAAATTAATGGGTGAGTGAAATGTTGTCCTTAATGATGGTTTGGTTAAGATCCATTTCTTTTAGCTTTTCATAATTTGAGGATTTCATAGTTACATGTTTTTTGTTTAAATCTATCCCTTATTCCCTCTTCTTCAAACCCTCTATCTCCACAATACTTTTCCCTCCAGACTGCTTGGGTTTTTGTTTTTTGTTTGTTTGTTTGTTTTTTTAAAGAAACAAACCCTGACTCTTCTTGGTGCTGCCTGTATGTATATTGGCGTGGAATTATCTATGAAGTCTATTTTTAAAATGTTTGGCCCTTAGTATTGCAGTAAGAAAAGGTTCAAATTGCCAAAGTGCATATAAATCAATTACAGATACTATGCAACAGTAACCTCAATAGGGAAGAGTAACACCAAGGACAATTACCTATCTCAGGAAAAGCCCTGAAATGTCAGAGAAAAAAATGTCTTCCAAATTCTCATTCCCTCATTAAGTTTCAGTTTTGTTTCCAAGTTACAAATAACTGTGGAATGTGTCTATTCTGCAAGTTAACCTCTCACTGTTCACTGTTCACACTCGATTTGGTACACAAACAGTGGCTCTTCACATCAGCATCCTGTACATCTATACATTTTTCCATTGCTATTTAACATAACCTATTTAGGAAGATTGGGTCTATTGGGTCTATCATGTAGAAGAGGTATAAAATGAGATTTTCTTTGTATTTTTTATTTCAAAATCCTATAAGCATGTTAAGTTTTTTTCCATTCTACAGAGAAGAAATAATTTCTGCAGGGTATACTCAGATTAAAACTGGGGCGAATTTGGGAACTGAATACAATGGAGAGAAGAATCAGAAAGGCTTTACAAAAAAAAAGATATAATGGGAAAATCTTAGAAGACTAGAGCTTTTAACATATTACAGAAGCTCCAAATTCATGATTAATAGAGAAAATAGTAGGCTGTGGGAATTAATTACATTTAATACAGTTATTATTAATCTCAAACTCTTTGTATAGGGTTGTATATAAGACCTGCCTCAATACCATCATTGTGTGTGTATAATGGTGTGTAATGCTAGGCATGGAGCCCAGGGACTTATTCAAGGTAAGTATAGTTTATAACTGAGAGTACATCCTAAGTCTTTTCCTATATATTGAATTCCACAGATGTGATTCCATATGCGCACAAGTATCACAATTCTAATTTAATTTACATTTCACTTGGCAAGGTAAACTTTTGGTCAGATTTTTCCATAGAGTATAGTCTTCTTATCACAGCATGTCACTACATAACACAGAAATAATTAAACATAATTTCTCATCTTAAAGGAGACAGATGTACCAGGCTTTTCTTTTCGGTCACCAATCAGTTTCCAAATTATGACACAGAGATTTAACATTAGTTATGAATGCTCAGCTTAGCTTGGGCTCATTTCTGACTAGATCTTTTCTTTAGTCAAATTAACCTGTTTCTCTTTATTTATTTTTTGTCTCACAACTTTTTATCTTTTCTTTCTTTTTTTTCCCTCTATGTCCTACTTTTCCTACTTCTGTGTCTGTCTGACAGCTGCCTGGATGATTTGCCTCAGGAATCTCCTTTTTTTCTCCCTCATTATCCCCTTTCTTCTTCTCTCCTCTCATTCTTCTCTCCCCTAGTTCTTTCATTTATTCTCTCTGTCTACCAGCCTTGGCTATTCTTCTGCTTAGTTTCTGGCCATTCAACTCTTTATTAGACCAATCAGATTCCTTAGGCAGGCAAGGTGAAACAAATGCAACACATTGTTAACAAACACAATAGAAACAAATGTAGCACACCTTCACATAGTTAAAAATATTTGGCAACATAAACAAATGTAACACATCTTTAAAATAATATTCCATAACAGACAGAGATTCAAATTATTAGAAACAATTATACAATATACATTTAGAAATTGTTAAGAAGAAAAGCTATACAGGTATGCAATGGTAAAATCTTCAATGCTATGACATTGTAGTCTGGGCTGCTTTTTCATTTTCTTGCTGCCTAGACTCCCAAAATAACCACAGAGAAACTGTATTAATCAAATCACTGCTTGGAACATTAACTCTAGCTTCTTATCGGCTAACTCTTACATATTATTTTAACCCATTTCTATTCATCTGTGTATTGCCACAAAGCTGTGGCTTACTGGGTAAATTTTAGGCATCTGTCTCTGGTGGGACAGCATGGCTTCTCCTCACTCTGCCTTTCTTCTTCAAGTATTTCAGTTTAGTTTTCCCTGCCTAGCTAAGTTCTGCCCTGCTATAGGTCCAAAGCAGTCCTTTATTAACCAATGGTATTTGCACCAAAGCCTTCCTTTTCATTTAAACAGAAAAGGGGAGGTGATGTGGGATTTCTCATTGTATGCTGTGACTACTATTGGTTAATAAAGAAACTGGCTTGGCCTGATAGGGTAGAACAGAGCTAGTCAGGGAAAACTAAACAATGCTGGGAGAAAGAAGGGCAGAGTGAGGAGAAGCCATGGAGATGCTGCTGGAGACAGATACATCAGAACCTTGCTGGTAGGCCAAGAGACTCATGGTAAAATATAAAATAATGAAAATTGGTTAAATTAAGATGTAAAAGCTAGCTAATAAGAAGTTAGAGCTAATAAGCAAAGCAGTAATTTAATTAAAACAGTTTCTGTGTGGTTATTTCGAGAGTCTGTGCAGTCAAAAAAAATGAAAAAGCAACCTCCTACTACAACTGAACATACATTTCTGTATTTGTATTCAACTAACCATTGTTTGGTACCATTGTATCAAAGGGTATAAGTAGTGTGATAAAATGATTTATGTTGAAGAAAAGTCATGAGCCACTTCCTCTAAGTGAAGTTGTTAAACTTAAGAACTTGAAACGAAAAGAAAAATGGTAGGCTGAGTAGATTGCTAAAATGTACAAGGGATTAAGATCCAATCTGTGAATTTCTAAAGGAGGAGCAGAAGGAGGAGGAGGAAGAAGATGAAGAAAATGAAGAAGAAGAAGAAGAAGAAGAAGAAGAAGAAGAAGAAGAAGAAGAAGAAGAAGAAGAAGAAGGTACCAATTTTATCAGTATTTTTCAAAATACCTTGATAAGAAAGAAGTGCTTAGTCAAGACAGAAATTTTATTGAACTTTCATCTGCATACAAAAGACAGTTGTAGCATTCATAGGATTCTGTACTACCCATAGATTCAGGCATATTTTAGGGTTCTTGGAAAATTTACTGTCAGATAAAAAATATGCTGTAGTCAATGTTGATACAAATATAAGAGATAGTAAGGAGTAATAGGCATGATCTGTGACATCTAAAAATTGATTCATTTTAGGAAATAAAAGACTTCTTTGAAACACAAATTCTAAGATTTATATTTCATAATAGAGTCATCTGATAAGATACAGATAACTTCAGTTGGGAAAGGATGATATATGCTTCATAGTTGGGTTTCTTAAAGACCATGACCAAAGTCAGTGTGAGGAGAGTGTTAGTTGGCTTACATATTCTAAGTCATGTATGAATGAGGGAAACCAAGGCAGGAACTGAAGCAAAATCTTTAAAGAACTGATGCTTCATGGATTGCTCCTCATCATTTGTTAAGTCTGCTTTCTTATGAAACCCATGACCATCTTACTAAGGGTAGCAATCTCTACAGATGGCTGGGTCTACCCACAACCACCATTAATCAAGAAAATATCCTTTAGACTTGACTATTGGACAATATGATAGAGGCAATTTCCTAATTGAGGTTCCAATTTCCCAGATATATCTAGTTTGTGTCAATTTCACATAAACCACCCAGCACAATTATGTCAATAGGATGCCTGAAAATTACTGTCAAATAAACATATACGTTTCTGAATCTTGGAGCAAATATCATGTGTGTGTGTGTGTGTGTGTGTGTGTGTGTGTGTGTGTGTGTGTGTGATTCTATAATATATGAGACTGCAAAGGATTGCTACAAAGGATTGAACTTTAATTTTTCCCTTTACACAAAAGAGAACAATATTAAGAGAAAAATAATAAAGGACAGTTTTATGTGTTTAAAAGATACTATGGAAATATTTTCTTTTTTGGACAGATTTATTTTTATTTTACTTATGTGTATGTGTGTATATCTTTGTGAGCCTATGCCTCATGTGTGCAGTTTCCAGCTGAGGCTCCGAGAGCAGAGATAGGATCCCTGGACCTGGAGTTAAAGGTGGTTGAAAATACCCAATAAGTGTGGGAAATGATCTTGAATCCTTTGAAAGAGAACTCCTACCACTGAGGCATCTCTCTAGCGCCTGGCCTAGCATTTCAGACACACTTCGGGTAGCCTAAGTACCTTGTCAGGCTCTGGTTCCACACTGAGGTATACTGTTCTTCGAAGCCATTTAAATGCTCTTTACAATTATGATGTTTAGAATTTAGAGCTCACAAATATGCATCATAGAGCAGAGATCATACAAAAGAAATACAGCAACACACAAGAAGTGAGAGTAAAGTCATAAATAGAACTCTCCACTTTCCCTCAGTTTAGTGGCGCATTCCCCATATCCATGTCCCAGTCTGGTGGTCCCCTATTGAGTTCACCTGGCTGGAAATATTTTCTTTTTAAATTTGCATAGACTATACAATCTGCAGAGATTCTGGGAAACTCAGATGTTGACAGAGATTTCTGTCCTTCTCGACCCTGCAGTCATTCAACTCCAAAGAAACACACAAAAGTCTCCACTAATTATAAACTAGTTGGCCTATTAGCTCAGGCTTCTTATTAATTAATTCTTACATTTTAAATTAGCCCATTATTCTTGTCTATGTTAGCCACGTAGCTTAGTATCTTTTATTAGTGAGGTGTTCACATCTTGCTTCTATTGTGTCTGGCTTCCTCTGTGATGACTGCAGACTCAGCTTTTCCTCCTCCCAGAATGTTCTTGTTCTCATCACCCCGCTTCTACTTCCTGCCTGGTTACCCTGCCTATACTTACTGTGTGGCAACTGGCCAATCAGCGTTTTATTAAAGCAATATAATAGAAGTGACAGGGTAAAAGACCATTGTCCCATTGGCACTGAACGGGTGCACACGAAAGAGACACATATATCACAAATATTGATAATGTAAAAATAAGAAAATATGATACACCAAATTTGATTCCACAAAGGAAGGAACTTGGATCAAGAACTTAGGGGGAAGAATTTCTTGATTGATTTGGTTTGTCCTATGCTGTTTTAAATATATTTTTGCATTTTAATTATTTCAGATTTCAGTTCATATAATCTCCATCTCCCCTCCTTACCACACCTACTGATCAACAAAGGGATTCATAACTGATGCAGAAGTGAGTGAGTGTTCTGTTTTTCAAAAGCAGGGGAGTGATCAGTTTCCTGGACCCTGTATTGTGTTACTAGGTCTTTCTATAAAGTTTGCACTGTAAAATGCTTATGGAGCCTGGAGGTTTACATTAACGAAATGAAAATTAGAGATCCTGATCACTAGCTCTCAGAAATAAACAGACTATATGCTTTCTGGAATCATAAATTCATATGTAAATTATATTAAAACAACCAGTTAATTCAAGCAACTTAATAAGTAAATCATGCAGTTTAGAATGGGATTTATGGGTTTGCTTCTCACAGTGGAGGCTTTATTCCTGCTGACATACACTAGTTTCTTTAGAATGTGTAATCAAGAAGTCAAATGCTTCTGAAACATTATTAAACACTAGCTTGTCATAAATAAATAAAATGGTTTGGTTTTGAATCCTAATGGAAAGTGTCTGGCTTCTAATTAAATCAGCATGCTGACTGATTCCAATCGTGCCTCATCTTTCATGTTAACTACAAAGCCTTGGTAATGATCATTCTGAAAAAGGGTCCCAGGATGTCCAAAGACTACATAAAATACCTCAACACTCAGTGCCATTCCCCAGATCCCCTTCATCCATGCTGAGTACTTTGACATGGAGTTGTCCTCCAATAGGCTATAACAGATTAATCTTCTTATCATTTACTGGCTAGAACAAGGTTCATTTGAACATTGCTTGTGGGCATCACAGAATTTTCAGCTCTTGAAGAATGCTAGAGGACCTTTGAGCAGGCATGATTGCCTCTTTACCATTATTATTAAAATGAATGGCTTATTTTGGACACAGGCCAAATAAAAACATTTGTTCTAATAAAGTATCCTCCCAAATATTCAAGATTCTTTAAAAATGTATTTGCCAGATCCCACATCAACTTGCCAACATTTTTATTAGCACTATGTTTATATGAAGTGCTGACAAATAAGTCCTTTTCCACTTAGGGAGGATTTCTGAATTTTCCCACTTTATTGACTTAGTCTATTCCATGATAAGGCCCTACTCTGTATCTCTATGCCAAGTTTAAATATAACTTGGACATGTGACTATATACTTTAATTTAAATAGTATCAGAGGTCTTTCCCTACCATCTGACATTGTGATTACACAACTCTATTTTATTTGAAAAATGCCGTTGGTTTTGTCTCTGCAGATAGGAAAATTAACAGAAAAGGACAGGGATTGTGTACATTAGACATAATCTCAATTTAGGAATTTTCCCAACTTAGATATGTGTAACAGGTGCTAAGATACTGTTATTTCTCCTAATGTATCTGCTCAGGGTATTTTCTCACCATTCAGCACATTTCTGAGCCCAACATAGACATAAAATATGCTACTGTTATAAACTCATAAGGGTCACAAAATCTTACTTAGGTGGACTGTATGAGTTACCTCTTATCTTCATAATAGCAATTTCTGAAAAGTAATGACATAAAATCACATATTCTATCTGAAATAGGTCTTATAAGTTAACTACAACTATTTTCCTCACATTACATTTCAGAAATTTTTCCAGAGGAAGTAAAACTATGTCTTAAAGTCTCCAAGTTAAATGGCGCCAGATGCAGAACCAAAACTTCCAAGCTAGTGCTCTTTTCAAACCAATTTACTTCTTCTCACAAATATCAGGAACATAGGAGATTACCTTTCTCTGTTGTTAGAATCTAAACTCTGTCAATGAAGAGTCCAGTTGTCTTCAGACATTAAAAGTAATCAATTTTTAATTAAGAAAACAAGTAAATGATTAATCTATATACAAGGAGGAATTAATCAAATCGCTGTTGGACTAGATCAATATTTTTAATTTGCAGGTGGCAACCAATTATTGGGTTTTGAATTCATTTTTTGTGGGACACAAATAGATTTTGAATAGAATAGTATGGGATAGAAAACATCAGAATGCTTTTCATTAGTAAAGGTTTTTCATCAAATTGTTATTAGTTATATATGATTTTATAAATATATACTGTTTCAGTGGAATTATAGCTCTAATTGTATTTTAGCATAAAATTTAAAATGAATGTACTACATGACTTTCTCAGTTTCTGTGGAGCAAAACAAGAGGAAGAGCCAAATAAAGTAAAATAAAATAAAATAAAACAACTTGTGTAGCAGTTGGCACTAAATTGGTTTTGGGGTTTTGTTTATCAAGTTACTTAGAAGATGGTCTGCTTATTCATCATTTGTACTTCTTTACAAAAGCTATAAGTACTGAGGGAATGCTCAGTTTTCCCTCATCTTCTAGAGTCAAGCTACAGACCCTCACAAAAATACAGAATGACATCACCACTGCTTTAATAGGCAGCTGAGCTCCACTTGACAAGTTTCTGAGAAAACGCTGACAAAAGCAAAATGTCTCCCTCAGCTACTGGGAAAAAGCAGCTTCCAAAGAGCAGAGGGAAACATTGTGCCAAGCAGTGAGGCATAGGTTTCTGCTGATGGTAAAGAACATTAGAGCTGAGCCAGAAACTAGAAGATGATCTGACATTCCCTGGAGCCAAAGAAACCCCTGGGGGAAGGAAGCAGAAGTAAGAGATTCCTGTTTCAAACCTGGCAAAGTGACATGGGGAAGGATTTTCTGTCATCCCCCCCGTCCCAGTGATTATTTATGTGTCTTCTGTCAGTTTCTACATTTTACTATAAAATTCCTGCATAGGATCAGATATGGTCAAAATACACTTAGTTGCAAGAGTTCTGAGTAGATGTCAAAGTGGTAGACTAACTTTGCTTAATTTGTGTTTGGAATGCTAACAAATTCTATAACATTCAGGGAAGGATTTCTAGCCTGACAGACATTCAGGAAATTATAGCCGACATTCAAGATTACTGAACCCAAGTAGCCCATCTTAATACTAAATCCTTCTTCTAGTTTATATTAACCTCCATATACCACGTCACGATGGAACATGGGGTGCATATTATTACACCTGCTGAGCTTTCTCCTTGATATCAGATTTTGACAAAAGGAAAAGCAATTTATTTCTTACAAAAGTGAGACCACGAGTTAGGGTCAAGTGAAAATTTACAAATAATAAACAAATATAGAAATCACACATTACCATAAGTCAATCACTTGAATCATATTGAGGAAATCACCTTACTGAATCACCACTTATTACAATTGCTAAAGGAAGAAGACAGACATTTACAAAGAAAAAGCCTTGCCTGAGCCTTACTCATATTACAAATGGCACTTTTTATTCTATTTTGAGTGGCATTCTGACAGCCTCTCTACATGTCTCTGTATTTTGTTTGGCCTTATTCTTTCCATTTTCTCTGTTCCAAAGTTATGGGTTACATCCACATATATTTATCTTAACCCAGGAAATATCTGTGATACATTTTGGTATGTTCTTAGTCATTTTGGGAAAATGTGCAGGGGTTTTAAGAGGCATTCATCACCCCACTTCCAGAATCCAACTTTACCTATTCTCTTTCTTGTTCAAGAAGATATTGGCTACTTTTCTTAATTACAGAGAATCAGAAAAAGGTCACACTGCAATATGCATTCTCAAACATTATTCAATAATTTTACATAATACCTTAATAAATCTCATTGCTGCTTCATTTTAACTCTAATATTTCATATGTACCACTACTTCAAATCATAAAGTTCATAATTAACTTTCTTTTCACCTACTCTCTTCTTGTGTTCCTTTCAATATTCTTAGCTTAGGTCTTTGTGCCCTACCAAGTCTTTTCAGAGGAAATGGCATCTCAATATTTTGGACCTGAACTTGATGAAAATGTACTACAATTGTACAACCTTTATTTGAAGAAAAACAAGTCTCTATCGCCAGAAGATTTTTTTAGTTTAATTAAGAGTATTATGCATATATTTTAAGCTAATTATGTACTGTACATTTGGACAGTGATGGGTGGTTAAGGCACTTCAAAATTACCATCAGTGCTTTCTGAAATTAGCTCAATTAAATACACTGAGTAAAATGTATTTTGAGACCTTTGTAAATGCAAAGGTAAGACATAACTTCTGGCTTACCTTCTAACCAGACTAATGTCTCTTTACCTACTTCTGTATGGTGAGTCTGAATTGAAGTGGAAATTCCCTAGTTTTCCTCTATGATATTTTTCTGGGGTAGAAAATCAGCCTTAAATAGAAAATAGGTAACTGGATCTATGTTACCTCACTCAGGATGGCTTTTACTAGATACATTCATGTGCATGCAAATTTCAAGATGTCATTGTTTTTCACCTCTAAGTAGAACTCAAATGTGTAAATGTACCACATTTTCTTTATCCATTCTTCGGTTGAGGGGCATGTAGGTTGTTTCCACATTCTGGCTATTACAAATAATGCTGCTATGAACATAGTTGAACAAATGACTTTTGTAGTAGGATTGAGCATCTTTTGGGTATATTCCCAAGAATGGTATTGCTGAATCCTGAGGTAGATTGATTCTCAATTTTTTGAGCAATCACCATACTGAAATACAAAGTGGTTGTACAAGTTTGCATTCTCACCAGCAATGGATGAGTGTTCCCCTTACTCCACATCCTCTCCAACATAAACTGTCATTGGTGTTTTTTTTTTTTTTATCTTGGCCATTCTGACTGGTGTGAGATACAATCTTAGAGTCATTTGATTTGCCTTTCCCTGATGGCTAAAGATGTTGAACATTTCCTTAAGTGTCTTTCAGCCATTTGAGATTCTTCTGTTGTGAATTCTCTGTTTAGTTCTGTACCCCATTTTTTAAAATTGGGTTATTTGGAATTTTGATGTTTAAATTTCTTGAGTTCTTTATATAATTTGGAGGTGAGTCCTTTGTCTGATGTGGGGTTGGTGAAGATCTTTTCCCATTCAGTAGGCTGCCTTTTTGTCTTATTGACTGTTTCCTTTGCTTTATATAAGCTTCTCAGTTTCAGGAGATCCCATTTATTTATTGTTATTTTTAGTGTTGATGCTTCTGGTTTTATATTTAGGAAGTGGTCTCCTGTGTCCATGCATTGAAGGCTACTTCCCTATTTCTATTCTATGAGATTCAGTGTAGTCAGAGTTATATTGAGGTCTTTAGTCCATTTGGAGTAGAGTTTTGTACATGGGGATAGATATGGATTTATTTTTAGTCTTCTGCATGTTGACATCCATTTATGCCAGCACCATTTGTTGAAGATGCTTTCTTTTTTCCATTGTATAATTTTACCTTCTTTGTCAAAAATCAGTGTTCATAGGTATATGGATTAATATCCAGGTCTTCTATTTGATTCCATTGGTCAACTCCTCTGTTTTTATGCTAATACCAAGCTGTTTTCATTACTGTACCTCTATAATAGCGCTTGATGTTAAGGATGGTGATGCCTTCAGAAGTTTCTTTATTGTACAGGATGGTTTGGCTATCTTGTTTTTTGTTTGTTTTTCAATATGAAGTTGGATATTATTTTTTCAAGGTCTGTGAAGAATTATGTTAGGGTTTTGATAGGGATTGCATTGGATCTATGGATTGTTTTTGGTAGGATTGCCAATTTTATAATGTTGTTCCTACCTATCTGAGAATATGGGAGATCTTTCCATTTTATGGTATCTTCTTCAGTTTCTTTCTTCAAAGGCTTAAAACTTTTGTCAAACAGGTCTATCACTTATTTGGTTAGTGTTACCCCAAGATATTTTATGTTATTTTTGGCTATTGTGAAGAGTGATGTTTCTCTGATTTCTTTCCAGCTTTTTTTAGCCTTTGTGTGTAGGAGAGCTACTGATTTTTTTCAGTTGATCTTTTATCCTGCCATATTACTGAAGGCATTTTTCAGCTATAGAAGTTCCCTAGTAGAGTTTCTGGGGCCACTTATGTATACTATCATATTATCTGCAAATAATGAAAGTTTGAATTCTTCCTTTCCAATTTGAATCCCCCTGATCTTCTTTTTTGTATTCACTTACAAGTGAATACCAAGCTGTAAAACAAAGGATATTGAGCCTGTTGTTCATGGTCTTAGAGAAGCTAAGTAATAAGGTGAACCGTAAGAAAAACTTACATAGATCCACCTGGAAAGGGAAAATAGACAAGATTGCCTGACAAAATTGGGAGCATGGGGGTGGGGGAAGAAGGGAGGGCAGAATGGAAGACAAGGAGAGAAGGGAGAGGGGAGGAGAACTTTAGGGAATGGGATAGTAGAGATTGAAGGACAGATATAGGAGCAAGGAAAGAAATATTTGATTGAGGGAGCCATTATGGGGTTAGCAAGAAACCTGGAACTAGAGAAATTCCCAGGAATCCACAAGGATGAGCCCAGCTAAGACCTTAAGTAATAGAGGAGAGGGTGCCCAAATTGGCCTTGCCCTGTAGTCAGACTGACAAATATTTTAAATATCACAACAGAACCTTCATCCAGCAACTGATGGAAACAGAGGCAGAGACTTGCATTGGAGCACACTGGACTGAGCTCCCAAAGTCCAGTTGAAGAGTGGGAGGAATGAGAATATGAGCAACGAGGTAAAGACCATGAAGGGTACACCCACTGAAATAGTTTACCTGAGCCAATGGAGCTCACCAACTCCAGCCAGATAGGGAAGGAGACAGCATAGATTCAAACTAGTCCCTCTGAATGTGGGTGACAGTTGCATGCCTGGGGTAGATGGCAGGGCCACTGGCAGTGACACCAGGATTTATCCCTACTGCTATTACTGGCTTTTTTTTGGAACCTATTTCTTTGGATGGATATCTTGCTCAGCCTAGATATAGTAGGGAGGGCCTTGGACTTTCCCCAAAACAATGTGCCTTACCCTCTCTGAGGAGTGGATGGTGTTGGATGGGGGAGTTAGCTGGAGGGAATGCAGGGGAAAGAGTGGGAACTAGGGTTTGCATGTAAAATGAAAAAAGGTAGTTTGTTATGTGTTGTGTTGTGTGTATGTGTGTGTGTAGCTTTCTGAAAACTCTACCTTGATACTTTCATTCCAGGCAAGATCCAGTTCGAAAATGGAGCAAATTGAAGCAAAATTTGCAGTCAAGTAGACAAGCAAGGTGAGCTAAAAGATATTAGATAAGTAATTTTTTATGTATTAAAAAGTTCTTTCCAACAAATGTTCCAGAAATTTCTACATTTCTGGAAGATGCCTGTAGGCATGATGTGGAAGGCATGGCAGCAAGAATTTGAGACAGCTTGCCACACCACATTCACATTCAGGAAGCAAAGAAAAATGAATGCTGGAACTCAGTTACCTTTCTCCATTTTGTTTTATCCAAGGTTCCAGCCCATAGAACAGAGGTGACTACAATTAGGGTGGATCTTCACATCTCAATTAACTATATCTACAATATTCATCTAGAGAATATACTGTTTTCCCTGTAGGTATTTCTAGATCTCATCAAGCTGAAAATCATTATTTACTACCATGGTGATTAATCTACTTTGCTGTGTATTTTAAAGTGTGTTTGGCGAAGAAACTCATTCTTGTGTACTATTGAAATTAGAGACTTGACCCTAGGGGGGCTCCCAGGTGCCCAAGCTGGGGTCCCCAGTTAGTTCCTTGGGCAGCTGAGGATAGGGAACCTGAAATGACCCTATCCTGGAGCAATAATGACGAATATCTTGCATATCATCAAAGAACCTTCATCTGGTGATGGATGGAGATAGAGACAGAGACCCACACTGGAGCACTGGACTGAGCTCCCAAGGTCCCAATGAGGAGCAGAAGGAGGGAGAACGTGAGCAGAGAAGTCGGGGCCACGAGGGGTGCACCCACCCACTGAGACAGTGGAGCTGATCTGCTGGGAGCTCACCAAGGCCAGCTGGACTGTTACCGAAAAAGCATGGGATAAAACTGGACTCTCTGAACATGGCGAACAATGAGGGCTGATGAGACGCCAAGGACAATGGCACGGGGTTTTGATCCTACTTAATGTGCTGGCTTTGTGGGAGCCTAGCCAGTTTGGATGTTCACCTTCCTAGATATGGACAGAGGGGGGAGGACCTAGGACTAACCACAGGGCAGGGAACCCTGACTGCTCTTTGGACTGGAGAGGGAGGGGGAGAGGAGTAGGGGGAGGGGGAGAAGGGTGGGAGGAGGGGGAGGGAAATGGGAGGCTGGGAGGAGGTGGAAACTTTTTTTTTTATTCTCCTTTTATCAATAAAAAATTAAAAAAAACATCTTACTAAGGGAAAAACCTGAATATAAATACAGGGTAAGATTACATAGTTGATTAAAATATTTTCATGTCTATAAAGGTAATCAACTAATAATTTCTTTAGATTGAAGAACATAATGTGACAGAGAGAAAGAACCATAAAGATTAGTATATTTCAAATATATTCAGAGGGTATTTGCATAGGGTTTTTTTATACGGAAGGCGGTATGCTAAGCTGTCAAAAAAGCACTGATTCCTTAGATAAGATATCTCATTAGGTGAAAATTTAATTTCAAATGAGGATAAAATTAGCACATTTTCCAGAAAGAAACATGATCATAAGGACATGGTACACTGTTCTCCACATGTATCTACAGGAACCAAATTCACTTGAAAATAATCACAATCATGACTATAATAGCACCGGTACTGCTCAGTTAAATATTTGAAAACAAGTTTTCTTGGTGACTTGGAGATCTCAACCTTCTTGTACATATGCTAAATTATAATTAATGCTCATTCCTTGAACATGCTTTTACTGTTGGTAATGTATGATATAATATGAAGGTATAGTAATAAATACAATAAAATAATAGGTGATTAATCTGAATGACATGAGATTGGGACAGAAGTATCTCAAGGAAAACATTCTGTGAGCCAAAACCCAACAAGATAAGAAATCGTTCTTAAGTTCTTACACACAAAAACTAATAAAGGATAAGCATAAAAAAGTGCCACTGGTGTTACACTAAAATAATCTTTATGTGAATATAATTTATGTTACTTTGTGAAGGCATGAAAAATTCAAAAAGTAAAAAGGACATTACATTTTTGTGTCATACTTAAAGTATAATGATAGTAATTTATTTTCTACAATTTCACTGAATTTAGTACAACTCATATTAGATATTGAATATCTGGTATTTTTATACATTCTTTTTAATGCCATATTTTGTCTACAGAAACGTTCATGATGTGCCAAGTTTCTTCTATAATGAATTTCGATAATTTCTTTACCTGATTTTAACTCCTTACTTGTTTTTTCTCTAATTTATCTTCAGGAATAAACTAGAACATGGTATCTCATCAGATTTGTCTCTTCTAATTTCTTTATGCATTGTATGTTTAAACCCTTCTTGTTCAGAGGCTTTAAAATACAGTAAAAAAATCCAATAAATCCTTTGATACCTTATTCTAAGGAATCAATTACAAATGTAAACCATGTTCTAGTCTCAAAAATGTTAATGTAGTATGTAAAATAAGGCTCTTTTCAGTGGAAGTTTCAGACTCAAACATAAGCTAGCACAAAACAGGGGAATTTTTAGTTTATGTATCTATAGAGACACTCAAGAGTAATCTATGAAACATGGAACAACTTGGCCACAGGATCAACTGGAACAGGATTTTCAAAGATGCATCTCATAGTTTTTCTCTTAAAATCTGTTTATTTTCACTACAACTTAGTTGCTTCCCATACAACACTATTGACACTACTTCCACCTGCCAAGGGCACAGAACAAGCTTCTAGCAGGTATATTCAAAATGTCAAGGGGAATTATCATTAAAAACTCAGGACTCTATAAAGGAAGAAATGATTTAATAGAGCTTAAGGATAAGCGCTAACAATTTATTCTTTGGACTATAGTCTGAAGAGTAGGTTCATAGTACAATATAATACAACCTTCAGAAATGATGGAAAAGTTGGTAAACAAAAGTAAGTGTTCAGAAGCAGTCAGCATCACTGGACAGGTTTCCTATGCTCAGGATACCACCCAGTCGACTTTCTATGAAAAGGAAATAAGGACAAGCCTACTAATCCAGCACCACATCTGCCTGCATGCTGCCAGGCTGCCGGTCCTGATGAGAATGGACTGAACCTTTCAAACTATAAGTAAGTCACTTCAAATAAATGTTTTCTTTATAAGAGTTTTGTGGTCATGGTGTCTCTTTATGGCCAAAGAAACCATAAGCTAGAAATTGTTACCAGGGTATTGCTGTGATAGGCCAGACCATGATTTTGTTTGGAGTAATATGTGGACTTTGGCACTTTGTGTTATGAAAGCAATGGGATGCTTTAAGCACTGCTTAATGCCCATACTAGTAGGAGCATGGAAGACAGCAATGCTAAGAATTATTTGAACTGTCCAAGGCTCACTCAAAATGTTTTATAGAAGAAGAATACTGTTCTTGTGCTACTTTGGTGACAACTATGGCTGCTTTCAGTCCTTTCCTGAAGAACCTGCTTGAGCCTAAAGTAAGAGTTTCAGATTAATTCTGTTGGCAGAGGAAATCTCAAAACAGCCTAGTATAGACTCTTTAGTATGGTTATTAGTTGCAACTCTAATGAATATTTATAATGAAAAGGAGCTAGCTGAGCAGGATAAATTACAAAATGTAATTTTTAAGGAGAAAAGGAGTACCAGGAAGTGGAATGGAGCTAAGTTCACTGTTGAAGGAGATAAACAGATTAAAAATGGAATAGATAGTGTTGGCGTTAGGGCAAAATTTTACTTAGCTAAGTTTTCAATTTGTAAAAGGAACTAATGAAAAGCTTAGAGATAGGTGTGGTGGCACACACCTTTAAATCTAGCCCTGGAAAGGCAGAGGGTGGCAGATCTCTGCTTTTGAGGTCAGCATGGTCTAGAGATCCAGTTTCAGAACATCTTGTGTTCTCCAAGGCAATCCAGCCTTCAACTTCACAGCTTAGACAATGAAGGACAGAAAGCTAGTAAAGACATAATTGAATGAGGGTGCCATGTTTCAGCCCCAGTAAGCAGCAGAATTTAGCAGCTTCAGCCATGTGTTTCTGGCTTTAGAGTTAAGGATAGAAGAAGGGAATTATTGAATAAAGCCATGAGGCAAGGCATGTGTCAGCGGTGTCCCTGAATGGAGGCCTAGTAGAGAGGCCATTGTGTGAAGCTGTGAAGTTGAAGCCTGGATTGCCTTGGAAAACACAAGATGTTAGAGATGCCAGAGTCATGAAAGAGAGCTGCTTAGCAGGGAGTGGAACTTGCTCAAGAGAAATCAGTGTGTTTCATTCAACAAAACTGAAAGGAGTTGAAGATCTGAAGAGTGTTTTAACATCAGACATAGAGATGCAGAGTTTGGAGTTTGTCCACTTGGTTTTCAAACTTGATTTGTTCCAGTATTTCTTTACTACCCTCCCTTCCTTGCATTTTAGAATGGTAATAGACATCCTGCACCATTATATGTTGGAAGCATGTAATCTGCTTTTTGATTTTGATTTTTAGAGATGTTAACAGTTAGATTGATTGCATGTACCTCAGATGAGACTTTAAACTTTGGACTTTAAAACATTGTTGAGTCTATGATAGACTATGTGGAGTTTTTAAGTTAGATTAAATAGATTCTGTATTATGATATTGTTACAAGCTTATTGGGCCCATGGAGTAGAATGTGGTGTTTTGAATGCTGTTGGCCCCCATAATCTTGTAGGAAATTGCCCTATTAGGGGTTGTGGCTTTATGGAGTAGGTATGGCCTTAGGAAATGTGTCACTGTGTGGGCAGTGTCTGAGGTTTCCTATGTTCAGGATCCTGCCCAGAGTCTCAGTTGACTTCCTTTTAGCTGAGAGATGTAGGAATCTAAGCTTATACTCAAGTACCACATCTGCCCTCATGCTGCCATGTTCTCCATCATGATGATAATAGACTCAACTTAAAAAAGTATAAGCCATTGTGGGAGCCTAGCCAGTTTGGATGTTCACCTTCCTAGACCAGGATGGAGCGGGGAGGACTTTGGACTTTCCACAGGGCAGGGAACCCTGACTGCTCTTCAGACTGGAGAGGGAGGAAGAGAGGAGTGGGGGGAGAGGGAAAGGAGTGGGAGGAGGGGGAATTTTTTTTCAATAAAAAAAAGTATAAGCCAGCTGCCCCAATTAAATATTTTATTTATAAGAGTTGCTATCATTATGGTGTCTCTTCACAGCAATAGAAATCCTAAGACATGTCTAAGATTCAAAGTTGGAACATTCTAACTCAGTAATCAAGATGATTCCATAGTGTTTTGATGAAGCAACAAAAGGTCAGATGTGAGCAATGTTACTTAAAACAATCAACAGTAACAACACTTTAATTAATATTTACAACTTTGATTTAGACTTCCCAGGAGTTTATAAATATATAATCCACTTATTGTGATACGTTAATAAGAGTCCCCATGTTATCTTTAAAAATCAGCCCTACTAGATGTATTGATACATATCTATAACTTCTAGCAGTCAGGAGCCAGACACAGCAATGAAAGTTTAGGATGAACTTATACTACATAGTGAGACTCTATCTGATAAGAGCAACAAGAAAAAGACAAATACAAGGGAAAATTATAAACTCTAATCTTTAAAACAGAGTTTTATGTAAATGTTTTCTACAGAAGCAAAGACAAGTATCCACTTGTCCCAGATAAGGCACCAATGAAAGACTAACATATAATGTCTTCAAAGTTCATCTAGGAGATCCAGTGAGTTTGTTTATAAGTTACCAGTATTACTTAAGGGAGCATCAATGACGCGAAAACAGCAATGTGACTAAAAATATTTCACACCCATATAGATGATAGCTTTGCCTTTGCTGCATACACAATGTTCCCCTTTCAGTTACTCTTAAATTCTCTATAAATTTTATCACCAAAGGAGCTAATGAGGTCATGAGACAATGTGAGTCTTCCACAAATTTACATACAGACAGGAGAAAGAGAAGTAGAGAAAAATATGGCTCTGCCCTCAGGTGAAGAGCTCATTACCCTTCTCAACACCATATATGAGGGAACATCTTTTGGCCAGATCTTCAGGGTTTCTGGTGAAGATAATACTGGTTGGTATGCTTAGAGTTCAGTGCACTGCAATACCTGAAGCTTACCAATATTTAGTACTTGATATCATCATTTGCCAAATAAGCCAAAATAGATATATGTAAGTTTGCTCCTTATCACAGTATGTTTTATAGGAATAATATTCTTAAGGATTCACCATCAAAATTAGTTCATTAGTACTGCCACAGCATTGGTTCAAGTTTTAGGTGTGATATCTTTATAAAACTACTAATTTCCAGATCAATACATAAATTGAATTGGATGACAAACTTTCAAAACTACTTTATGGCAAAGTAGATTATATATGGTCTAATGTTCACATGAAATGAAATGAGATTATAAATAAGAATGTAAACAATACTCTAAAATGAGGTGAAATATTTCTGATGATACATATTAAGAATTTGTTACAAAATTAATGCAATAAATGCCACAGTTTTCCAGGAGCCAACAAACTAACACAACATAGATGTGTAAGAAATCAGTGAGAACCATGAATTACTTATGGCTACCTGATACATGACTTGTATAAGAAAGACAATGGGAGTTAATATCTACATTATTATTAATTAAAATTAAATTTATGGAATATCTCCATAAGTAGAATATAAAGCTACTAACCTGCTAGAGAAGAAATTGTTCAAGATTGACATGGTATTAAACTATCTCCTAAATATCTATGCCCATAGACTACTGCAGCTATCAGTTTTCATTTCAAAAGCTTCCTTCTGCTGTAGATATTAATTAGTATGGAGACTCACAACTAGTCAAATGTAAAGACAAGACTATGGAGTTCTTCTAAATGGGACACCTATATCATACCCTCTCCTTCAATGATCATAAATCATCATGGAAGAGGGAGAGGGAAGATTTTAAGAGCCAAAGGTATTAGAGGACTCATAAAAACTTCCTTTCTAGACATGACAGTGCCCTTTCACACATGAACTCACAAGGCCTGTGACTTCATGTCCAAGACAAACAAAAAACCAAGCCATCCAAAATTTTAGCACAAATGAGGAAAGAGCTCACAACAAATCATACCTATCTGAGATGCTATTGGCAATTGGTGGTTGCTGAAGGAAGAGGGACTAGGATTCTTTAGGGATACAATCACTTATAAGTTCAAAGATCTTAACATAAGACCTGAAACTTTGAAGTTAGGAGCAGAAAGTAGAGAAAATACATAAAGATATAGGCGTATAAAGTAGAATCCCTGCCAGTCAGGTAGTAAAACAAACAATTGACAAATGAGATCTCATGAAATTAATAAGGTTATGTACAATAAAAAACTGTCAGTTGAGTGACATTTTCCAGCTTTACATGTGACATAGGATGAATAGCTAGACTCTAAGAAACTTAACACCAAAAGAAAATAAAAGAAAGTAACAGAAAGAAAGAAAGAAAGAAAGTCTCCAGTCAATAAATAAACCAATAAATTCAAAAGTCTATTCAAAGAAGAAACACAAACGACCAATAAATATTTTGGAACATATTCATCATCTGGAGAGATTAAAGAAATAAGAATAAAACTACTTTGAGAATCCGTATTTCTCAAGTGAGAAAACTATTAACAACAAATGGTGAAGATATAGGGAAAGAGAAACCTATATTCACCTACGGCAGAAGAATAAAATAGCACAGCTATTATGAAAACCACTATAAGCTTCAATTCTACCAACTATTAGCATATAAACAAAAGATTCTATATTCTGCTCCAGAGATCCTTATTTGTCCATGTTTATTTATGATCTGTTCACAACTGAAGGGAAATGGAATCAACCTAGATGCCCATCAGTAGATGAATGAATAAAGAAAGCATGGCATATATACACAATGAAATTTTATTTAGGAGTGAATAAAATTTAAATTATGCAATTTTCAGGAAAATGGATAGAACTAGAAACTATTTTCTGAAGTTATATGTGCTACTCAAAAAGATAAACTCTATGTGAATCTTAGTTTAATATATGTCTACTTATGTGGGAGAAAGTGTGTGTAGATGCCAGTAAACTAGAAAGGATCCTATGAGAAGAAAAATAAGCTTTTACAGAAAGACATAGTAATAGAGCACGCAGTATTCCAGAATACTGGCTTGAGAAAAATGAACTGAAATGAGGAAATAGAGCATAGGAAAGTGAAAAGCCACCTTTTTAAGAAGGAAAATTATGAAATATCAGTTTAAACTATAATCTTTTAGAAGAAAATGCAGAATAAAATCTCCCCAGTATTGTGTTTGGCAATGGTTTCTTAGATATGACAAACAAGAAAATTTCAAATAATAATTGCAAAACTATTTAAATAGATAATCTCCAAAAGAGAAAACAAGTAGCCAATGATATTTACATAATCAAAGACAAGTACTTTTATTAAGCAGTATCATAGCAATTTAGAGCTATTAGATTGTCAAACCAGATATTAATAACTACATACAAATAATTGGATTAGAAGTAAAATTGGTTTGTGCATAGTTACACTATCTAGAAAGGCATGCCATTAAAGATGACTGCAGCTTCTGTTTACATATCTGTTCCACCAGCGTTTTCATCACAGAACTGTTATATCAGAATAATAGATCAAAACACATTAAACTGATGTGCAATTTTATTTTGAAACTGTTATATTCTTCTATAAAAATGCAAACATCATTTTCTAAATATAAAGTGGAAAGAAGAAAACAAAGATTTGATAATAATTTAAGTCACTTAATTCAACTATTTTCAATTAAATGGGTAAAGCAGCATATAACATGCCAACAAAAAACCCAGGAAGATCAATTAATTTACAAATAACCAAATCAGATCTTAGCTTCATACTCTGCCTTTTACAATGTCAGAACTTATGAACAGTTAAAGAGACAAACATTCTTCATATAGAAACTTTGTCGTATTCTTCACTTAAATGAATTTGTTAACTTTGTTTTAAAAACAGGATTTTACTCTGTGTCTCTAACCCTAAAAGTGTTAGAATTACTGTCCTTATCACCATGCCTTCTTTCAAATAAAAGTTATTTCAATTATATTTAAATTGTAACACATGAAAAAATAGCATAAAGAACTTATCATTAAAGTAGGCATATTATTAAAGTGTTTATAAATATAAGTTTCGGTGATAATAATCTGTATGATGTACTTTTGATTAAATAAGAAATTTATGAATAAATAGTAGTTACAAATTTCCTGGATGAAGAGGGGTATTTTTTTTTAAACCACCTTTTCCGCATACTCTTGAGCAACAATGAAGACAATGACTCAATAACATGATGGATGGTAATTGGCTGACTATTTTTACAGTGTTTAAAAAATATTAAATCATTTCATTGTTCCTTATGAACAATTGTTATTTAAAAATACAAAAAGGGTTTTTAAGCTGTCATATCACACATACATAGGAATTGCTAAATAATTAAGGTGTTTTACTAATTCTGGCTTATCTTCTTCCTCTATCTAACCACACAATTTTTATAGTTTCCCAAACTATAGAAGACTTTTCCCTATAATAAATAAAAGAACCATGGAAAATAATCCTTTGCAAGGAGAAAACTAGTATCAGGTTTCATGACAGGATTTGATGAAAAGCTAAATTAAGGAAGACACTACTGGATAACCTAAACGCTAAGCTTCTCTCACGATCACGATGAAACTCAAGTCAATGGCATTCTGCTGATTTCCAGAAAGAAATAAAAATGTTCAGGTGGCTCCATATCTTAAGGAAGAGAGTGACATTTAGAATGTCAGTTTCAAGTGAGCCTATGATACATAATAGGACCTTTAGTAAAAAAAAAATTCTGAAGGGAAAAGAAGTGTGAAAGTCAGAACTCTGTCCTACTAACAAAGACAAGGGAGAATAAAGTGAAAAATAATATCTTTTAAAATAATAGAAGGTCTTAGAGTAAACTACTACCCAAACTTAGAATAAAATACAAACAATTCTAATGCAGTAGAGGAGCAACCCCAAAACAGAAAGCAACTAGGGAGTTATTACAGGAATGGTAAAATTTCAGTTCTAATTGACAAATTACTAAAGGCTCAGTGAAGAAAAATCTGACACCCCCCCCCCCAAATCTAGAAAGATATATCCACATGGGAATAAAAGATACCCTTTGTGAGATTTATCTCTAAGAGCTTCTGCAAGATCAGAGAACATCAAAGTGGAAGTGGCATGTAGCAGGAAGTCTGTGTTAATGTTGTGTCTTCTAGATATAACAGAGATCTTAGACTAATGAAATCTCAACGGTATGGCTGCTTAAACAAGAGCTGAGCAATGTTATCATGAGTCCACGTGACAACATGGATGGGGAAATCTCCCAAGAACCCAGCCCTAGATGGAGAGTACGCACTATTAATGGCTGCTATGAGACAAAAAACAAATCTTTCCCTAGGCCCCAGTTGCTTATCTAGTACCAAGTGATCAGCCCTAAAAACATATACAAACAAGCAACACTAAGACTCATCAGGTTGTATATACATATTTACACACACACACACACACACACACACACACACACACACTAAATAAGAAGAGGCCATGAATTTACAGACATACGAGGGCTTGGTGGAAAGAAAGGGAAGGAGGAAATGATATAATTATTTGAACTAAATAAAAACCTTACTAAACTAAATAGTAGTGATATACAGAAATAGAATGATTATGTCACTAAGTGAAGAAAATATTTTTGATAGGTAATAAGATCTACTTTTTAGATTATCAGTAACCATGAGTAGAAGAGAAGTTTCTATAATTCATAAATAGTATGTACAAAATACTTATATTTATGGTGAGACTCTTATCTTTGACTCTCACCAAGACTCAACATAAGAAAATGCCACTATTTCTTTGCAATATTGTACTATATGTACTAACTAAATAACATTACCAAAAAAAGAAGCTAAAAGTAAAAAAATTTGATATGTATGATGATTTATCTTCATTAGATGTGGAAGCAGCTAAGTGATAACCTACAGCTTCTTCCACTGCTCCTACATTCCTTTGGTGATATTGGATTCTAGCTTCTTCAGGCTTCCAAGGTGGAATGAAGACCAGGTGGGATTTTCAGTATCCTTCAGGACTTCATGGACAGGTTGTGACTCCTGAGGCACCTATCCTACTGGAGTGAGTTGCTACCAGGTTCTCAGCCTCTTCAGTGTGTCAACAATTCTTCTTGGGCTACTCAACAACATCATGTAAGCTAATATATATATATATATATATATATATATATATATATATATATATATATACATACACACATATACATACCTACACATATATACATACTTGTACATATATACACATATATAATCAATCTTTTCTTCTAAAGAACCATAACTCATATGGGAATAAAAAGAGAAATAATAAATTCAAAGAAAATAATTGTAAAAACACATATAAGTGATACAATATTGTTATCCAAAGCATACAACAAACTGTCATAAATCAACAACTCCATTAAGTATTGGATCAGACACCTTCAGCAAGATTACTCTACACTGTGCGTGCTGGTTCACTTCTATAATCCCAGCACTCACAGGCTTAGGCAAGAGGATCACGTGCTTGATGACAGTTTGAGCTACATATCAATTTCAAACTCAATTTTAGACCATGCCATTAAAAATTTACCATAGTAGAGTATCAAGTATCAAATGTCTACTGTACTTATATTTCATTAAAAAGTGACATAAAATATTTTGTCAAATGTTCATAGTTCAAATAAGTACTGAAATCATAGTTACTACAAACTGTTTATACATAAATATTTTAGTTAACAAAATGCTTTCTATGATAGTATAATCTATATAGCTTGAAATGTTTTATTTCATAATATTCAGAAAATATTCAAATATTGTTCTTCATGGTTAGAAGTGTTTGTCTCTATACTAGTAACAAGCATATTGTTAGTATAATCTTACAAAGATTTCTCCCACTTTAACATATGTAGGTGCAATGAGAATGTCTGTGTTTCTCAAATAATTAACAAATATAGTCTATCAAATTCTATTATATTGCATTGAGAGGACTGTTATGCTGCAAATGAGGAACACAAAGACAAGTTACATATCTAATTTTGTGGCTAAGACTTAGAATGAACCACATCAAACTCAAACCTCATTCTGCACGATTTCATATTTTCCCTTCATTATTGTTCTATTGTTGTTTCAGGGTAAGTCAGATCAAATGGCTGCCTTATTACTTTCAGTGTGTGTGTGTGTGCATGTGTGTCTGTGTGTGTGTAACAGAGAGAATGATAAACAAAATGGTAATTCAAAGACATGTTTCTATAATGTGTCAGGAACTGCTTTAGAATGGCAAGCTGAAAAGAATTATTATCAGATATGTATTAATTTTTTGATCCCTGAAACCTATAAATGTCAGCTGATTTTGTATATTACATATAAGTAATTATGTTGCAGATTTTATCCAAGATTATTAGTAAAGTCTAGTACAGCAGAGATTAGATTGAAGCTACATAAACAAAAGAATTTAAGAGAATACTGGGAAAGCATTAGAAATCAATAGATACCTGATTTGGAACTTGTAGCTTCCAGAATAAAGATTTAATTTTTTTCTATTATCTTAGGCTATCAAATTTCTAGACATGATGAACAGGAGTATTGATGTAACAAGCTCTCAGTAAATGAAGTTAGTTCACCTAGAACTGGTTAGGATAGAGTACTTGTTATAGCTTGAAAACTCAAAAGTTAATAGCTGTGTGTGTGTGTACAACATTTTTGTGTGAATTCAGATGTGGAAAACAATTAAAGTTCTTAGTAGTGTATCCAGGGTTGTCTGGACTCAGAAATTAAGTGTATAAGGAATGATTTGTAACAGGCTTATTCTTTCTTGAAACTCCTATACTAAATGTAACTTACCAGAAGTTTTTCTTGAAGTAGTTAGTAGAGAATGTATGATGTGCAATTTATTTATATTTCATATGCAATTAGTAACTGGCAAGTAAAACAAATTAGGTGGTTGATAAACATTCACAATTATATTTTTTGAAACAGTTTTATTTATGCTCAATGGAAGGGACAGTTTTATGGATGTGTAATCAAGGATGTAAAATTGTAAAGACAACAGAATTGAGCACAATTAATTTGGTGGTGGCAACAAATTCAAATATTGCCAAGCACCCACCCTATGCCCCATGTGGTGTATGCACTGCCCTGATAAATGTTGTTCTTGGCAAGGCATCACATGAAAATGAGTCTGGAGCTCATTATTCTCTTGCTGCCCTCCTTTATTACTCCTCTGAGGAATTAGTGGCTATAAAATAAAGATCTGCACCGGTGCAGATAACAGACTCCCATTTTCAGCTTCACCTGGTTAAAAGCATGTGAAAGATGATGCTTTGAAAAACGTGACATTTCCTTTAAAAATTGGCACACAATTGTGGCATATAACATGTACATCTTTCTAGAGCATGACTTTTTTCAGACTGTAATATAATATGTTCACAAAAGTTATGGGATAAAGCCTAGACTCAAAAGAACATCATTAATTCTTGCAAAGCATCAGCATCATCAAGTCTATGCTTAACGTAAGTGGAGAGAACTAGCTCCAATCTGTCTTCATTTTCAATTAACAAATACATGCTAAGCATTGGCAGTTTGTCAGGCACTCCTCTGGTTATCCTAGTTTTAAAACTGAGTTTTAAAGTCTCAGTGTGATTAAAGCTTATATTGTAGTGCATATTAGAGATAGTAAAAAATAAATTTAGGTAGTTAAAAAGAATAAGAAATATCAGAGAAAGTAGATTTTAAGTGAAGTAGCTATGTGGGTATTTGTTTGGTGTGTTATATCGTATCTGAAGAATAGAAAAAAGGGCTATAATTGCTGAAGCCAAATGAGTGATGGGAGCAGAGGGATAATCAGAAATAAGGTTAGCAAAGCAATGAGATCTGGGTCTTCAAAGACTTCGGGATTCACTCTGAGTGATATGGGAAGACATCTGTGAATCTCAGTGGAAAAGTATTATGGTTTAACTCAAATTTGATTATTTCTTTCTTTTCTTCTTTCCTTCCTTCCTTCTTTCTTTCTTTCTTTCTTTCTTTCTTTCTTTCTTTCTTTCTTTCTTTCTTTCTTTCTTTCTTTCTTTCTTTTTCTGTGTTTGTAGGCCAGGGCTGGGTGTCAGATCCTTTAGAGCTGGCATTACAGGCAGTGGTGAACCACCTAACGTGTTGTAGGACGCAGCTGTGAAGAGGTGCCATTGTGATTGGTTTAATAAAAAGCAGAATAGCCAATAACTAAGCAGGTGAGAATAGGTGGAAAATCCAAGGAGAGAGGGAAATTCTGGGAAGAAGAGAGGTGAGGAGATGCCAGCAATATGCAGAACAAGTTGGACATACCCCATTGGAGAGTGTTAAAAGCCATGTGGCAAAAGATAGATTAATAGAAACTTAAGTTATAAGAGCTAGTTGGAAACAAGCCTAAGCAAATGGCAAAGTTTTCTTTCTTCTTCCTTTTTTATTAAGAAATTTAAAAATACAATCCTTTCCCATTTTACAAAGGTATCCCCATTCCCACTCCCTCTCCTCCTCCCGCCTACCCTTTCCTCCACCTCTCCCCCCCACATGCACTCCTCAGAAAGGGTAAGGCTTCCCATGGGGTGTCAACAAAGTCTGACACTACACTCTGAGGCTAAACCAAGGTTTCCCTCCCCCATATCTAGGCTGATCAAGGTATCCCTCCAAAGAGAATGTGCACTTAAATGCCAGTTCAAGCACAAGGAATAATTCCTGGTCCCACTGCCAGTGATCCCACAGACTGCCCACGCCTCAGAACTGCCACCCACATTTAGTGGGCCTAGTTTGGTCCTGTACAGGTCCCCCTATCAGTTCAGAATCAGTGAATTCTCACCAGCTGAAGTCAGCTGTTTCTGTGGGTAGGGTATCATTATATGGTCTGAACCCCTTTGCTCATATTATTGCTCCTATCTCTCTTGGACTGGTATCCCTTACCTTGGTTTAGTGATTGGCTGTGGATCTCTGTATTTGCTTTCATCAGTTGCTGGATAAAGGTTTTATGATGACAATTAAGGTAGTCATCAATCTGACTACAGGGGAAGGCTAGTTTAGGTGTCCTCTCCACTGTTGCATAGAGTCTTAGCTGGGGTCATCCTTGTAGATTCCTGGGAATTTCCCTAGTGCCATGTTTCTCACTAGCACTTTAACGTCTCCCTCAATCAAGATATCTCTTTGCAGTCTCTCCGTCACTGTCCTTTCCCTTTCTTGAACATCCTGATAGCTCATATTCTCCTCCTCCATTTCCTTCTCTTTTCCCCATTCCCTTCCACCCTGCCTTCTCCACATCTTCTAATTTCTCAGGAGTTCTTGTCTGTTTACCCTTCCCAGAAGGATCCATGTATGTCACTTTTAGGGTTCTCCTTGTTACCTAGCTTCTCTGAGATCATGGTCAGTTGGTTTATGTTGCTTTATGTCTAATATCCACTTATGAGTGAGTACCTACCATTTTGTCTCTCTGGGTCTGGGTTAGATCGCTTAGGATGTTCTTTTTCTAGTTCCATACATGTGTATGCAAATTTCAAGACGTCGTTGCATTTTTACTGCTGAGAAGTACTCAATTGTGAAAACATACCACAATTTCTTTATCCATTCTTCAGTTAAGGGGCATCTAGGTTGTTTCCAGGTTTTGGCTATTACAAATAATGCTGCTATGAAAACATTTGAGCAAATGTCCTTGTGGTATGCCTGTGCATCCTTTGGGTATATGCCCAAGAGTGGTATTGCTGGGTTCTGAGGAAGACTGATTCCCAATTTTTTAAGAAACTGCCACACCACACTGATTTCAAAAGTGGTTGTACAAGCTTGCATTCCCACGAGGAGTGTTCCCCTTACTCCGCATCCTCTCCGGCATAAGCTGTCATTGGTGTTTTTTGATCTTAGCCATTCTTTCCAATGTAAAATGGAATCTCAGAGTCATTTTGATTTGCATTTCCCTGATGGCTAAGGATGTTGACCAATTCCTTAAGTGTCTTTTGGCCATTTGCAATTCTTCCGTTGAGAACTCACTGTTTAGATAAGAATAAGTCTCTATGTCCTTAATTGGGGGCTGGCAGTCCCAGAGTAAGTCCGGAAAGGATGTCTGGCTATATCTGGTGCCCAACAGCCAGGCACATATATCCACATGGTGCCTGGTCAAACTGAAAACAAAAAAAAGTTTTGAACACTGAGTTGGATGCAGCTTCCCAGGAACCATACTCTCAGGTAGACTTGGTGCTTGCTGAGTGCAGAATCACTGCCTTTTAAAGAGAACCTACTATGAAGCAAAGCACTAGATTAGCACACTACCACTGGGAGACAAGTAGAATGGACAAAATAGCATGGTGAGTTAGGTACAGCTAGGATGATTAGGCAGATGCATAGTGGGTAGTCAGTCACCAGTGCCATGTGCTAATATTTTTGCTTGGCAGAGGGTCTAGCTATTCGAGGCTTGGCTCATAGAGATCAGAGAACACTGTATGTGCTTAGTAAAGCCAGGTACAGGCAGAAAAAAAGAACTCTAAACAGGTACAGAATGCTTAAAAATGTGCTTACATGTTAAACTGAAAAAAAAAATAAAATAAGTATAGACAGACACAGAAAATACATAGTTTAAAAATAATGGTAAAATCAGTTTTAAACGAGTAATGTAATATAAAAAGAACAAGTCACATAAGCATCTAGATCCTGTATGCTGCTTTCTGGACTTTGAATTTTAAAAATACTGATAAGTGAAGGGACTACACCACTGAAAGACATTGGATTGTAGAAAAAACTGCTGAATCAAACCATTCTATATATTTTAAGGATGTCTTAACTTCAGAGCAGAAGTGAGAAAATATGCTGCATTGGGGGAGAAGTTAGATTCAGGGATGTCTTTCTGAAAAGGTAGGAGGGATATAGGAATGGTAGAGTAAAAGGATAAATTGTTGAATCAATAAATCATTGAATTACTAAATTATTGAACTTACTTTTAAACTAAAAACCAACTATTAATCTAAAATATCTTACATTGGTATGGATTTTTGTATATTGATAAAATATAAGGTTATTTTGTTTCAAAATACTGTATATATGTTTCTATTATTGTTTAAGGTAATATACCTAAGCAACTAATTAAAAAATGTAATGTATAATTAAGAAATGGAGGTTAGTAGTTAGTCATCTATAACAATCAAACTTGTATGTTAGGTATGTTTTCAATGTTAAACAGAGTTGTATTTTAAATAGGTAGATGGTCTTCAGACATGTCAGAGACCCACAGAATATGACTTTGTAAATGTTTTAATAGCGTAAGGCTTTTCATGACAGCAAGACACGTCTCCTCTGCAACAGCAGCAAGTGTTCTAAATCACTGAGGCATATGTCCAGCATGAACAATTTTTTATTGTTCAGGATTTATTTGTTGCTGCTATCATGTTATATTTTATTGTGCACATGCCAAGGAAGTCTATATACTTCTAGAGAAAACCTGTTTATCTGTGTTCATTGATGCTCTATTTGCAATAGTTAGGAAATGGAAATATGCCAGATGACTATCAACTAATAAGCAAATAACAGCAATATGGTATATTTAGTCAGTGGAATATTATTCAGTGTTAAGAAAAATTAAATTACAGGTAAACAATGTAACTGTGAACATTCATTCTGAGTGAGATGATCCAGACCCTGAAGAAACATTTCTCTATCATCTGTGAATATTGTCTCTGAATTTTGGAATAAATGAGCATGTCAGTAAGAGTTATGCAAGTATGTCAAAATGCAAAAGCTTCTTTCCTCCATGTCTTTTTATGTGGGCTGCCACTAAAATGTGGCCCAGACTTAGGATGAATATTTTCACCCCAAATGATGCAATCAGGTTCAGCTTTACAGGGCTGTCCAGATTTCTGGGTTTTAGTTGTTTATAGATATAATCAAGTAGACAACTAAGATTAGTTGTCACAGTATGTAAAACATATCAAAATAAAGATGTTGATTCTCTCCAAGTTATTATGTAGGTATAATGGGATTGTTGATGAAATGTAAACAACGCATTTTAGACAAAGAAATTCTTACTCCAAAATTTATGTGAACAGTCTGACTCTAGGGTAGGTAAGATACTATCAGTTTGTTGCAGCTACTCTACCCAATATATCTGCCCGTTCTATATAGCCACAGTAATCATTACTATATGGTAAATACAAACATAACAAAACAAGTAAAGAGAACCCAGAAATTGACCTAAATGTATGGATTTGCCTATGTGACTTTTATTTTTATTCTCTGTGTTTATGTATATGGAGGCCAGAAGAAATCTTAAATGCTATTCCTCAGGAATGCCATTCAAATTGTTTTTGTTTTTGTTTCTGAGACAGTTTCCATGTGTAGCCTTTAGTGGCCATAAACTCACAGAGCCCCACCTGTCTTTGCCTCCTGAGTGCTAGCATAAAATGTAAATGTCATTAACTACAATTTTTTTTCTTATTTTAGAAAGGTTCTCTCACTAGCCTAAACCAGGTTCTCCCACCAGGGTAAATAAACTGGCTATCAAGTCCAAGGGATTTGCCTGTCTCTCCCTCCCCATCACTTGGGTTATAACTATGTACCACCACCACCACCACTACAAACACCAATGCTAACATAACTATTACATTTGACATTTTTACTTGGGGACTGGGGATGAAACAAGGGGTTCTTTCTAGACTCAGCCATTATCTCCAGCCTACCTGTATGATTATTTCCAGAGATTAAAAAAAAAAGTTTAATGGAGTGAAAACAGAAATTGCAAATCAATCAGTTCACCATTTAAATTTCTCAAGATAAGTATCATGGTTCAGTTGAAATTTGTTGAAAGGAGGAGACTCATTCAGAGATAAGAATGCTGCTTTGTTTCAGTTTTCAAGATTGCTTATATTTTACGTGACATTTCTTGTTAAAACTTTTGATAGTCCCCATTGATGCCACTGAACTACCCTACAAAGGTAGAGAAAGTGAAGAACCAATAAATTGAACATGTAGAAAAATAGAGATAAATCAGAGGCATGATTAGTAAAATATATTTTGATTTCCTTTGTTTTTCATCAAGATAATTTGTAAGTCATCTTGACTTCAAATACAACAATTTCTGTCTCAGTCTACCAACATGCTGTGATTTCAAGTATCTATATCAGTGTTTAGCTTTTAAAACCAGTTCTGAGGTACATTAAATAAATATTTTAAGTCATGCTAGCATTATACATAATTTTAGGAAAAACGTTTACTTTAACTTAAAATTCAAGAGAGATTTACTCCTTCATTGCAGGAAAGGCATGCTGGCAAGAGTAGAGGGTGGCTGGTAACATCACAGTTGCACTCAGGAAGCAGAGGATAAACAGGAAGTAGTGTGCATCTAGAAAGATTTAAGGTCCTCTCCCAATGGCTTACTACCTCCAGCAATATTTCAATTTTATTATCATTTGAGAATTTATGCATGCATATAAAATATGGTGATGAATAGAAAGTGTACTCAAGAGATTGCTAAATAATACACATATTACTACCTATTTTGTGCATTATACAACAAAATAAATTATATAATATTAACTCTAATTGTAAGAGAAACTTCCATTCACAAAAATATTTCTGTTTATGATGCTAGAACTGGAAAATTGAGTAATTATAATATGACTGACTGCTCCAGGGGATAAAATGATTGAAAACAAACAACAAGACATAACTTTGTAAATTGAATGTAAATAATATTGCCTAGTGATTAGGCAATTCTTTGAGCTTTCCACTTAAGTGGTCCATATTACTTCACCATGTCAGAGTCCTGTCTCCCATTTAAGGAATATCAACAGACATACAACATACACAGGCATGTTTGTCATTTATCATCATAGGAGCTTGTAATAAGTTTTCTATATTTATGTCACTATCTCTTAGGCTATGGACAACCAGCATTGTCACACTTCTGGTGAGTCATTAAAATGAAGAATCTGAAGCATTCCTCCAGACCTAGTATGTAGAATTCTGTATTTAAACAAGATCCCTGAGTGATTCCTTTGCATATTAAAGTTGAGAAACACTGACTTCATAATGAGCAATTAAAATGAAAGCTTTTATGACAGCATACTCCAAGCCAGAAAACAAATTATGTTATACAGACAAATTGCATTATCCTTTGTAATACACTGAATATACATCTAATGTATATATTCAGTTAATTCCAAATCTTTCCCCTTGTGAAATTTGCTACCCGGTTCAGAAATCTGAAAAAGAATATTTGTTGGACCATACTGCTTTCTCAGAGACATGTGAAAAAGATCTTTCTAACCATATGCAAATGTGTATTAGGAAAAGATGCTTGGAAGAAACTCTTGCTATTGACTCAAGAAATTAATTATACCTCTAATTCATACATCGACTTACATATTACCATACTACACCACACATTTTCATTTATGATATTTATCTCCTGTCAAATATCTAGTAACTGCTCCAGGAGCAAAGAGAAAGTAAACAAGAAATTATCTTACTGATATAAAAAATTACTCCAAACTCAAATCAGAATCACGCCATATTTCATTCCTTTTGGCTCAACTAACTATGCTGATAATTAACTTACATTTGCTGGTTCTATTTGATGTCAGTACCTAATATCAATAGAACAATCCAATCTATATTATATATTGTATAGAGAGAGCAATGGGCGTTGTATCAAGCATATTTCAAAAGGAATAGACAGACCTTATTGCTACTTTGAAATAAACTCATTTCCCTTATGTTAAAAGAAAGCAGTTTAATCTAATAGAAAAAATACCAAAAGAAAAATATAAAATAAAGTAATGTAATATAGCATAACTAGCATTCTTATTTATTGTTTTATTTTAAAACATATAAATAAGTCATCATTCTTTGGGAAACAAATTCTTTCCTTTCTTTCATAATGCTGAAAGTGGCATCAAACTCCAAATTTTATCTCAGGAGTCTATCACAAATCTTCCGAAGGATACTTAAAGAATTATAACCAATACCAAATATATACATACACAGATAAACTATTCAAATTTTGAGATTGCTTGCTCAATTTCAAATGATAGTCCAGAAGTCATCTTAAATCCCCCCAAATCATGATATCCATGTAAAATAACAATGTGCATGAAATGGACAAAATGTCTATAGGTATAACTGACTGGTATTTAAGGAAAGATTTCTATTTTCTTAGAGTTCTATAAAGTGGAGTAAATAACAAATACTAAGCTTATTATAAAAATAACATTGTCTTCAATAGGCTTGATGAAATCAGAACGAGACATTTTTGCCACTCTTGCACACTTCAACTATCTCTGCTGTGGGATTGTAAGGGTGTTAGCTAATCAGCAGGTGGTGAATTCTCTCTTAAATGAGAAGCTGCTTCAAGAAGCTCCCGAATAAACCTTCAGGAAACAAGACCTCATAGAACAATAGGTTGTTTTAATGTGTGTTCTTTTATGAGGCTGCATTATAGAAAAGAATTTCATATTTTTCTTGAATTAGAAAAGAAATGAACAAAAGAAAAAGAAGAGGCAGAGATGGAGAAAAGGCAGACAACAGTTTAAACTTCACGTACATTTCCAGATATACTTATGGTCTTATAGGAATGATTCTTATTGTATTGCTCTCTAAGACACTGATTTATAAAAAAAAATATTTCAATCCACATTTCTCAAAAGTTTTAAGTCCATTTTCATGAGGTTACATCCCTTTATAGCCTTCTTGCTGTATTGTCTCAAGGTCCCACCTCTGAATTTTCCACAATGAGGATTAGAGATAAAAAAAATGGCACCTTCTCCACTGTTTAGTAGCTTGAAAGCTATCCTATGGTTAAGTGGCTAGAATCAAATTTTTAATGTAATACATTTAGTAGAGTTTTGTAAGTAGGATATTATGTTAGCTTTATTTATATTATTTTGTGAATGACACTATTTTCCATAATTCTTGCTGAACTTCTTCATTGTCATTTAGAGTACAATTTCACATTATTGCTACTATTTTTACACTCCATGTGTTGTTCAAATTTGCCAATAACACTTTACAAGTAAATTTTTGCTATGAATCAAGTTGTTGAAAATTTGAAGAAGAAAGGAATAAAGAACCAATCCTATAGTTAATTTGATGCTTAAATTGATAGCCAATATTCTTACAATATAGTTGTATACTTGAAAATTTTAATGGGCTTAAATGAAAGAATGAATGAATGAATGAGCCTTGATTTAGAAAACATTTATAGCTTGTCATATATTTGGAAATTAATAATTTTATTAATATTCATAAAATAATTTTATAGTTAATTTGAACACTAATTATAATTATCTTATTTGAGTCTAATAAAGACATCGTGATTTCTTTTTTGTAGACATGTTATTGGTTATATTTTAAACTATGATACAATTGATGTAAGATTTATTATTTTATCAGTGTCAAAGCACAGTTCAGTGACATTAACTACATTCATATTCTATAAATATCATAATCTAACTTTAGAAAATTTCTATCATACAGAGTTTCAACTCTGTACTCACTAGTCAGCATTTCCCAACCCTGCTGTAGCCTGTGGAATCTACATTCCATCCTGCTTTCCTTCTCTTTCCCCCTTCCCTCCTTTCAGATTCCTCTTTCTATCTCTACCTCTCTTTTACCCTTCCTTTCCCTTAGAATGAATCTCCAAAATTTCAAGGGAGAGGAATTAAGACTAGTATAGAATAGCTTTGAGGACAACGGATTTTCTTTTAGTTTAATATTTCATTATGTCACACACAGCTTGCCTATGAAAACATTCTTAAGATATATAAATAAAAGATGCATCTGCCAATTTTTCTTCATTCTTGTTCAAAATAAAAAGCTTATATTTATTTAACTTGAAGTATTGAAAATGTGCTAGTTTATTTAATTTTGTGGACAAATCACAAATCAAATCATGACTACTGTTTTCTAGATATTATTACCAAAAACTCTGCCCAAATTTCATAATTTTTATTTATATTTCAGTTCATTTTCATACTAAATACAGTTGCCTAAAAATATGACATTCAAAATACTGACAAAAAATACATTTAAGGTACAGTCTTCAATAAATCTCATAATCTTTTTTAAATAAGAACATTACTTACTTGACCACAATTTAATGCCAGTAAGTATCCTTGATAAACAATATATAGATCTTATCGAGGCAAGAAAGAGAACTCTCTACATAAGTTATAAACATAGGGTTAATGTTGGCTATCATAGTGCACAGGCTCACACGGTAATAACACTGCACATACACAAAATCATTTATGTTCAATAAATATCACCAAATGTCTCCCTGTTTACACTTCTCTCAGATCTATTTTAAATGCATTATGCTATTTCTCCAATGAAATAAATAATTTCTCCAAGTGCAGGGTTATATGAAGCTTTCTTCTACATACCGTAAGCCTTTCTCTGCATGGGAGTATTGTTCCTCAGGAGTAAGGATTAGGACATATTTTAATCAGTTCTACTAATTAATCCCCCTGGAACAGTATTTCTGAGAGAGGCAATATATTCCTTCATTAAAATCCAAACTCCTTCAATAAAAAAAACCAGTAATTCTCATTTGCATTTGCATAACAGGAGGAGTGGGTGCACAAAGTTGGCATCTAATATGATATGCAAATAGAAAAAAAAGACATCCAGAAAGTCATTTAACATAAACGTGATTCAGATCACAGAGAGCTAGGGATTGATAAGTATAGAAGTGCTCGTTATTTTTCAATAACTTTCACTTGAATGAAATTTAATTGAAATGTGATATGTCAATGAGTTAGTAGGAAAACCGCATCCATCATGAAATTTAATAATATTGTTTCCTTTATTAAAAATCCAACAAGAGTAAACACATACAGAGTGTGCGTTCAATAGTAAAGCACTTGACTACCATGCACAAGGTTCTGAGTTCAGTCACCAGCATGGGAGAGAATATTGTTTGATAAATTATAAAAGATGATGGTGGAAAGTCTCTTAAAATATGAAACTTATTCTACAATCAAACACAAGGAAAGTTACACTGTGCAAATAATCCCTAAATTCCGAGTTCAATTTTATACTTTAATATGAATATTTTCATTAAGGTTTCAGGATATAAAATATTTCATGTATATGCACCAGACTGAAAGCATTTGTATCTCACAAAATGATGCTACTTTAAGTTTTTATATACTAACCTAAATAATATACATTCAATACAGGGATACCACTTCAGGTGAATAGCTGCTGAAGGCTTGAATTCACTCAAGTGAAAAGTACATAATCTTGTTTAGGATTTTAGAGACAAAATACATGCATGAATGCTAGACTGCTATGGAATCATCAACTTACACGAAAATATTGCTAATAGGGACTATTGAAGGGTAAAGGGAAGGTTAGACATAGATGATTCCTGGTCAAGTATGAATAAAGTAAAAAGTACAAAGTGATTTCCATGAAGGAAAATGAAGAAAATAAAAAGAATCAGCTAAGAATCGTATCATTTTAAAATTTTACCAAGCCCTCAGAATAATACATGTGTGGAATTATAATCATTTGAAAGTGTTTATGCAGTCCCACAGAAGAAAGAACATAAGAAAATTGAAAATAACTTTTCATATAGGATTATAGAATTATTGAATATTTCCCTTTCAAAAATCACCTTAATTTTATTGCTGTGTTAACATCTTTGTTAAATCAAATGAACACAAAATTTAAAATGATTTACAATCTAGCCCAGAAAAGGAAACTTCTCACTTCCCAATAAAGTAAAATGTTTCACAGAACACATGGGTTAAATTCAGGTAACATTTAAAATATATGTTAATTATAGGATAATTTGTCCTCCTATATGACAGGTTCCTTAAAATTTTTTAGAAAAACCAAAAATAGAAAATCCTATCCAGCTATGGGATTTATAGAAAAAGAAAAGCTTAACTTAAAACATCAGTGTGGCTTTCTTGAATATCATCCTCAACACCGGCATAAATGTCATTGGAAAATTTAGCTACTTTCTGATTGGATGTAATTCATGTTTCCACAAGATAGAACCTATACCTGGCATCATAATCTGACCAATAACCTATGGCTAGACAGGTTATGGGCATGACATGAGAATTTACTACACTTATTCTGCTAAGTGGATGAAGTATTAGACCGACATTTTAATTTTTTTTATTCCTCTCTCACTCCTCCCAGTTCCATCTTATCTCCCCTCCCATCCAGATCCATTGATTGTTCATTTCCTATTAGAAAAGTGTGGGTCTCCCAGGGATAACAACTGAACACAGCATAAAAAGATGCAGTACGGCTAGACAGAATCCCTCATAGCAAGGCTGGACGAACCAACCCAGTAGGATGAAAAAGGTCCTAAGAGCAAGCAAAAGAGTCAGAGACACCCCTACTCTCACTATAAGCACTTTCCCCAAAACTGCAAACTAAACAAGCACAACATATATACAGAAGACCTAGTGGAGACCGATACAGGCTCTATGATGTTTGTTTCAGTCTCTATAAGCCATGTTCTCCTGGTGTCCTTGGCCCATTTGACTTCCATGATCCACCCTCCCCCTCTTTTGCGGGGTTTCCTTAGTTCTGCCTAATATTTAGCTGTGAGTCTCAGCCTTTACTCCCATTAGTTGCCAGAGAAAGCTGCTCTGGGGAGGGCTGGGCTAAGCATCAAACTAGGAGTACGGCAGAATATCCTTAGGAATCTTTTTATTTCATTGACTTTTTTTCTGACTTTTATTTTTTGACAGTCATTATTTGGTTATACCCTAGGTCTCTGGGTCATTCAGCTTCTCGTCTGTGGCTCTCCAGGCTCTGTGGGGCATGAGATCACTTTCATGGCTTGGTTTTATGTTAGAACAGCCACTGCTTGGCCACTCCCAAAAGCTCTGAGTCGCCATTGCCCCAATACATCTTGCAGGCAGGATAGGTTGTGGGTTGAAGGTTTGTGGTTAGGTTGGTATCCCAGTTCCACTACTGAATGCCTTTCCTAGTTACCGAAGATGGATGGTTCAGGTTCTGAATCCTCCATTAGTAGGATTCTGCACTAAGGCCAACCTCATGTTCCAGCAATTTTCCACTAAACTAGGTTTCTGCATCACCCTCCCAATGTCTCAAAGTCAAATCATCTCTCCCTTTACTCTCTTCTTCTATCCATCCTTCCCCTACCTGATCTCTCCCGTTTCCATTGCACCTGTCCCAGTTCACTGTCATAATCATTCTATTTCTCCTTCCCAGGGAAATCAATGTATCACTCCCAGATCCCGCCTCGCTACTGTCCTCTCTGAGTCTGTGGATATAGTAAGATTATCCTTTATTTGTTATCTAACATGATTTATAAGTGAGTACATGTCAAGTTTGTCTTTCTGGGTCTGAGTTTTTTCACTCAGGATGATTTTTTCTAGTTTCAACCATTTGCTTGTCCAATCAAAGTCCATGCCTACCAGAAGACCAGTTAAGCTAGCTGCTCACAGATCTTTTCCAATTTCTCTGTTCCCTTGGGAAGCCACCTCCTGCCCAACCACAGGCCATGCCTGTGAGAAGACCAGGTAGGCTGCATGCTTTCAGATTCTCCCCCACTTTCTAGCTTCTAGCAGACCCAATTCTCAGTTACCCATCCTTGTTACTGTGGCCCAGCTCCCAAATTTGACAAACACCCTCTGCCCAAACACAGACCATGCCTGAAAGAAAGCCATCCAGCAACTTAGGTGGAGACTCTCTGATGGATCAGATGCCATGTGGATCTCCAGAAGTAACTTGAGTAACCTTTGCTCGACCACAGGTCACTCTGATCCGAACACTAGAGGGGAAACAGAAATCAAGGAACAAAACACAAACTCAACATAATCAAACCTAGAAATTGGCAGCTAGACCCTGTAATCATCCAAAACCCAGATGCCTAGACTCCAGTGGAAGAACACAATCAACAATATCTAGGGTATATGTCACCACAAGAACCCAGCTATCCTTACTACAGCAATTCCTGAATATTTCAACATAGCTGAAGAACAAGAAAAAGACCTTAAAACAAACTTATAAAGATGATAGCAATCCTTCAAATTTTTGAAGATTTTATTTTACACATTAGAGTATTTTATCTGCATGCATATATGTGCTATTTTTGCAAAGTGTCCATGAAGGCAACAAGAGGGAATCAGATACCCTGGAACTGGAGTTACAGGCAGTGATGAGCCGCTCTCTAGGTGCTAGGAACCAAATCAAGATCCTCTGCAGGAGCAGTGTGTGTTTTTAAACTCTGAACTATCTTGCCAAGCCTATGCTGACTGTTAATGTTTCATACATCTACTCATAGATTACTGCATTTCTCTGCCCTTATCAGAGATGCTTCAGCTGAAGAAGATGGTGATTAACACAGAGACTCACAAATTGTCAAGGTACACAGAATGTTGAGTCCTAAATTGGACAACCCTTCCTCCTAAGGCCCAGGGATCTTTGCAGAAGAAAAGGTAGAAAATATAAGAACCAGAGGTAGCTAAAGCCTATACCAAAACAGTGTTTTCTGGATACAGAAGGAAAGTTGCACATATGTATCTCAGAAGTTAAGACAGCATGCAGAAGGCCTGTGCAAATTCAAGCCAAAACAAAATTCCAGCATGAAGAAGGAGTTGGGCAAGAAGTTATACCCCTTACCGAGGAACTCTTGGCAATTGACAGCTCCTGGGAGAGGGAGAGTCAATTTTCTTAAGAATTAAATGTGTATTTACTGCTCAGCAAGTAAGCTATTAGGAATTTATTCCAAACAAATTATAACTGAATGTTGACAAAATGTGTATATTGAATTTTATGGAAACTTTATGTATGATAGCCAAAACCTTGACAAACTAATTAACTTTAGTAGGTGAATAAGTATACAGATTTCACACCATGTGAGACTATGTAGTAATACTTAGGAATAATTTTTGTTATCACAAGATGATGTGGGTAAATTTCAAGGAAATTACTGTGCATTAACAGAAACTAATCTTCAAAGGCTACATATGCCATATGATTCCATCTTATTTAACATTCTTAAAAGGTATTGGAATATTTTTATGGTGATTAGTACATAAAAATAGATTTATAATAAAATTCATTTGAATTATGCTTACATGAAAATGAGTACTTTTAATACTGATGGAATCTGGATAAGCTCTTTATATTTTTCTAGTGTAAATTTCTGCTTTTTATATAATGATGTAAGTCCTTAATACTGGTTCTGGATACAAGATCGATAGGATGCTTGTAAATAATTATCCTATATATCTACAATTATTTCAGAGACTTTTAAAGTCTATTTTCGTGCAGGTAATTATAACAACTGAAGGCATTCTGATAATCTAAGAAGGAACAAAAATAATAGCAAAGCTAAATTTTGTTAAGGGCTGCAAAAACAGCGTATTCTAAAAAGAATAAAACATCAGCAGGATGGCAGAGATACAAATCATAATATGACTAATCACAGTTCAGCAAGAAAGGGCTTAACATTCTCTAAATTTCTCTTTGCTTAAACATTTTTAAATTAGACTTAGTGTCCTAGAGTTTCATTTTGCGTGTTGAAACATGCTAAAAAAAACAATGTGGGGAAGAAAGAGTTTATGTCACCTTATTGCCTATAACTCCATCATTGAAGGAAGAAATGGTACAAGCTTGGGGCAGGAACCTGTAGTCAGTAGCTAGTGCAGAGGTCATGGAGGAGTGTTGCTTACTTGTTTGTTCTTATGGCTTTCTCAGCTTGTTTTCTTATAGAACCCAGCACCAGGAGACCATGGATTGCACTGCCTAGAATGAACTGGGCCTTCCCACATCAATCATCAATCAAAAAACATGTACACAGGCTTGCTTTCCTACAGGTCAATGTGGTATGGAACTGTTTCACTTGAGGCGCCTTCATCCCAAATGTTTATCGCTTGTGGAAAGTTGATATAAAATTAATCAGTACATTTAGTTTGCGGAACTATTTTTGCTCTTTTATATCTATTTCCACTACTGGTAAACTAATAGAAAAGTATAATTTGCTTAAAAGATGATGTGCATGCAAAATTCAAGATGTCATTGCTTTTTACAGCTGAGTAGTACTCTAATGCGTACATATTCCACATTTTCTTTATTCATTCTTCCATTGTGAGGCATCTAAGTTATTTCCAGGTTCTGGCTATTACAAAAAATGCTGCTATGAACATAGTTGAACAAATATCTTTGTAGAATGATTGAGTATCTTTGGGGTATATACCCAAAAGTGGTATTGCTGGATCCTGAGGTAGGTTGATTCCCAATTTTCTTAGAAACTGCCATACTGAAATCCAAAATGATTGTACAAGTTTGCATTCCCACCAGCAAAGGATGAGTGACATCTTGAATTCTGCATGCAAATGGACGGAATTAGAAAAGACTATCCTAAGTGAGGTAACCCAGACCCAAAAAGATGAATACAGTATGCACTCACTCATAAGTGGATGCTAGCTGTAAACAAAGGATATTGAACCTATAGTTCATAATCCTAGAGAAGCTAAGTAATAAAGTGAACACTAAGAAAAACATATATAGATACAACTGGAAACTCAAAACACACAAGGTCACCTTACAAATTTGGGAGCATAGAAGGGGTGGGGGGAGAAGGGAGGGTGAAAGGGGAAAAGGAGGGGATAAGGGGAGGGGTGAGAACTTGAGAAAATGGAATAGTTGAGAAGGAGGAAGGAAAGAGATGAGAGCAAGGAAAGAGATATCTTGATTGAGAGAGCCATTATGGGGTTGACAAGAAACCTGGCTCTAGAGAAATTCCGAGGAATCCACAAGAATGACCCCAGCTAAGACCCTAAGCAATAGAGGAGAGGGTGCCTGAACTGGCCTTGCCTTGCAGTCAGACTAATGAATATCTTAAATTTCACCATAAAACCTTCATCCAGCAACTGTTGGTAACAAATGTAGAGACCCACATTGGAGCACTAGACTGAGCTCCCAAAGAAGAGTTGGAGGAGGTCAAGACCATGATGGATACACCAACTGAAACAGTATACCTGAGCTAATGGGAGCTCACCAACTCTAGTTGGACTGGGAAGGAACAAGCATAGGACCAAACTAGTCCCTCTGAATGTAGTTGGCAGTTGTATGGCTGGGACAGACTGAGGGGCAAGTGGCACCAGGATTTATCCCTACTGCATGTACTGGCTTTTTGGAAACCTACTCTCTTTGGCTGATACCTTGACCAGCCTAGATACAGTAGCGAGGGCCTTGGACCTTCCCCAAAGCAATGTACCTTACCCTCTCTGAGGATTGGATGGGGTTGTGGTGGGAGGGTATGTAGAGGGAATGGGAGGAGGGATGGGAGTGGGAACTTGGATTGGTATGTATAATGAAAAAAGATAGTTTGTTTTCTTTTTTAAAAAATAAATAGAAGAAAAAAGATGATATAGTCAGACCACATATTTTCTATAAAAAATTGATAATTGTGTTGTATATGTTCCATATAAACCTGGTCATGTTATAAAAATAAATAATAAATAATAGGCTCCATATTAAAATGAGTTACAGAGACAATCATATTCTGAAAAATTCACTGCAAAACACCTATTTGCATTTGTAACCTGGATTTTCAAGGTAAATTAGAAGAATTGAAAGGTTTCTGGATACTAATCACTTTGATTTTCATTCCAATTTTCAGATACTCAAGAAAATTAAGGACCCTAGTTCAATGGAATGAAAGTTTTAAATTTAGAAAAATGAATGGGAAGATAACTTATGTTCCCAGAGCAACATTAATCAATTTCAGTATTAAATGTTTGTGATAGTCTAAGCTCCAGAGTTGATTGTATTGGGGTGAATTGCTAGAGTGGATATAGCAAAAGTAAAAAATGAGTAAAACCAACAATACTGACCAAAACACACTTAGCTGGCTTGAAAAGCGTTGGAAAATAGTATAAGTAGGCATAGACCAAAAGGGAGAAATATTGCGTAACAAAAATTCACTTGGTTATTGAAGAAATAGCACTAGCTATGGAGGAACATATTTATTTTTGCTTAGTTATATGCATTTCATCTATGCATAACTGTGTTTTTGTTACCCAAACATCATGGGATGTTTTAGTGTTTATTATCTTCTTTCTGTCTCTAATTTTTTAAAAGAATTATGCAGGAAGAGAAAATATTTTATTTTGTGGGGGAAAATATGCTTATAGGCAAAGCAGGAGGTAGCATTTAAGCATAGTTACTGTGAGCAGAAACATGAGACCAGCAATATTTTCTAATTAAAACTAACTTTGCTCTGAGTCATACTTTATAAATCCTTTTACTTTTCAATGCTAAACTGTGAATATTTGTTCAAATATTGCCTTGATAATGGGCAGTAGAGAAAGTTTTGAAGCCGAGATAATATATAATACATAATGATATAAGGAAACACATAAATATCTTCTGGGCATCTCTGCCTAGATTATTCACAACCATAACTCAAAATAAGCATATTCTACACAGAACATAATTCCACTATTTATATACTACCAGAATTTTTTTTCATGATCCCTAGTTTGATAAATTGACTAAAACTTTAGGTAGGTTCCAAATCAGAAACTTGATCATTTGGTTCTCTGTCATATCAGCACAATAAAAAAAAATCTAGAGAAGTTTTTTCCCATAAATTGACCTTTTAAGAATAGGTTTAGGAAGCTGAGTTTGAGTCTGGTGGTCTAGCATCTTAGACCACTTGACCACCCTAACGCGATTCTCCTCCTTGCTGTTTTCACACCTCATTCCAGCTCAGCCCCTGGCCTGCTATGTCTGTATCTTACTCCCCTCCTCCTTCTTCTTGATTCCCAAAATCCAGTTTTAATGGCTCCCTCTCTCACAGGCAACTAGGACTTTTGTTATGCAGGCTGTATGGTACCAAGTTCTCTGAATGGCTGTACTATGGGACTCTTTTTTCTGCCCAAACACTAGATTTGATACTTGAGGATGAGGTGTCTCTTTCATCCTCCTTTGTGCTTTTAACCCAACGTGACCTAAATCTATTTTCTTGGGGTGAACTACTTATGAATAAAAATAGGATTAGGTTAAAATAAAAAACAATAGGTCTACACATTCTCCCTTCCTTCCCATTTCTCATCTTATTTACACTTTGAATAACTGTGATACTTGCTAAAACTGATAAAAACAATATAAGTAAATACTTACTAATGAAAGTCCACAGGTTACACTAAAAACCATCCTTTATGTTTTAGATTTCATGTTTGACAAATACTTAAAACATATATAATGATATGTATCCACCATTACCATGTCATCTAGAGTTTCAATGTCCTAAAATACTCTAGCTCTCTCTACACTTCCTTCCCCATATCCTCAAGAATCTCTGGTAACCACTAAACATTTAATTGCTGATGCAGTTTTCTGTGTTTTCCAATGTCATTGTTATTGGAAGTGTAAAATACAGTATGTTTAGTATTTTTTAAATTGTCTTTTTTTCACTTTGAAATATGCTTTAAATCATTCCATGTTAGTTTGTGGATTAATACATAGTTTTTGTTTCTGTTTAATTTTTCATTGCCTGGATACTTCATGATTTTTTTTATCCACTTACCCATAGAAAAACATTTTGATAGCTTCTACTGTTTGTCAATTACTATAGAATTGTTAGAAATATTTTTGTACAGGCATCTACGTAGATATAACTTTACCCTCATTTAGGTATAAGTCAAGGCGCATGCTTAAGAGTCTACTTAATTTTGTCAGAACTAACCAAAGCTGACTTGCAAAGTGGTTGTTATACTTTTAAATTCCAATCTATAATAAAATAGAGTTTCTATTGCTCCTTGAGCTCCTAATCATTAGCTGCTGTCAACATTTTTAATTTTAACAATTTTAATAGTTACATAGTAATATTTCTTATTCTTATTTGAAATTCCTTAATGACAAGTTTCTAATTTGTTCACATAATTATTTGCCTTTCTGTTTGAGTGAAGTTTTTGTTCAGTTCTTTTATGCATTTTAATTGCCTTCTTTTGTTGACTCATTCACTTTCTTTGAGTTTGTTCTGTGTATTTTGGATACCAATCTTTTATCTGTTCACTATTTGTCAAATTTTTTCTCATTAGTTGTGGCTTCCTATAATGAAGTCTAACTTAACAGCTTTTTCTTTCATGTATCATGCTTTAGGTTTTGTACCTAACATGCTGTTACCACATTCAGGGCTCATTATTTTTTCTTTTGTACTGATGATATTATATGAGATGCAATAAATCAGAATTTCCAGCACTGAAATTGGATAATACCAACTTTTAAACTTAATTTGGCTGGGAAACTACTAATAAGATGATATAATTAGAGTTGCCTTAGGTTATCATAAAGTATAAACTCCAAGAATTCCTGCTTTGAAAATTCTATCAGAAGCTGGTGATGAAAACTGCTTATTACTCCTCTGTTCAAAAGAACAAATTTTGTCCCAGATGAATAAATATATAAGACTTAATGAGAAATTATAACTTTCTGTTTCATAAAATATACCAATCTTTCAAAATAAGCATCATACTGTCAAGCTCTTGATGGGTCTAAAAGTGGTTCCCACGTGCATGTGAAACATACCAGGATGAAAAATGATTACATAGTATCACAGTTCACCAAAATATTTAGTCATAGACGTTTTCCAAAAGGATTTCCATGATTCCTGTCTTATTCATTATAAAGTGTCCCTCAACTACTGGGTTCAATTATCACTGTGTTTAACTTATTCTACTTACAAGGATTTCTACATGTTTAATTTTTTTAACATCTTACCAATCACTTATGATAATTTAGATCCTCTTTCTCTTGTAGATTTGCCATCTATCTACCTTCTAGCAAAACTTCTTTTGCATTATCATTACATTAAACAGAGGCCTGTTTACTTATTAAGACAAGTGAACCTTTGTGGAAAGCTGACATCTATTTTACTCTAAAAACAAAGCAAATACAGCCACATGCTGCTTAAAATTTAAGTACATTCTGAGAAATGCATCACAAGGCCATTTAATCCTTGTATAATAATATAATTTGACTTATGCACACTAACATGGTTATAATGCCACTAAGTGACATAATCTTTTGGGGCCAGGGTTTTTCATACCATTTATGATGGGCAGAAATAACATTGTGTGGCACATAAGATACGTAACTATAGAAATAATTAAAGAAGCTCACAAGAGCCCGGTATAAAGGATAACAACTGTTTATTTGGGGGACACTCACAATAAGAAAGCCGCCGTGGTCCTCTGCTCTGTTGGTGCTAGGAGTGGCTACATAAACTCAGAACACTGTTGTAAAAGGCTGATTGATTGTTTCCTGGCTGCCCAGCAGCTCAGACCTGAAATAATCACATAGAGACAATATTATTTGCAATATTGTTTGGCCAATAGCTTAAGCATATTTCTGACTAACTTGTATCTTAAATTAACTCATCTACATTAATTGTGTATTGCCACAAGGCTGCAACTTACAGGGTAAAATTCCAGCATCTGTCTTTGGTAGGGCTACATAGCTTCTCGTTGACTCTACCTTCGTTCTCCAAGCATTCAGTTTAGTTTTCCCTGGCTAGTTTTATTCTTCCCTGCTTTGCTATAGGCTCAAAACAGTTTCTTTATTAACCAATGGTATTCACATCATACAGAGGAGAATACCACATTACTTCCCCCTTCTGTTTAAATTAAAAGGAAGGTTTTAATTATAACAGTTTCTTTCCCAAATAGCTAGCAAACTCCATAAGGAGCCTCTTTGATGCCCATCTTCCTCTTGAAGTAATTGGTGCTGCCAGGAGCAGATATGTCTAATTGTCATGAAAAGTCCTAACTTCTTAAAACATTTTAAATGCCATATTCTGTAGTCTTTGAAAGATTTGAAGAATACCTATCTAACTGAAATATATCTCAATATATCTATAAAACCTAACTAACATGATTACAAGCTTGACTATAATAGATGATTATCTATTTACCTATTAACCTATATTTCTTAATTATACATTATATTTTTAAATGAGCTGCACAAACACAATACCTTAATCAAGATTAGAAATACATGTACACAGTATAACAAAATTGACCTTAAATTTGTATGAATAAACCAAGATCCATATCAATGAAAATCTCTATAGCATATCCCCCTTTAAAAGTAAATAAACACAAACAGTATTTGAGAATATGGGTGTAATTCTCTTCAAACTGCTTCCTGCTCTTTATGGGACAAAGTAATTTTTTGAGGGGTGTTCAAGGCAACCTTTCAGGGGATCTTGGTCCATTAAAACACATTAGTCTAGAAGCAATCCACGGGTTCTTATCCTCTGTGGAAACAAAAGAAAAACCTCTTTTCCAAAGCAACATATCCTTAAACCCAAATTTTGAAGTCAGGATACCTTTAGAGTACATATGCTGGTTTAGTTTAACAGATTGTACAATGAAATGTCTCTCTGTACTTAGCTCATTCACAGTCAAAACATTCAAAGAAAGCAATAGTATACATAATCCAGACTCTCTGTGTATTTTCCAACTTTACATGGCTTATTTTTCTTTCTTCCTTTAATCTATGACCATACTCTGTCTCTTAAAATCGTGTTTTTTTAGACAGTTTACTTCTTTTCCAACTCTCTATAATCTTTTTCTTCTCTCTCCCAAGCCTATGTACATTTTTTAAACACACTGTGTCTTGTTTAGATGTCTTTTACGTCTGATTCTGTCCTATTGTGTATCTGTAATTATTTTCTCTCCAGAGGCATTTCTTAAAAGGTTAAGTGCTTCTAAGACTGCTTTGCCTTTGGCTTTGCCCAGTCCAACATGGAAGTGTGGAGGTCTGTTTAGCACAAGTTATGCTCACAGTCCCAGTTTTCAGGCACACAGAGGATCTATACACAAACCCCATTTAAATGCTCATTGCTCATAGTTGGACCTCTTGAAAGAGTCAGAGTTCATGCTGACAGTATGGCCCAGGAAATTGCTGGTGGAAAACCACATTTTTTTTTCTGCTACCACTGAATCAGGAAGACCTCTCTTAAAGAAGCTGTGGCACACCACCAGCAAATTGTTAGCTACCAAGAAGCCATGCTTAATTTTGTTTTGTGTCTAAAATTACTTTTTATGCGTTCTCAAGTTTTACATGGACTTAACTGGTACACTTTGGTTCACCAGTGTGCTTATCTGTCCATGCATAATACCTCAGACCACACCTTAAAGGTTATTGGCTGAATGGTTCAGTTATTGGCTGAATGAATTCCCAAAACACATAACTGTGTCTCACAAGGGTATTTAATCCACAGAAAGAATAAAAAAATTAACTGTTCAATTTGTAAGATCTTATATCACTGTCTTTGCTCTCTGCACCATGTTTGTAAACCACAAAATAGGCTCTTCAATGCCAATCCTTCTATATTGCCCAGACACTTTAAATTTTAGAATTGCTCTCCTTTTTTCAAAATCTAACCGTGTTAATAACCACTCCACCATGAAATTGACTAATGATTTCAAGGAAATAACATTTATTTTGCACAGTTAGTATATACCAAATATACCAGGATTCTTCTTTTGGTGCAGCTCCCAAATCATGATATGGAGACTTATTATTAGTTTTGAAGGCTTAGATTAGCTTAGACTCATTTATGACTAGCTCTTTTGACTTTAATCAACCTGTTCCTCTTTATCTATATTTTGCCTTTGTAATTTTTACTGTCTTTCTTTCCTTTTGTATGTCTTACCTTCACTGCTTCTTGTGCCTGGCTGGCCAGTTGCTTCCTGGCTTCTGACCCCAGACATGTCCCTTACTCCTTCATTCTTTTCTCCTTTTTCTTCCTTATTCTATAGAATAGATTTGTTGTCCTATTTATTATCTCACCTTGTCATTCCCACTTCTCCTTTCTATTCCTAGCTATTCTGTTTTTTATTACACCAATCAGGTGCCTTAGGCAGGCAAGGTGAAATAAATGCAACACATCTTTATATAATCAAACAAATGCAACATACACAAAGTAACACAAATTTACACAGTTAAAGTAATATTCTGTAGCATTTACTAGTATAACAATCTTTGTTTATTTAACATAATATTCCAAAACAACCAATAATATAATAAACTAAAACACCATCAACTCTGTATGGTAATAGAACATAAAAATTAATTTATTGTTCAACATTCCTAACATCACATAACATCAGTCTAGGCATACAGATACCCACATATTATAATAATTTATTAAACTAAAACATTCCAGGCCTTTGTAGTATTTATCCATCAGTCCATTAATAGTTGTTTACACATTAGTATGCATTTACATTTATGGTTCACTAAACATTTATTAATTGTTTATGTGCCAGAAGCCTCACTATATACTAAAGTGGTAAATATTAATAAGATAGCATCTATATTTATATGCAAGCCTATAGCATCCATTTGGGGAACTATCTGGCATGCAAACACAACTAATTACAGATTGTGAAGTGCTCTATATTGGAAGAATTCCCTATGTCCAAATAGACTGACTAACCCAATTTGGGAGTAGTGATACAGATAATTCACTTAGGTTAAAAAGATGAAATGAAATCACAGATTATGTTAGATTTACTCATATGTATCTACTGAAGAGGAATAAGTATACATGTACTTGTAGAGACAAGACTATGAGTACTCAAAGTAGCTTAATTAATTATAACTTCAAAATAGAAATTACTCAGTTTCTGTAAACAGTGGACTATGTTTAAAATTATTATAAATTTATACACCTGAATGCAAAATAACAATGAGAATGTTACAAGAAAAGACATGGAGGACCTCACAAATACAATGTCAAAAAAACAAGGCAACACAAAAAGAAAGTGATTACTTTCAAAGATTTAAAATATTGTCAAAATACTTTATGATGTTAGTGGTTAGTTCTAGGGAGTAACTGAGGGATCATGGTAGATTTTACAGGTATATTGGCAGTCTTTTCTTCATTCAATTACTGGTTTTATTAATCATTACAAGATATTTGATTACACTATGTAAAGATATGTCACTCTGATTGGTTTAATTAATAGTTTAATGGCCAATAGATAGGCACGGTTTTTAGGCACAGGGGATGTTGGTAAAAAGAAAGTCAGAGCTGCCAGGAGACAATGAAGGAAGCAGGTCATGTAGGAGATGAGCTGACAAGCAAAGAACCATGTAGAAGCTTGCAAATGAATAGAAATGGGTTAGTTTAAATTATAAGAGCTAATTATAATCAAGACTAAAGTATTGGTCAAGCTTTCATAATTAGTAATAATTTTCTGAGTCATGATTTGGGAGCTTGCTGGTGGGACAGACAAAGACTCGCAATGAAAGGCATCTGATGTGGGGAATGTACTTCCACATAAGACCTGAAAAAGCTTTTTAAAAGGTTCTAAACACAGAAAACCAGAGTAAAACGTGGCTTCCTGGATCTGAAATCTCTCTTGCAAGCCAGTTATAGAGACATATCTCCCAGCCATTGCCTGTGGGTAATGCACTGTGAGATAAGCTACACAGTGGTTTAAGAGTTTGCTCATGCATACAGAAAAGGTTACAGATGTGCAATAAAACAGGTTCAATGTGTTTAACAATGTGTGGGCTTAAGACAAAAAAATAATAAAAGGGAATAGACAGTTATAAAAATAAATAGATAAAAACAATAAAGTCTTTAAAGAAAGAGTAAATTTAAAAAGGATAAACCAAATAGAGATGGGAAATACATAGAAAGTCTGGATCCTGTTGTCTGAGGTTTTCTGTCCTGCCCAGTTCCTGCAGTCATTAAGTCCCAAAGAAATCACACAGAGGTTTACATTAGCTATAAACTGATTGGCCCATTAGCTCAGGCTTCTTATTAACTCTTATAACTTGTATTAGCCCGTTCTTCTAATCTAAGCTTGCACATGGCTCTGTACTTTTTTCAGCAAGGCAATCACATTTTGCTTCTTCTGTGGTGGGCTCACAACTGCAGAGGAATGGGCTTCCTTCTTCCCAGAATTCTCCTGTTCTCATTGACCCACCTCTACTTCCTGTTTAGTTGTCCCATCTATACTTCCTGCCTGGCTACTGGCCAAACAGCATTTATTTAAAATATAATTTACAGAATACAGACCATTCTCCCATGCCAGGATCCTGTATGCTATTTTCTTGTCTTTGAATTTTTCATTGCTGATGTACAAACAATAATTGCTGAGACACTGGATTATGGCAACTGCTAAACTAAGCCAACTTGTATTTTAAAATGTTTAACTCTAAAATAGAAATAAAAAAATATATATTGTGTTGGGCGAAAGGTTATGCCTTTGTTTCCACAGGAAACAAAAGGATCAGATTTGTTTTGGGGTAGATATCCTGAGGATCTTGGCAATAGACATGATAGAAAAAGTCAAGAAAGACTACAAGATAGGTGATATATAATATGATCTCTTGTCATGGGAATAGCTCTGAGACTGGATGAGACATAATAAATTTTGTTGGCTACAGTGTTGCCATGACATTATTATATACCATCCTTTTGTATGGCATGGATAGAGGTTTGATTATACAGTCCAAATAGACTTACTAAGTTAATAGATACCTTTTAACTGCTCATATAAAGCAAAAATCATCTTTAACTGACTTGTGGACATTAAATACGTGTATTAAAACAAATATATATGTAATCTTTAAAAGTATGTGTGTTTTCAGAAGAAAAAAAAGACCAGACACTAATAAAAAGAAATACCACAGATAATCCAGCCTCACAGAATGCCTCTATTGCAGTTTCCTCAAAAGTCTGCATCCAGGACAATTTCAAAGCTGCTGAATTGGTTCAGTCTCATAGACTACTTTAGCCAGAACTTCAGATAAGCCCTGCACTTTCGCATCACACAGAGACTGGATAACAAATGTTACAGCTAGCCTTTCTAGAAATTGACCATTATCTTAATTTTCTCAGGATCCTCCCCAAGGATTCCATCACTCCCAGACAATAGGAAGTAATTTTAATAATATGATGCCAACACTCCCAAGAGTTCAGTTGGGTGGTTTTTGGTTATTTTTGGTATTTGGTGGGTTATGGAGGATTGGTTGCAAGTTGTTATTGGCAATGGTCAGGAAAAAAGCTGAACAAAAGAGATTAGATTCACAGATCTCTTTTTGAAGGGAAAAAGGGACAATATATTATAGAAATTATAAGATAAAAGGGTAGATTGATGAATCTACTTTTGAATAACAACTAGTCTTAAATATTTTTATTGGTATGGTTTTTCTATATTGATACAAATTTAAGGTTCTTTTTGTTATACTGCATATGTATTTCTACTCTTGTTGAAGGTATTGTACCTATGCAGTTATTAAAAATGTAATGTAAAGTTCTAGTCCTTAAAGGCTATTGCTATAAACCGTTTAAGCTAATTAAGATGTAGGTTAGTAGCTAGTCATCTGTAATAATTCCTCCTGTAGTCATGTTAGGTATGTTTCCAAGGTCATACAGTATTGTTGGTTGGTTCTTTTTAATTTTCTTGGCTCTCTGAACATCTCTCCACCCGGCTCCCAAATGTATGTTTATTTAAACATACACATGGCTTTTTCTTTCTTATGAGTGCCCAGCCTTAGGTTGGTTTGATTCCTGCCAGCTATTCTTAACTTAAATTAACATGTCTTTCTTTTGCCTCTGGGCTTTTTTGTATATCTTTCTTTACTTCTTACTCCATGGCTGACTGTATTGCTTGGAGGCTGGCCCCTTGAGTCTTCATCCTTGATCTTTCTTCTCATATTTCTTTTCTTATTTATTCTCTCTGCTTGCCGAGCCTGCGTATTCTTTCTCCTGCATTGCCATTGGCCATTCAGCTCCTTATTGAACCAATTAGGTGTAAGTTAAACAAATGCAACACATCTTTGCATTATTAAACAAATGTTCCACAGCATAAACAAATGTAACACATCTTTAATATTCTATGAGAGTACAGAAACACATTTTAGATATATAGATGATCTTCAAGCACTTCAAAGATGTACAAGATATGCCATTTAAAATGTTTTACAAGCATAAGGCTTTTCATGACATTGAGACACATTTGATCCTGGCAGCACCACTTTACTTCAAAAAAAGATGATGGACATCAAGGAATAGAGAAAGACACAAAATAATTAATTGTACTAATTTAACAATAAGAGAAACATACATAGTGCTCACTAAAATGGCAATCAGTTTAAAAGTATTGAGACTTAAAGTTTCAAGCACAAAATTTAGAGTAATGAAGCAAGAGGCAGCAACATGGACATAAACATGGTGTACAGATTGAAATTTATCTTTAGAATAAAATATATAAATAAGAGAAACTGGTCACTATTTTTCACAAGAATTCCCTAGATTCCCCCCAAGAAATAGTCTTGAAAATATCTTTTAAAAATGGCACCAGAAAGCCAAAATAAGGTTTTCAATTAGTTTAGGTGAGAAGTAAAGCTGCATGACTGGAGTAATGGTACAGAGAAAACTGAGCATACTCCAGATGTATTTTGAAGCCAGTTCTGACAGAATTTGGGCACTATTTAGATTTTATACACAAAGAGAAAGAGCAAGAATGACGTTTTTCATTTCAGGATTTATATTTATGTGAATTCTTTCTACAGAAAGAATAGCATTTTAACAATAGATGTATGATTTACCCTATAAATCTTGACCCACAAGAGCAGAGACATATAATGACAGTATAGCTACTTCAACCTTGTGTGATACTGTTGTCTGACTTTCTCCTTGTCCCCAAAACTCACAGCCAGCACAGAATAAACTGCACATATTTCTTGCCTTTACTCATACTAAGGCTTTGCCTTTTTTCTGACTGTTACACTTTATTTCCAGGCAGCCCTGCTGTTAAACCTTTACTGACTGGTTGATTTAGATTTATTAAAGTCAATTTTAAATGTTCTTTTCGTTGGAGTTGCCCAAAGTGTGGTTTGGAAACAACTAGAATAAAATCACTAAAGAACCTTGTTGATGACGAAGATTCTAAAACCATTTCCATTTGAAATATCTTAAACAAAGAATTGTAATATGAAAAAATGGAGAAAGTTCCTTCATTTTAAGTGTATAGAAACTAAGGTCAGAAGTAGAAGAGGCTCAAATAATACAATAAAAGCAGGAATTCAAAGTGTAGCTAAAGTTCCTTCCTTTTTTTGAAGCTCATATCCCAAATTTTCTGTGTACGGGCCTACTTTAGATTCTGCGTATGTGTGTGTCTGTCTCTTTCCTCCTTACCTCTTTTCCTGTCTTCTTCCATATTTTCTCCATTTTTCTTTAAATATGATTCAAACATAGTCAAATCATAGTCACAACCTTCCTGAATTTGAACTTTTTAGCTCAAGAAAGCTATGAGAACTAAATGGAATTTCTCTGTTAAAAAAAATTAAATTTGTATCTTTGAGAATATGAATGGTTTTCCCCAGATCAGATATATGTTCCTGATTCAATCTTCTGTGACCAGGAAGGAAAATCATATGATCTACTGTTAACCTAATACAAGTCCAGGAGGTCCTCCAAAAACTTAATGTTGGTACAGTTTCCTATATTTCTGTAAGATATTTCAGTTCCGGGGAAAAAAACAAACCCACTATACTCATTATTCTAGTCACACATTAATGACTATTGGGTTCTTTTGTTAATTTTAATTCTTTTCTGCCTTGATTAATATTTTCTATCTCATTGTTCTTTTCCCATTCCTCTGGACTCACCTTTTTCCTCCTTTCCTTTGTTTCCATCCTATTGTTCTTTCAGAAGCCAGAGATGCATTAATCTTTGCAAAGTATTCTTTAACTATTATTAGGACTCTAATTTAGTGGAATATGGTAGTGAGAACAGAATAACATTGTCAAGGTTATAATGGCCAAATAAGCTGTAGCAAAATTTATTTGAATTTAGACAGATTGTGTCATTTAAGCTATTTGAAAGTGGGAAGAACATTACATAGCTTTATCTGGAGTGTTCCATTGTTTCAAATCAGATCGATAATTGCACACTATGAAAGAACTGTGGATTCTTGAAAATCTCAACTTTATAATACATCCCAGTATTTGTGGGAGCTTAGGCAGTTTCGATGCTCACCTTACTAGACCTGGATGGAGGTGGGTGATCCTTGGACTTCCCACAGGGCAGGGAACCCTGATTGCTCTTTGGGCTGATGAGGTGGGGGGACTTGGTTGGGAGAAGGGGAGGGAAATGGGAGGCGGTGGCGGGGAAGAGACAGAAATCTTAAATAAATAAATAATAAAATACAAAATTCTGAACTTAACACATCTAGCAAAGTATCAATTAATTAAACTGATAGTTTCATGAGAGGTAAATAAAGAAGCTGATTTCTCCTTTCAACTAGTTATTATAAATCCCATAATACTACTGATGTTAAAATTTTTACATTATCCTTTGGAAAAATTTAAAAAAGACCCTTGCTATGAGTTTGATGTAACTTTTCCTCCAAGAGCTTATTGTTAGAATTTTAGTCTTCATAACAATGATATTGGGGTGGTGGAACCAATAAGAGGTAGGACCTAGTATGGATTGGTTACACATGCTGGCCAAAACCAAAGCCAAAATCTGTTGATATTGTTCTCATGGGACCCTGAGTTTATTTTTTAGAATAAAAGTTTTTTTTTAAAGCAAGACTGACTGGACCTTATGATAGTTCTCTCTTCCTCTCTTTCACAATTTTGCAAATCTGATGTAGTCACATATTTAATTATATCATTGAGCCATTACAATTATCAAATATTTCTATGGCATTATCAGGAATTTCCCTTGTCCAAAGTGCTCATTGAAGTTCTATTGTCTCTATACCTCTAAGTCTATGTGTCATAAATTATGATATGAAACTCAGGTATTTAGCAGTTTATACTATTGATGAATTGCCTTCAGTCTACATTTGTCTTTCCAAATCTCTGATTATGTCTCTATTCTGGTACTACATTTGTCTACCTTAGATGCAGAAAATAAGAGACTGCAGAATGCTTATCCCTAAAGGGAAGATATATTCCACAACACCATTATCAAGAATCAGGGATTATTGCAGAGCAGGGGGCAAAAGGAATATAAGAACCTGAGGTCATTGAAGACTACAAGGAAAATTACCTTCTGCTTACAGAAACAAGCTGCACAAGTGAACTCAGAGCATTTGGAACAGCATGTGTAAACCCCATGGAAGCCAAAGGCAGATAAAATCCCAGCAAGCAGAGAGGAGCTTGGAACAGAATACTATCCCATGCATGGAGCTATTAGAAATTGGTAGCTCTTGGGAGAGGGAGACCAGTTTTTTCTAAGAGTGTAACCCTTTGTAAGTCAGCTACTTCAGTGGAATATCACACATCTAAGAACAAAGAAATAGGCAGTGCAAATTAGTTTGAAGGAGTATTAAAATCATACCAAGTTGTTGGATAGTAAAGGAGGTAGTGAAATGAGGAAGAGTTAGGAGGGGTAAATATGATTAATAATATAAAACTCAAAAATAAAAAAAAATAGAAAAAAATGATGTGAATTGCAACTTTTTTATTTTGTGATGATGGACCATGTTAAACTTTTCATAGATACCCTAAACAGAACTTTGCAGTTTGATCTTATGCGAGGTCTGAAGGTAGGTAGTACAATACTCTGTTGATTAGTTGTGCACCACAGTAAACCACAGGCTTAGGCTTGAGTCAGCCACATAATTATGTGGGCAAACAATGAAGGGACAACAGTGTACTATATCGCTAAACTAAGGTTCTTGGTAAGTTAGATGCCTTCAATGCATTTCAAAGTTGAAGAATATCTGAATATTCACAAACATATACATATATCTGGTTACAACTGTTATACTACAAATTAAAGGAATGTTGGTATGTATACACGTATGCACACATATACCCAATATTCCTGGTTTTTCCCATGCTGATCCAAGAAAAAAGTTACTACAAACCTATACTCAATCAAACTCATTTGAGTTTCTTTCTCTCTGAGGATTACTGTGAACTATATTTAAAATCAAAGTGTAACTGTCTCCTACTGAGGCCCAATTATGGTTCTGTTCAAAATCCTACTCATGTTACCTATCAGCCTCCATATGGTGTTTTCAGATCCTAGGCCTAATATAGCTTGAAAGATCAAAGAAAATATGACCACCGTTTAAACCTTCATATTGGACTGATGTGTGATTTTCCTTCTGTGTGTTGTAAATGTGTTTTGTTGCCATTGGTTAATAAAGAAGCTGCTTTCAGCCAATGGCTTAACAGAGTAAAACCAGGTGGGAAATCAAAACAGAGATATAGAGAGAGGAGTAGGCAGAGTCAAAGAGATGCCTTATAGCCTCTGAAGGAGACAGATGTCCAGGAACCTTACCAGTAAACCACAAGTCTCATGGTGATTCACAGATGAATGGAAAATGGTTAATTTAATATATAAGAGCTAGTTAGCAATACACTTAACTGATTGGCCAAGCAGTGGTGTAATTAATATAATTTTTGTGTGATTATTTCAGGTCTGGGTAGTCGCGAACGAACAAGCAGCCTCCACCCACATTGAACCATGATAGCACAGACATTTAAGTCATTCAACATGGTTCATTGTGAAATGACAAATTAGGAAGGTATTTCTCACAGAGACACCTGCTGTAACCAGGATTTTTGTAAAGATTTCTTAGTAAGATCCTTCAAGAAACCCTTCATTTGAAAAAAAAGTCAGGTGGTAGGCTAGAAAAATGACTTAACACTTTAGAGCACCTACTACTCTTCCAGTAAGTCCTGGGTTTGAGTCCCACCATGCATATAGTAGCTAAATGCAATATGTAATTCCAGTTCCAGGGGATCCAATGTCCTTTTTTGCCTTCTGAGTATATAAGGTATACTTGAGGTACACACACATACATGCAAGCAAAACATTCATACACATTCATTTAAATTAATTATTTTTTAAATTTAAGAGTAATGAAAGAAATCACAAGTTATGCATATTCTAGAAATACTTAATATTGTAATAAAAGTTTCACTAAAACCTGAAGTCCTCCTTCTGTTAACAAACCTAATAAAGTTCTAATAAAGAACTCTGAAATAATGAAGAATGGATTGCTCTTTCTTTCATAGATTCTATATGGCTAAGAAACAATAGCAGGGAAGAACAATTAGAAGATAAGTGCAATATTTTCTGGTTATTCCTAAAATACATGTTTATCATATAATCAGTTACCTTGCAGGTTATATTTTTAGTGAGAGATGAGGGAAGTTAAAATAATAAAAATATATTTGAAATATGCAAGGAGGTAAACATTTTAGAAATACTGAGAGTCAATGCCAAGGAAATCAATTGCTTTCAGAGAAAATTCTCCTGATTATGCTTCCATAGTGATTCAAACTGAAGTGTTACTTCTACACTTTACTTGCATATGAGGAAATAATTTTAGGATGAACTACATGTTATTTCTAACTTCTAAAATTACCCCGCATATATCTTTAGATTTTACAAATATAACTGGAAAACATATAATCTAAATATATTTCATGTCAAAGTTGATACTAATACAAGCTTTATCTGAGTCTACCCTTGGACCATTTATGCAACTGGTTTTAAGATCTTGCTGCCAATGACATTTGAGATTTTTGAGGGTTTTTTTCCTGTTAGTGTCACAAATTGTAAATTTTTCATCATATCTAAGTCAGCATTTTCATAGCCTCAAACTAAATACAATGCCAATTATAGCCAAGGTTTTATATATTCAGAATCATTTATCTTTAAGATACACACACACACACACACACACATTCATACACACACATATCCATGGACTGATTTGCAATATTTATATTGCAACTCTTGTTCTAGTCTTTGTTTGAGACCAAGGAGAAATTAAATTACTCCAATTTATTATAGACTTTAATATTCATTGAAATAATTGCTAGTAGTCTACTTTATATTTTGACTTAGAAAGCAATGTGTTTCCTAGAGTAAAAAAAAATAGTGCCTTTTTAAGGGAGGACTGGACAGATGGCTAAGTGGCTAGATTAGCACAGGAATCTGTGAATATCCTGAGTTCCCCAGAGCATGTAAAAGGGTAGAAGGAGAGAGCTAACTCCACTAAATATTTGTTTGTCTTTCACAAGCATGCTGAGGCACATGTGCACCTTTCCCTGCACGTCCCCACACACACTGTAATCATATCCACTAATAATAAATAAGCTGAATTCTAAAAACTTTTAACAACTTGAAATAGTTACTGGAAAACATATTAAGGAACCTAAACCAATGGTTCTCATCCTGTGGGTCATGACCCTTTTGGGGTCAAATTACCCTTTCACAGATGTCACCTAAAACCATAAGGAAAACACAGATATTTATATTATAGTTCATTATAGTATCGAAACTATAGTTATGAATTAGCAGGAAAAATAATTTTATGGTTGGAAGTCACCACAACTTGAACTATATTAAAGAGTCTCTCCAAAAAGACAATTCATACACTAGAGATAAACACTGATTCCACAGCCAGTGACCCCACCAGCTCCCAATGGAAGGCCTCACCATCTTTGAAGAATGGATGGAGAGTGGGTGGGGGGAATGTGGGAAGAGCGGGAAGAGGGGAAGGAAGAGAAACTGGGATTGGTATGTGAAATAAAAAATTGTTTTAAAAAAATAAAATAGAAAAAAGGAAAAAAGGAAAAGTCTCTCTCAGTGTTAGTATAGTTGAGAACCTGTGGCCCAGACAGTTTAGGCTGCTGTTTCCTTTAACAGATGTACCATTTATTATACAAATGTAGTTAAATATCCTCTGAGACTTTATTGTGTGATTGGCACAGAAAAGATAATGAAATATATGCCCATAACAACACAATCAACAGGAACAAAATAATCATTCAATAAAAATATTTGATTGGTGGATGTTGGTATTCTAAAATTTATTCTTATCAGTAGAGAAAGTTTTGAAATATGCCACTTATTTGGTATCACTTATATATTTAAGTAATAGAAAGTAGAATGACATATTAATTTATTTTAAGATAAACCTCTCAGTTTGTCACATCTGAGCATCTCTCCCAAATGACTGCTGTTGACTCTAGCTTCCCCTCATTTTAGCCCAAACTTCTCTTGTTCCAATACACTTAATACTCTCCTTTCAAAGCCCATCACATTCTCAATTTTGCTGTGAGCTGAAACCATTTCGTTTCACTTGTGCATTGACAGTAAATGAAGAATAATTGTGTACAAAAATATTTTATGTCCTGCATGACAGGAGTTTAATATGATAAATGAGTTTCTGTGAGAAAGATAAAATTCCAATGTAGCAAAGGCCAATTTTAATTTATAGGAAATATACATTAAGGTTGTTAAATCAAGGCAGTGTTACTTGAGATAAATGACCTGGGATCAGTGTATACAACTATTAGAAGCTGACTGCAATTTTATGAATAAATAACTCACTAAAACATATACCTGAACTGAATACTCCATGCCTAATAGAGCAAATTTTACAAAATTGAGATTAAACATCATCTATTTACTTCTAAGATAGTCTCTACTTCGAAATTGGTGTCATCAATCTCTGACACAGGTCCCAGCTGTCGGGAACACATCAGAATATGGAGTAGCTTAAGTGCTTATTTCGGCATACAAACATCAAAGTGGTTCTTGAAATGAATGTTCCTTTGGTTGATTTTGAGGTATAATGTCTTCGAATTAACGTTAGTCTGCCTTACTAAAGAATGTTCTATTCCCCGCAAAACTGTTGTCTCTCTCTATAAGGCACTGTCAATCTTTGATTCCAAAGCCTCCCTCAGATTGACCTCTGCAGCTCATAAAGCATATATGCATTGCAAAACAATAAGACTACCCAAGGGTTTGTGCAGACATTCTCTCATACTTGTTTAAAGGTACCACAGAATAGTGTACTCCAAAAGCTGCATTCCAAAGTTACAACATTTTGAACAAACATGCATTCTGAAAAGCCATTTATCGCTAAAGCAGTTTTAGGATGTCACATCCAAGATCCTCGGAAACCTTCTTTACAAATGCATTCACCTTCTGAGATAATTATGTTTGGACTGTGTTTTCAGCTAGAACTCAAATTGCATAGGATTCTATCAATAGTCTACCCATTAAGAAAGTACCTGATACTCTGTCTGCTCTAGGATGAGGTACAGCAACAAAACATAAATTTTCCTTATGCATTTTAATTGCACATTTAAAAGGATTCTTCTTTTGTGATTTCACACTTTCATAATTATTTTAATTGCTTGAGCAATTATCATTTGTCAGTTCAGAAATGAAAGGGAAACAACAAAAAAATAACAGACTTGGAGTTTGTATTTCTGGCACTAATAACTTTTTGCTTATTACCCCAATTTTAATGACAATTTTTCACATTGGGCTAGAAAAATCTGTAATTCAACAGCTAAATATCTTTTATGTTTTCTCCGAAACGAGGCCTCTCAGTTGAAGTGACCTATATATAAAAAATAACACATTCAAATTTTCTTTTCATTTGAAAACACAAGGTAACAGAAGTGAATTTTTTTTCAAAGTTTAAATGTAAGGTTGATAGCATGTGGAAACTTGAGTTAAAAATAAAATACAAAATATGACACAGAAGACTTCTACATTTGTTTACCACTTTTAAAATCATGAAGACATTTTTTTCACACTTCACATTAGACAAAGGTTTTGTATATGTTCAAGGACCACATTTTCAATGCATGTGGGAACTGAGAATGCTAGAAAATCCAAAGGATCTGGTCCCTTAGGAGAAAGCAGACAAATACCAATATCTACTTCTTTTATTAAACAAAGAAGAAATGTGGAACTTGGTATAGATAGAAAAAGAGAAAAAAGCCAACAAATATGCCAACTTTTAAGTACCATAGGTAGGCTGGACTTATGAAGTAGAGATCTGTAAAATCCAAGTCACACAGCAAGTCAGCTCATTGTTTTCACCGAAAATTCTTCTACGTGTTTTACAGCAGTGTACCAAATGCTGGCAACAAGATAGGATAACTAGGAAAAACAACAGAAATTAAATATGTTAATAACATGGACAGAGTAAATATCATACACACACACAAAGGGTGGGACATCAAATGACATATGGGATTCTGAAATATGCTTCATCATGTAGAAGAAATGACCCATCAAGGCCCAGGGTACATGGTATCATAATAAAGACATACACACACAGGTTTGAAAAGAAACAAGTATTGGGGAGATCCCTAAATAACTCAGTCTTATGCCAGAACAGAAAATTGCCCTCTACAAATTGACAGCAGGCCCCATTGCAAGGACAAATTCCACTCTCTATGTTCACACAGAGATCTAGCTTTGAAGCCGTTACCCCCACATTCTAGTCCCTTTGGCACAAGAGGGTACAGAAAGGGAAACTTAGACACCAGCCCAGACAAAAAACCCTCTACCTACAACCTGTCCTGCCTGCATGATATGCTGAAGCAATGGTGGCACAGAACTTATGGGAGTGGCCAGCCAATATTTAGTTTAACTTGAGACCCATGCCATGGCAGAAGGCCTATGGCCTACACTGTCTGCATGGCCAGGAATTGGAGACTGGATATTATCAAGACCTACTGTAGAATCAAACATGACAGGCAAAAAAAATCAATGAAATGATTCCTAATGATATTCTGCTACATACATAGAATAGTTACACTTTGTCTAGTTGTCATCAGAGAGGCTTCCTCTCACAGAAGATGGAAGTGCATATAGAGACCTATAGTCAGACATTATGCAGAAAGAGAATCTAAGTTAGAGGTCCCTATAAGCCCCTCCCCTGCAAGATCAGGGAACCCCATGGAAGAGGGGTTGAAAGACTGTAGAATTCATAGAGGATAGAGGGCGTCAGGAGAACATGGACCAAAAAAATCAACTAAGCAGAGATCTCATGAGCTTGCAGAGAATGAAATAGTGAACATGGAACTGACTGGCATGGGTTTGTACCAGGTCCTCTGCATATATGTTATGATTGGTGATGTGACAGACTCTGTTGACTTCCCATGCATCAAGGACTGGCCTCAACAAAAATACTTCTTACCAGGGTAGGGGCATAGGAATTGAAGAAATATAAGTAAAGAATATGAAGATGTAAAAAAGAAATAAGACAGAAAACATAGAAAGTATTGGGAGGGCATTTTAGTGACTAAAATGCTGAAATTTTCACATTTATTTTTGCACAGCTTTTATACCCAACGTAAAGTGGGAAAGAAGGTAACAAAAGACTTTATTAACACGACACAAAGGATAACTCACACAGTCAATGGCTTTATCACTCTGAGACATCAAATCATTAGCATTCTGTTGTCTAGGTAACAAAGGTGCTCTAGACCACCTATGCTGAAGAGCACCCTTCCATAGGTGACCTCATAGTTACAATAGAAGGGGCAGAAGTACATTTGCATATCTTAACCACCTGTCAGGATGGCATTGAGCTATCTTAATTTCAAAAGAGTCAGACAATCACCTGCTGAGTTAGGAGGTACAACTAAGCCTGTCAGTCTCCAAACTTTCTGACCATCAGACAAGGTAGAAATGGGCCTGCATTCTTCAGCCTCCACAGCCACAGGAGCCTTTACCCTCTCTGAGGAGTGGAGGGGATAGGTTGGGTGGAAAGTGAGGGCAGTGGGAGGAGCAGGGAACTGGGATTGGTATGTAAAATAAAAAAATTGTTTTAGAAAAGTATGTTATGGCTGTTACCTTGGTGTGTTGTAATAGGAGCAGAGGGCTACGTTCCTGGCACCCTGCCGCCCACACGGCTAGCTTTACACACGAAATAATTACATGGAAACTGTATTCTTTTAAACACTGCCTGGCCCATTAGTTCCAGCCTCTTATTGGCTAGCTCTTACATATTGATCTAACCCATTTCTAATATTCTGTGTATCCCACAAGCTGGCTTACCAGGAAAGATCTTAACCTGCGTCTGTGTCTGGTGGGAGAATCATGGCAACTCTCCAACTAAGCTTCTTTCTCCCAGCATTCTGTTCTGTTTACTCCACCTATCTAAATTCTACCCTATCAGAGGGCCAAGCAGTTTCTTTATTAATTAACCAATGAAAGCAACAGATAGACAGATGACCCACCTCCATCATTTTTCCTTTTTTTGTTTAGACAAAAAAGACTTTCATTTTAACATAGTACAACTACATATAGCAAAACAGTTATAAAGCAAGAATTACAGTTATAATATTTATATCTATTTTATCTTTTATCATAACTAAGGAAAACTATAACTATCCATTCTTCAACTCCATCAAAGACTCCAGAAGGATATAATATTACCTAAGCAAGCAAGAAGTCCAAAACTCTAGAAATGACAGAGACAACTCACTGCCTGGACAGTCACCCAAAGTTCCTCTGTACTGTTGTGGCATCCATCTTTGGCCTACAGGCCCATAGTTTCCAGCAGACATTTCCATGAAGCAGGAAATACCAAAGACAATTCAGTCACTTTCTGCTGTGTCCTGCAGAATTTCTCGTAGACTCTTTCATAGGTCAGGGACCCCAAAAGACCATCTCACCTTTAAGCAAATTCAGCAGTTCTCTCTCTGTGGGTTCTCTGTGTTCAGTTTATGCAACAGACCAGGCAAGAACAGTTTCTTGCCAAAATGGCTATCCAACTCCATAAGGAGCCTCTTCGATGCCCATCTTCCTCTTGAAGTAGAATGGTGCTGCCAGGAGCAGACGTGTCTCATTGTCATGAAAAGCCCTAAGTTATTAAAACATTTAAATGCCGTATTCTGCAGTCTTTGAGAGATATGAAAAATGCCTATCTAACTGAAATATACCTCTCTATATATAGAAAATCTAACTAACATATCTATAAGCTTTACTATTATTGATGATTATCCATTAACAACTTATATTTCCTAATTATATATTACATTCTTAAATGAACCACACAATCACAATACCTTAATCAATATCAGAAATACATATACATAGAACAAAATTGACCTTAAAATCCATACTTATGTAAATTATTTATATCTATATCATCTCCCCCTTTAAATATAAAAGAACATTTATAAACCATATTTGGGAACATGGACACAGTTATTTCTCTCCAAACTGCTTTCTGCTGAATGGGGGCGCTGTTATTTATGTCTTTTATGGTGTAACCTGTGTGCCAGGGTCACCTCAGTCGGCAGTTGAGTAAAGTAATTTTTTGAGGGTGTTCACAGCAACCTTTCAGGAGGGAGTTGTCTATCATACCATATTGGGACAGACGCAATCCACGTTGGGTGCCACTCTGTTGATGAGAGCAGCAGGGCTGCGTCCCCGGCACCCGGCAGCCCACACAGCTAGCTTTACACACGAAATAATTACATGGAAACTGTATTCTTTTAAACACTGCCTGGCCCAATAGTTCCAGCCTCTTATTGGCTAGCTCTTACATATTGATCTAACCCATTTCTAATATTCTGTGTAGCCCACAAGCTGGCTTACCAGGAAAGATCTTAACCTGCAGCTGTGTCTGGTGGGAGAATCATGGTGACTCTCCGACTCAGCTTCTTTCTCCCAACATTCTGTTCTGTTTACTCCACCTATCTAAATTCTACCCTATCAGAGGGCCAAGCAGTTTCTTTATTAATTAACCAATGAAAGCAACAGATAGACAAATGACACACCTCCATCATCGGTGCTTTGGTGGGACACCGTGCAGTGGAAGTAGGTATGTCTCTGACTCTTATGCCTGCTCTTGAGACTCTTTTCCTCTGAAAAGGTTGCCTTAGTCAGCTTAACTATGAGAGCTTTCACCTTGTCTTATCATATCTCATTTTGTTCTGTTTGGCTGTTCTCTTAGAGACCTTCTCTTTTCTGAAGAGAAAAGGATGAGGATGAGGAGTAGATCTGGGGAACAGGATACATGGGGGAGCTAAGAGGAGTGGCAGGAGGGGAGATTGTGGTAGGGATGTACTGTATGAGAAAGAAATCTGTTTTTGATAAAATACATAAAGAGTTGTTAATAAGTTTTTAAAAAGCAAAACCTGTAAAACTATAAAGCAAAAATAATTCCCAATGATCTAAAATGTTGAGTAGCTGATCATGAAGCCTCTGTGATTTTCCAAAAAATAATAAATCTGATTTATAAATTTGTTCACGGTTTAAATTTTTAAACGTTCAACATCTTAAGCTATAAGAGATGAAACATATACCTGACACTATTAAAGAGTCTGAGAACCTCTGGCTAGATAGGTCATATGCCATAAGGAATAGCCTACTATTATTGTCCTGCTAACTGAGCATAACATTAATATTAAAGCTAATGAATTTTTGCTATGCCTATAGAACAGTGCATCTCTCAACCCTCATCAGAGAAGCTTTCTTTTGGTTTAGGTCACATTTAACACAGAGACTCTCAACTGGTCCACATGCAGAAAAGAAGAGACTACATAGTACTTAGTGGCAAATGATATGTACATAGCACAATCCTCTACTTATGCTCAGAGATTTTTTTTTTGAGAGAGAGGGGTCAGAAAGATTGTAAGAGGTAGTAAATAACTTCAAGGAATCAGTGTTTTCAGGACAGAATGGGACTGTTATACACATGAACTCAAAACCATTGTGATAGAATGCATAAACATTCTCAAGCTCAAGACAGAATCTCAACAGGAAGGGCATGGTGAGCCAACACCGGTGAGTAGGTACTGAAATTTGATAATTGCTAAGACAGAGTCAGTTTTCTTTAATGATGTGAATCCTGAAAGGCCAAATACAATCCAGGGCAGTTGTTATTCCCAAGAGTAGTTAGATAATACAAACTGGATTTGGCATATTAAAAAATAAGCAGAAGAATAAAATTAGAGGTATGGGGTAGTATGAAGGTGAGGGTTAATAATGTGCATCATGGAAATGTTGAGGGGGTGAATATTACCAAATCATGTTGCATGACATTCCTAACACATTAATAAAATATTACTTAACTTTTTAAATTTTATTACATAAGTGTTAGCCTGCATTTGTATATGTGCACCACCTACATGCCTAGTGTCCACAGAGGACAGAAGAGGACATCAGATGTCCTTGAACAGGAGTTACCAGTAGTTGCAGTCCCCATTTGATAAAACCAGGATTTACTTCAAGTGTAGCAACTGTTCTCAATCATTGAAATGTATTTGTTGAAAAATATTTAACAGGTACCTAAAATTATAGTCTTAAAGGGGTAGTAGAGTATTTTGATATTATATAACAATGTTTAATTAATATATATATATATATATATATATATTCTAAAATTTATCATTTCTTTTCACCCATTTCTTACAAACCCCTTTCTTCTTTCTGAAATTTATGGTATATTATGGCTATCTATCATCACCCTACTTATGCAATGTGAACCAGCACTTTTTTTGTTTTTTGAGACAGGGTTTCTCTGTAGCTTTGGAGCCTATCCTGGAACTAGCTCTTATAGACCAGGATGGCCTTGAACTTGCAAAGATCTTCCTGCCTCTGCCTCCCAAGTGCTGGGATTAAAGGTATGCGCCATGCCACCACCACCCAGCTGTGTTTTGGTTTTTATAAGACAAGGTGTCAGTACATAGTTGTGGCTATCCTGGAACTCACTGTGTAGATCAGGCTGGTCTTGAGATCCTTCTGCCTCTGCTCCCCAAGTGCTGGAATTATAGGTGTGTGCCATTACACCTGGCAAGAACTTTGTAATCTAATGGTAACTTGATTTATATTGAAATGAAAATTCAGTTCAGATGACTTGTTGGCATAATGACTTGCTGGATCATATGCTTTTTATATAAAATTTCACATACTACTTTCCATAATGGATACACTAATTTATATTTCTATCAATAAGTGTTCCCTTTTCTGCACATATATAACAGTTATCTTTTGCCTTTTTGAGAATGGCTATTCCTAGGAGCCATGTGTTGTTTCACTGAGTTTTTAATTTGAAGCTCCTTAATGATAGGTGGAGTTGAGAATTTTTCAAATATCTTTGGGATATTTTTATATTTTATATGGTGAAATATACACTTTGTATACTGTTCATTTTATACTAAAGTTATTTTCTTGGTTATGAGTTTTGGGGGTTCCTTGTTTATTCTGGTTATCAACTGTAGCACAAATAATAAAAACCGAGAGACAAACATTGGGTTTCAATCTGAAGATCAGAAAAACAAAACAGCCAAGTCACTAAAGAGCTCTCACTTCTATGAAATCTTCAGACTGTAAAGAGAATGAGGTCCTATCATATCTCCACCAATACAACGGAAGTATTTAAAGTCCAACCCAATGTAAAATATCTAAAACTAGTAGTTGCTTTTTAAAAATAGATTCAATAATCTACTTTTTATCTTATATATCTATTTTCTCCCTTTTTCTTTTTTAGAGTAGATTCAATATTCTATTATATCTTATCATATCTACATCTTTTCTCTTTTCAAAATAAGAAACTTGAATCTAATTTTCTATGTTTTGTTTTTTTTTTTGTTTTTTTCTGATCATTATCAATAATAACAGGTAACCAACCCCCTTAAAGCAATGACAAATATCCATAACCCACTGAATGACCTAACACCACCCTCCTCAACTCTTGGGGGTGTGGGCATCATATTCTTAGGTTTACTTCCTGCTGTGTGGGGGGCGATGGTATCTTTTGGTGATCCTGAAAAGTAAAAGTTGGGTTAATTGTCAGGTCCTGGGAGAGGTAGCTGTATCATTTGTTCTCTAGTCTATGCATAATGGAAAACTGTCAGACTTGTCTCAAGTCCTGGCTAGAGTAGTCTCTTAGGCTGGATCATCTCAACTAGCCACCTCAAAATTGTTCTGAGCACATCAGTAGTCCAAAACTGATGTTGAGATGGTGTTTTTCAGATTAGTGGAATTATCATAGTCCTGGAGGAATCATTGTGGGACCGCATCCTCCTGTTGGAGACTTCAAAGCTTGCTGTTAGTATGCTCATGGTTCACTGCAGAAAACTCATGGAGATTCAAGCACAAAATCATGAACATGAAGGTAGATGAAACCTTTTTCTAAAATTAGTTAGGATTCTTTATGGCCATAAATATAATGACAGAATGTTAAATATATATACATTAAATATATTAATCTTATAATTTTTATGCCCTGAGAAAAGCTGTTAAACAGTAAATGTAAATCCAAAGGATTATGAGCTTAGTAGCAATAAAATAGTCCTTAATTTTTTCTTTTTTTTCCTGTCCCATATCAGGTGACTCTTCTGACAGAGATTTTGAATTTCACTTTAATAAGCATGTTTGAGTTTAGAGAAGCAAGAGCCACATTCCAACTCCAAAGCCAGCTTTAATTTTTAAATGGACTGGGACTACAAAAAGACCACTTGTATTATATATCTGTAGAGAATAGCAGAAACAAATATTTGGGGCAGTTTATGTAATTTTATCCTATTGAAAATATAATATAATAATAGACCAATTTACTCTTTCTTTTTTTTTTTTTTTTTGTTTTTTCGAGACAGCTGTCCTGGAACTAGCTCTTGTAGACTAGGGTGGCTTCGAACTCACAGGGATCCACCTGCCTCTGCCTCCCAAGTGCTGGAATTAAAGGTGAGTACCACCACTACCCTGTGGTGTAGGAGGTCCTTCTGCATTTGTGTTGATTTCATTGGTTGAATAAAGAAGCTGCCTTGGCCTTTTGATAGGGCAGCCCTTAGGTGGGTGGAGTACACAGAACAGAATTCTGGGAGGAAGAAGGCAGGCAGAGAGCTGCCTACCATGAAGCTGCCAGGTCAGACATGTTGAATATTCCCCGGTAAGCCACAGCCTTGTGGTGACATACAGATTATTCAGAATGGGTTGAAACAAGATGTGAGAGTTAGCCAATAAGAGGCTAGAGCTAATGGGCCAGACAGTGTTTAAATTAATACAATTTCTGTGTAATTATTTCGGGTTAAGCTAGTCGGGCAGCGGGACTTGGTCCAATCACCTTGTACAACAACCCTGGCCTAATTTACTCTTTTTATGAGACTTTTTTTCTAGATAATTTGTCCTTTTCTTTCAGATGTCTCATTTGTCCAGTGATTTTTAGATTCCTTAAGCTGGATACCTTTATTCTTCTAAAAAGCCAGAAATAAAACCCTTCCTCAACCCTAAATTCGAGAAGATTCTCTTCTGGTGAGTTATATCTGATCAAATGAAAAGCTTTTGTTACTTTTATAGGTTAGTTAAGATGAAACGGTCATGCTCTTTGATGAACTATCATCTTTTCTAATTAAGATGTGTCTGTAGTTCAGATCAAATCTTTATCAATTTTCATGGTATCCATAGCTTTTTTTCTCCTGTGGAAGCAAAAGCAAAACCTCTTACCAAACATAGCACATGTCCTGGTTTTAATTCTGAGGTCAACATATCTTTAAAGTATATTGGCTGATTTAATTCAGAAGTTTTTCTACTAACCAATGTCTCTCCACAACTGTTGTTTCTTTCCTATTAATGTTTAGAAAATTCAAAGTTAACAAAGCATTATGTATTCTATTTCTGGGGGTGTTATCATCCCTTTCTGTTTATTGCAAATTGGTAAGTATGTTGAGAGGTTCTTTAAAACCCCTTAGTACCATGAGAATAGCATGTAATTATGGACAGAATAAGAAGGGCTTTGACTCACTTTTCTTAAATTTTCTGATTTGCAATCTGCCTTTCCTGATTTATTTTTTTCAGTATACAATGTAAGGACTCCAGTTATAAGTATATCCATATAAAGCAAGGAAAGATCCAGTTAATTCTCTTTAGAAGTTGAATTTTCTTGCTTTTGGGATAGTTGTTACTCCCTCCCCCCAAAATTATTAGGTCTTTGGTAGTGTTCACTTTCTTCCTATAATTTGTCAATTTCATCATTATTCTGCTGGGTCCTCCTGTTATTTGACAAAGTCTCAATTTTCCTTTTACAATTAACTCAGATTTTTTTCCATATAAGCTTTTAATTTTTTACTTGACGTATGTGGCAAAAGATCCATTCCAAGATAATATCTTCCCTCTACATTAAAATTTTTGTAAGAAAATGTTTGGAGCATAATATGACCAGAGTGCAGTTAAGATTCAGATCCACACAATTCACTTGTGCCTTCTGTAGTTTCTCTTCAATGAAAGCCAATTCTACCTCAGCTTCATCTGATAATTCTCTGGGACTATTTAAAGCCCTTTGACCATCTAAGCTTTTGTTTAAATTAATCAGGTCATCAGGACCTGTTCCAATAGTGTGCCATAGATGGGAGCTGTCTCCTAGTAATCTCGGGAAGTCATTAAGAGACTGCGATTGATTTCTCCTTATTTGCACCTTTTGTGGTCTAGTTTTTGTAAACCTACTTCATAACCTAAATAATTAATATAAACACCTCTTTGTATTTTTTCAGGAGCAATTTGTAATCCCTAAAAAGATCAAATTTTATTTGCTTCTTCAAACATTCTTTCTAAAGTATCTACATTTGAATCATATAGTAAAATATCATCCATGTAATGGTAAAATATAGATTCAGTAAATTGCTTACATATGATTTCCAATGGCTGACTTACAAAATATTGACACAGAATGCAAGCTATTTAACATTCCCTGTGCAAGAACTTTTCCTTGATACCTCTTAACAGGCTGAGATTTAGTATAAGTAAACACAGTAAAGGCAAATTTTTCTCTATCCTCTTCTTGTAAAGGTATAGTGAAGAAACAACCTTTTAAATAATTAACTATAAGAGATCATTACTTAGATAATAGGGAAGGTAAGTGAATTCCAGACTATAGAGAGATCATTGGCTGAATCACCTTATCAACAGTTCTTAGATCTGTTACCATTCTCCCTTTTCCAGATTTCGTTTTAACAAGTACAGGGAAATTCCATGGGATGGGTGATTCTTCAATATGCTAAGCATCTGGTTGTTCCTGTACCAGTGGTTTTAAAGCCTACAGTTTCTCTATTGTTAAAGGCCATTGTTTAACCCATATAGGTTTGTCTGTCAACTGTTTTAAAGGTAAGGCTGTTGGTGCCTTTGAATTATCAGCAGCTGTTGTGGCCTGTTCTTATAAAACCTGAATGGCCAGTGACTGCTCTTTATAACATCTTATAATATTTTTTCCCCAAAACATATGTTAATTTATGGTTTGTTTCCAAGATTGGGGGAATGTTAATCTGGGTATTCCATTACTGTAACAAATCACATTGCTATGTTAGCCACATTTGTTTTTATATTTCTTTCTGTCCCTCTGGCCTATGCATTTGACCCATCTCTCACTCTGCTTTGCCTGAGATAAAGTTCTGATCACTAAAACTGAATGCTTACAACTTGAAGAGGCAATTTGGATGCCAAGATTCTGATGAAACTATTGTTACATACACACCTGTGTCTACCAGACCTTCCATGACAATGCCACTTATTCATAAATTTAATTTTGGTCTTTGTTCTTTTGTAGATGTTTGGCAAAATACTTGCTTTATGGTTTCTCCTGAATTTTCTGTTCTCTCTTTTATTGCTGTTTTATTAGCCAGAGCAGCATAGTTTCTTAAAATAGGCATTAGGTTCTTTAATTGCTCTTGGAAGGAGTTTCTCTATAATGGCAGAAAACCACTAAATTGGATTTGGCATAGGGACCTGAGAGAGGCCCCTCCCTCTAGAAGTTTCCTGACCACAGGACTACCTTGAATATTTTCATTGACCTACATTCATTTGTTCATTGCCTGCCTTTACCATAACTTCATAATACAGAAGGGAGAGGCATTCTGAATGGATTATTCTTAGAAAACATTGTTTCTAGGGAATACCCTGTCTACAATCCCTTTTAAGGTAATGTTGTTTGCCATAATTATGACATTTGACATTTTAATTTTTTCTTTAAACTTATGGAAATCACATCTCCTATTCATGCATTATTATGTTCATGAGATTCTATATTAATTGTATTGAATAATTGAATAATACATCCCTCCAATGGTGTCGACCTTGTCTTTAATAGCCCAATTTTCCTTTTGCATAGAGAATTAGCATTTTCAAAAGCCACAAATTCAATTGTTATTTGTTTATCTCTGAATTTAGTATCATTCTATTTACTGCTGAAGTAAATCTTTCTAAGAAATTTATATGGTCCCTGTATAACATTAGTAAATGGCTCAATTTTCTTTCCTATTTCTCCAATTCTGTCTCAAGCATTCAAAGCTTATACATGGCATAAATCCAGGGTGTGGTTATCACATAAAACTTGTCTTTCTATAGTAGGATAATTTCTTTCTCTATGAATTTAATCTTAGGAGATTTCCCTACCTCTAGCTGTATTCTGTTGTTCAATAATCTTTGCCTTTTCTCTTAACCAGGCACCCCATTGTATTTGTGGACCAGGTTCTAAAACACCTTTAATCAATTCTATCTGATCTTTAGGGATAATTCTATTACAAACTAACCACGAGTTTAGCGTTTGCTTCACAGAAGGTGAACACATGCTGTATGAGACTATTGCTTCCTTGGATCTCCTTAGATATAACAATGGCAGAGTAATACAATTAGCTGTAACAGAACCTCTGCCGTTTGGAAATTCCTGTAAGGTTACTGGATATATTAAGATTGGTTGTCTGAAAAACTTAGGCTCTTCCTCTATTTTTATAATGCAATGATGAAATTGGTTCTTCATTAAATTCCTCTGTTGGGATTTGCATATCTCTGTGATCTGTTTTATTAAGTTTTTCTAAGGCCTGTATCTTAGCACTCAGATGAACCAACTATTTTAGTGATAAGACAAAAATGATAAAGCTGATAATATTTACTATTGACATTACATTAATTCTATCTAAATTAGATATCCACTCATTTAACCATACCATTTTCAAACGGTCTAGTATATTAACATACAGAGACCAAAATCCATCCACTGTAATGTTTTTTTTTCCATTTTTAATGTGTTAAAAAAACTCTCTTTTAACTAATTCCTCCCTTTAAGAATTCCCAATTTTCGAGGGGGACTTGATTGGGGGAGGGGGAGGGAAATGGGAGGCGGTGGCGGGGAAGAGACAGAAATCTTTAATAAATAAATAAATTTAAAAAAAAAGAATTCCCAATTGTCTTACCAAATCTACCAATGATGTTGATGAAGATGTGAAGCTTACTGCTGCTGCGTACAACAGTAGAAGCCTGAGTGAATTTCAAAACAGCTACCTACTTTGACAGCACCCCAAGAAAGGGGTTCAGCGAGAGCCTGCAATCCACGAGGGAGAGAGAGAGATACTGAGAGAGAGAAAGAGAGAGAATGCAAGGTTTTTTAAAAAAAAACACACACACACACACATGCACACACACAGGTGCTTATTTGGAAAAAGCACGTGTGTCCAGGGGATACCTGAAAGCAGAACCAGCCAGTATAGGGAGGATGAGTCCTTTGGTGTTTGAAGTGCAGGCACTTCTAGAATTTGGGTGGCAGCTGGAGACTGTTTCAGAGAGGCTACAACAGGAAATTCCCAAACTCACTCAGATGCTTGGGGCAAAAAAGAAAAGAAAGCCTAGCCGGATTGAGCTGGAGCCCCACATGTGGGGCCACGTTCAGCTCTGGCTTGTGCCCATTGCTAAAAAGCCAGAGGCAAATGACTTTTTCATGAATTTGTATCCCAAATGTTGGGTCCCAATTGTAACATGAATAATAAAAACACAGAGACAGATATTGGGGGTTCAACGTGAAGATCAGAAAAGCAAAACAACCAAGCCACTTGAGAGCTCTTAACACTATGAAATCTTCAGAATGAAAAGAGAATGAGTTCCTTTCTCATCCTGCCTTATATTCCTCTCTAGTGCTGGGATAAAAAGCATGTACCACCATCACCTGGCCTCTATGGATAACTAGTATGGCTGCTGGGATTAAAGGCAATGACTGCCAAGCCTGTATGATTTGCACTGACCTTCAGGAAAGTTTTATGAATTAAAACACAAATAATATACTACTATAATCAACAGCTCTTGAGAATGAGTTTGTAGTATTTTCACTTATATCAATTGTCTGTTAATCTTTATATATAATCATAATTTCTAGAATACAATAAAACATAACTATGCCAAGAAACATGTAGTTATATTCCATAAGAAAAAAAGCAAATAAAAATAAACTTGAATGAGGTAACGAATGGCTTAAACTATTCTAATTTTCTTCTAACAAAATAAACCCATTTTAAATAAATGCATCAAGCTCAATAAAATTGGTGTAAAGATAAGACAGATAATCCAGTAGATAACAGTGTTTGTCATCAAGTTTGACACCATGAATACAAACTCTAGGATGCCCATAGAGAAAGAGGATGGACACACACACTGCACCTTGTGTTTCCGTATACATAAACATGAAATTAAGTAACTAAATGTACTAGCTTTTAAGTAATAAGATAGATGCAAAAGACAGAAAAAACAGTTTTAACTAAGAATGATGGAAGACAAAGAGAAAACATTAAAAAAAGAGCAAGAGAAAGCAACTCATTTCAAGCAAACCACAATGAGATGAATAGTCAACAATTTTGGAATATGGGATAGAATTTAGTCCTACATACATAATAAGGAAGTGTTTTACCAATAAGTTTCATCCTCATTCTAACCATGACTATGATGCTATACAAGCTGCCAAGATAGAAAAACAATTGATAGTCCTACCTAGCCATACAAATCACAAAAATGATCAGTATGGAAAAATATACTCAAATGCGAAATAGTGACATTCTTATCTTGGAGTTAACCAACAACTTTATTTTTGCATTTAGGACTCATTAAATAGGAGGGAATTCATTACTGGTATTGTAAACCTAGCCAACTGACCATGTCTCGAAAGGTAATAGATCCCAGAGAAGAACCTACAACTACCATTTTCTTAGACCAATATAATTTAAAACTGTACTCTAAATGCTTATCCTTGTATCCACCAATAAGTGTGATTCTCATTCCTTATCATATAAGTTTCATTTCTGCAGCAGACAAAAGCTACCACAGAGATGCACAATTGGTCATGATGCACAGGATAGGTGACTGTTTTGTCCTCAGTCTTAATTGATAGATTAATAATAAAAAGCCATACCTAAGTCTCAAGGAATATCATAAAAAAGTGGGTAAGAAAGTTTCTAAGAGATAGGACACAAGGATGTACTGTGAGACACTGTATTTTAGTCTTTACAGGGAAGCTGTACACATAAAAACTCAAAAGTATGGTTTTTTTTAAGCAAGCACTGAATAAGGACAACACCAACGGATATTCCAAAAAGGATGGGGGAATTTTCACAAGGTTTCATCCTTTGATGTAAAGTTGTTCTTGGTGACTGAGAGGGAGACTCAGCCTCCAAAGGAAAGCTCCAGGATAGGTCATTCAATCCCAAATGGTTAGCCAGCCCCTAAAACACATACATAAGACCACCATTAAACGGATTCAGTAGATGGAGTTGAAGGGAGTTGTGAGGGAGAAGAGAATGAAAATATAAATGAAATCCTTATTATAAAATTATCAATATGACATTTAAAAGAAAAAGGAAGCATTTTTCCCTTAAGCCACCAGAAAGACATGTTGGCATTCACATATGTATGCAAACTGACTTAGCAGTTGCAGCCTATGTCAGATTTCTGGCCTGCAATACTGCACTGTTTAAGCTGTAAGAGTCATGAAGAAATCTGGTGAAAAGATATATAAAATATTTTCTTTCACTCCTCAATGGTCTCAGTTTTCAAACTTTGATGACTGGTAGCACTTTCTCCACTAAATTTACCTGTATAGTCAACCTTATGAGCAGAAGAAAAAAATGTGAACAGAAAAGCACACACATGCACATGCACACACCCACACACCTGGGGGTAAAAGATTAGCAAGAGGTAGGAGGAAGAAAGAAGTAGAAAGGGGAAGGGAGGGGAGGCAAGACACAGACAATATATATAACATACTTGAAAGTGTTTGTGAATCTCAGCACTATTTACAGTTAATATTTACCAATAAAATGAAAAAAGGAAAAAAGCCTCCCTAAATATAGATAACCTATGCCTAATGTTCTGTAATTACAAATTTATGATTATAAAAATATAAAAATTCTGTAGTGATATTTTGTTTGTAATTTAAAAAATAAAGTTTGCCTTAAGATCAGAGTGCAGAGCTCAGCCTCTAGAGAGCCATAGATACCAGGCAGTGGTGGCACCCATCTTTATTTCCACCACTCGGGAGGCAGAGTCAGATTGATCTCTGTGAGTTCAAGGACACCCTGGGCTACTCTACTTTAATCCAGTCTCAAAGAGAAACAGGGCCAAGCAGTGGTAGCTTATACCTTCAATGCCAGCACTTGGGATACCACGTCTTTAATCCCAGCACTAAGTAGATGGAGACAAGAGTGATATGGCTGGGCTGAGAGAAGAATATAAGGAGGAAGGAGACAGAAACTCAGTTCATCCTGGAGATGCAGTCTGGGAATGCAGTCAGAGGAGGAAGGATGAGTACAGGATTGCCCCTTTGGTTTGGGTATCAGTAGAGGTGAAAAATCTTTCTAGTGGCTGGCTGCACTGCTTCTCTGATCTCTCAGCTTTGACCCACTAATATCTGACTCTGGGATTTTATTATTAAGATCAATTAGAATTTGTGTTATACATTCTGTGATCAATATTTTGTCAAGTTAAGTGAGCTTGTTCTTTCGCAATTTTAAACATGCACAAAATACATTTTGCCTATTGCAACCCCCAATCTCTCTAATATCCCTTGCATCCCTATTGCACTCTCCATCTGTCAATTCCATTTGCCAGATTCATGACTTTTGTGATGGTGGTAGTAGGATTTTGTTGTTGCTTTCAGGTTCATTTTATTTCATTTTTTGAAAAACAGTTTAACCAGGATCATCATCTCTGTGATCACAGATTAGCAGCTATACATATTGGAGCCTCGTCAGGTACAAAACTGAAGACAGTGCCTGTTCTTCTCCCAGAATACTGCAGTAGCTAATAGTTCAGTAGGGAAAGATTTAAAGTCCTGTAATCGGACCCAGTACCCTGTAGGCTCATTATAGGCAAACACAGCTGCTGCAATGTCATGACAGCTTTGGCTATGCCATGCACAGAAGACAGCATGCCACAGCCCTTCTTTCAGTCTTTCCAGCTTTGAGTTCTTGCTATCTCCTCTTGCATAATGATCCCCAAGCCTTAGAGGAGATGGTATAAAATGTTCTGTTCAATAATATACTGTCAACTTACTTATTTTCATCATCTTGACCAGATTCGCACCTCTGAATTTACCTCTATTCATTGTGTAGATGTTTCACTAATAAAGGTTGTGAGTAGCATTTGTCTGTGAGTATAAACTTAAGTATGTAGAACGTAGCTGAGCATAATGGCATTTTATTTAAACAACAGTAGCAAGCTCACAACTATGGTCTAACACCTCCTCTGTCATGGGTTTTTACACACAATTTATGTCAGTGGGTATGAATTTCCCTTGCCTAACACAAAGAAAAAATTTTGCTCAGCTTAATTTCTCTGCACTTTGTGGCCTAAGGGAATGGTGTCTCCAACAACAGGATCTCATCAACTAGTTCTTGTGAATAAGAATGACAAGATCTTTTATTACCCGGGTGCCTGTTAGCTCTTCCTGACCAACAGCTCATAACCTATTTTATAGCACTTGACTTTCAGAATATCTCCCTTTTAGCTCTCTCAGTGTTTAAAATCACACACACACACACACACACACACACACACACACACACACACAAACTACTATGTGTATGAGGATGAATCTGTGGTTATTTGACTGCTGGTACTTATGGATGTCAGAAGTGTAGGATCTCCATGGAGCTGGAGTTATAGATGGTTGTGGGCCTCTTGGTGTGGGTGAATGGACCTAAACTCAGGCCCTCTACAAGAGCACCGTGAGCTCTTAAATGTGCCTTCTTCTTAGCCTTAATTATATTTCACTTGGCATACAAAACAGTAAGTTTCCATATGAGTTTTTCATATGTCCTCTGTATTTGCTTACCCTCATCTCCCATCATCTTCTCTATCCCTGCTGAAACTTTCCACCTCAGACATTCCTGCTCTTTGTTTTCAAACTACCTGTTTATTATCTTCTAGACTCTAATCACTAAATCATGAATCACTCCAGTGGCCCTTTTCCAGTTTCCTGACTTCTATAAACACTACAGGCTAACATTACAATTCTAAAGATTTGAGTCTAGGATCCATATATGACAGAAAACATGCCATGAGTTACCTTGATTAGTATATTTTTCTGTTTCTATTTATATACATAAAAATTTTATAATTTAATTTTTCTTTACACATGAATAAAATTCTACTTTGTGCATAGACAAAATTTTCATTACCCATTTATCAGTTAATAAACATATAGGTTTACACCATTTTCTAGCTACTGTGAATATGATGCCAATAAACATGACTGAGCAAGTAAAACCTTTCTAGGATAGGATATAGAGTCCTTTTAGTATATACTTGGAGTGGTATAAGTATGTCAAACAGTTGATATAGCTATTTTGAGGAACTCCCACCCACATCCCTCAGGGGCTGCACCAGTTAGTATTATGACCAGCAGTCAATAGAAGTCTCTCTCTATGTCCTCAACAGCATTAGTTGTTGCTTGATGTCTTGGTCATAGCCATTATGACTCCTGTGGAGTAGAATATCAGCATTGTTTTAATTTTCATTTCCCTGATGGCTAAGGATATTGGGTACTTTTAAAAGTGGTTACCAACCATTTTTATTTCTTCTTTTGAGACTCATATGTTTAGACAGGTAGCTCATTTTTGTTGGATTTTGACTGATATTTTGTTGGACTTTTGACTGATATATAGTTTTTTTTTAGTTATTTGTGTATTCTAGATATCAATGTTCTTTTGAAAATACAGTTGTCAAAATTTTCCTCACTCTGTGAAATGCCTCTTCATTCAAAAATAATTTCTTTTACTTTACTGAAGAATTTTAGTTTTGTGAAATAAAATTTGTGGGTTCTACTGAAGTCCTAATCAGAAAACTCTTGCAAATACCTATATGTTGAAGAATATGCCTAAGTTTTCTTCTAGGACTGTGGAACTATGTAGTCTTATACTGAGGATCTTTATCCATTTAAAGTTCAGTTTTGTGAATGGTAAAAGACAAAGATCTAGTTTCATACTTCTGCATGTAGGTAGCTATCTAGTTTGATGATCAACATTTGTTAAAGATTTACTCTTTTCTCCAATATTTATTTTTGGCATCTTCATTAAAAATCAGGTATATGGAGCTATGTGGACTTACATAGAGATATATAGATTCAATTATATTCCATTGACCAAAATGTCATTTTTTGTACAACCACTGTGTTGTTTGTATTATTTCAGCTCTGTAGCATAACTTAGAACCATGTATGGTTGATGCCTAACACAGTGCTTTCATTATTTGTGGTTTTGTTTTTTTATTGTTATTTAATTTTTTTTGCTATTCTTGATCTTTTGTAGCTTTATATATGTTTTTATTGTGTGATTTTTTTGTTAGAACTTTGATTCGGGTTGGATTAAGTTTGTAAATTTACAGTGAAATGGCAGTTTTTATACTATTATTTCTCCTAATCCATGAACTTAGAAAGTCGTTATCCCATAGTCTCTTTACAGATTTCTATATACAGTGTTCTCTAGAGTCTTTGAGTATGTTTATCCCCAACTCCCCGTATGTGTGTGTGGTTTAGGTGTGAATGTGCATGTGTGTGGCTTTTAAATAAGAATGTTTCTCTGAATCCCATTTTAGCATGTTTGTCATTTGTGATGGGGGAGAGTCTTCTGGCTTGTGTTAATTTCATTGGTTAAATAAAGAGACTGCCTTGGCCCTTTAATAAAACAGTAAATTAGGTGGGCAGAGTAAACAGAACAGAATGCTGGAAGAAAGAAGCCGAGTGAGGGAGTCGCCATGACTCTCCCACTGCAGACAGACACAGGTTAAGATCCTCCCTGATAAGCCACACCTAGTGGGCTACACAGATTATTAGAAATGGGTTAGATTAATATGTAAGAGATAGCCAATAAGAGGCTGGAACTAATGGGCCAGGCAGTGTTTAAAAGAATACAGTTTCTGTGTAATTATTTCAGGGTAAAGCTAGCTGGGCGGAGGAACATAGCCCGCCGCTCCTACTACAACAATTTATGTACAAAAAGGCTAATACTTTTTTTGCAAAAAAAATGTATTCTTCCTCTTCATTAAATAGCTAACATGAACAAAACTCAAGAATACCTAACTAAAAATGAAAGAATAAGCTTGCAAATGTGTTGTCTGTTTTTTTTTCTTTTTGATAACTTGCACAAACAAACATATGTGAAAGGATCAGATCTTAACTGAGAAAAGAACATCATAAGATTTTCTATAGGAAAGTCTGTAGGATATTGTCTTAATTAATGATGGATGTGGATGGGCCCAGTTCAGGGTGCTTAATGCTAGGACCATGTGAGTTGTATAAAAAAGCAGGATGAGAGCAAGTCAGTATGCAGAGTTCCTCTCTGGCTGTTGCTTTCTTTCCTGCCTCCATATTCCTATCTTGAGTTCCTGTGCTAACTTCCCTCAGCAATTGAGTGTGATCTTGGAGTAGTAAGATGAAATAAACCATTTTGTCCCCAAGTTGCTTTTCGTCATGGTACTTTATAGTCTCAATAAAAATAGTAACAAAATTATAAAGCTTTCAAATCTTATTGCAAAAGTATCTTTCAATTCTTTGAGGTGATTAAGTGATTTTTCTATGTGCATATGTTATCATTTGAGGTCATTTACTTTGTTTCACTTATCTAGGAACGATAATGCATTGGCTTTCTTTTATGTGACTATCTTTCTGCAGTATGATTTATCCTCTTTATAGAATCTTCTATAGCTTCACTCTTGGTTGGATATTGACACTTGGATATAACCGGGATTTAATAAAACCTATGAAAGAATTTCTTCATTTTAGCATCATTTGCCAACTAGATGAAGAAAACTGTTTTTCCAAACTGGTAAATCCTTTCTTGAAAATATTATTCCATATTCTTGCTAATATACATACATACACGTACATGCATATGCACACACACACACATAAAATTTGTTCACCATTCTGTTCCCTTAATTTAACATAACAATAATGACTTCATAAAACTGAATTGACTAACTTCTTGAAAGTTTGATCCCAGGAACCAGAAAGGTCCAATGAAAAGCACAAGGGAAGAGGTGTTACGTGGAAAAGTGATAGCATGGTTTATACGACACGAAGTTATTGGGGAAGGCAAAACTGGGGTTGAGTGGCTTAATAGCATTCATGGTATGGTATAAATAGGATAGGAAGGGCAAAGAGAGTGGGTGAACCCAAACTAAACATGTATGAAAAACCGTTATGAAAATCCGTAACTTTTTAAACTAATTACAAACTATATTTTTTTAAAAGAAGGGTTTTAGCATAGATATCCTGCATGGGTAGACAATTTTTCTTCTAGATGACCCAGATTATTAAAATAAAATATTAGTGTTAGGTATTTGATATCTCCCTGAGTAACTGGTTAAGAAGGCTCCAGAGACCACTCAGACAACACCACTATTGATATTGCTCCTGCTTGTTCTCCAGAACTAGATGGTATGATTCTATTGCTGAACACAGAACACATTTTGGTTTGTGGATATAGTGATATCAAGCTGAAATTTACCTGTAAAGTTTTTTCCTGCTGACTAGCTTTCATAGTGGCACAAAGTGCTATTCAGGCAGATTAGAAAGAAAAGAAGTCAGTTTGTACCACTGCCTTCTGCAATGCTGACCTGTCAATTATGAGGTGCCCAGTAGCGCGGCAATGCGACAAAAAAGATACAGATTTGGGTTTGATTTGAAACCTGCTCCACAGAAAGGACTTGATAGCTGGCATTGTAAATCTAACCAAAAACCCATGAACTGGAAGGCCATATGTCCTGGGTGGAAACTTTCTACTGTCTCTTTACTAAACAACAAGTTGTCAAATTGCCTTCTAAATATTTATAGCTATACCTATATATTAGCACTGCCCTGATGCCTAACTAGAGAAGCTACTTTCTGCCGTGACTGCCTGTTAATGCAGAGAAGCATAACTGATAAAAAAATATTGAGAATATGTTACTTCTGAATGCTTAAATGATTCTTCTGTATCCCTCATGCAAAAGCTCAGGGAACATCAAGGAGAATGAGATAGAAAGAATGTAGAAGCAGGAAGAAGGGGAGAAGGAATATTTTGAAATGCTGTCTTCTGTTCTTGGCAAGAACATTGCATTCATGAGCTTACTGAAGTTATGTTTAGCTATAAAAGATCAAGTCAACAAGATCAGTCAACATTCCAATTGTCAGCACTAATTAGACTCTACAAGTTATTGACCTTACAAAAGGAGAGGAGATGAAGAGGAGTAGTAAGGAATGTATTGGCAGTTCTGGGTGAAGTAAGAATGAAGACATATGGGCTCCTGGGAAGAAAGGAAGAGAAGAGCTCAAAGTTCATGGAGGGAGTGGGAGGGAAGAAGGAGGGGTGCATATGTTCAAGATATTTTACTTACATGTTTAAAATTGTCGATGAATAAATGAAAATGTTGTTACAAAAACAATAGCTACATTCAAAGACAAAGTTCACAGGGTCTCATGATTTTTGGAAGTGGTATTAGTATATTTCTACTACATTTCATTAGTCAAATATCCATAAAGAAAATAAATATTAATAAAGACTGATAACATAGTCTATCCCATTTATGAGAGGAGAACTCTACCATATTAATAGAGGTGGGAATTTTGACATTCAATCTCTCACATAGAGCAATCTACACTCCCAGTTACTCCTAATTAGAGTACATTTAAAAACAGATAAATGTGTACTTAAATTGCTACAAATCCATGAAAAATGGAAACTTGAATAATTCCAGAGCAAACCTAATTACTTTATGTAAAAATTGTAATTGACTTACTATCAAAAAGCAAATTAAAGGAGGCTTGAGGATAATTACTCAAGAGTATATATGATATGTTTTAAATAAAATACTGGTAGTAGATAAAAGTCAATGAAAAGATAAAAGCAAAATGCTAAAATAGGCTCATATGATGGAGAAAACAGAAAGAAAAAGTACAATAATAAAAATCAAATGATTCCAATAGAAAAAAAAACCAAAATGGTAAACAAAAATAATCATAGCAAAATCACATTTAATGGAAAAGATTTAACAGTATTAGGTGAAAAGCAGAGATTACTAAATCAGAGAATAAAGCAAACTCTGACTCTGTATCATATAAAATATTTAAAGATGCAGGTTAAAATCAAAGGGATGTAGAATGACATAACATTTATAATGAAAGATATTAATAATAGAAAATACAAATGATAATGTGTTAGTATATAAGGAAGACATAATAATTCAAAATATAATCATCAAAAAGAGAGATTCAGGGAGCCAAAATAAAAATTAAAGATAATAGTTTGGATAAACGTTTGTCTATTTTGTTGATTTTCTGAAAGAACAAACTCTGTCTCATTGATTCTTTGTGTTGTTTTCTTTGTTTCTATTTTGTTGACTTCAGCTCTCAATTTGATTATTTCCTGCCATCTAGTTCTCTTGAGTGAGTTTGCTTCTTTTTGTTCTAAAGTTTCCAAATGTTCTCTTAATTCACTAGTGTGGGATTTTTCCAGCTTCTTTATGTAGGCATTCAGTGCTATGAATTTTCCTCTTAACACTGCTTTCATTGTGACCTATAAATTTGGATATGTTGTGTGGTCATTTTCATTGAATATTAGGAAATCTTTAATTTCTTTCTTTATATCTTCATTGACCTATTAATAATTCAGGTGATCATTGTTTAATTTCCATGTGTTTGTGGGCTGTCTGGAATTAGTATTGCTGTTGAATTCTAGTTTTAAGTCATGGTGATCTGATAAGATACATCGGGTCATTCCAAATTTGTTGAGGTTTGTTTTGTTACCAAGTATGTGGTCAATTCTTCAGAAGGTTCCATGAGGTGCCGAGGAGATGGTATATTCTTTTCTGTTTGGATGGAATATTCTATAGATGTCTGTTAAGTCCATTTGAATCATAACATCTTTAAGTTCCCCTTATTTCTCTGTTAATTTTTTGTATGACTGACCTTTCCAGTGGTGAGAGTGGAGTGTTGAAGTCTTCCACTATTAGTGTGAGGGGTTTAATGTATGATTTAAGCTTTAGAAGTGTAGGCCAATATTTCATACAAAATATTTGCAGCCAGGTTCTCTAACAAAACAAGTGGAAGACTTAGATGACAAGAACTTTAAATCTTTGAAGAAAGAAATTGAAGAAGACACCAGAAATTGGAAAGATCTCCCATGCTCTTGGGTAGGCAGAATTAACATAGTAAAAATGGCAGTCTTAACAAAAGCAATCTACAGATTCAATGCAATCCTCATCAAAATCCCAGCAAAATTCTTCACAGAAGAATAGATAATGAAAATGTGGTACATTTACACAATGGAGTACAACACAGCAGAATTTTGCATGCAAATGGATGGAGCTAGAAAACATCATTTTGAGTGAGGTAACCCAGACACAGAAAGACAATTATAACATGTACTCACTCATAAATGGTTTTTAAACATAAAGCAAAGAAGACCAGCCTACAAATCACAATTCCAGAGAACCTAGACAACAATGAGGACCCTAAGAGAGACATACATAGATCTAATTTACATGGGAAGTAGAAAAAGACACCGATCTCCAGAGTAAATTGGGAGCATGGGGACCATGGGAGAAGGTTGAAGGCAAGGGAAGAGGCAGGAAGGGGAGCAGAGAAAAATGTAGAGTTCAATAAAAACCAATAAAAAAGAAGTTAGAAATATAGTTATATATGATGATCATAATAAAATATTTTAATTGTTCCAATAAAAAGAGAATATAAAATAACAAACCAGAAAACGTCATTAACATTGGGCAATTATATCAGTTATCATGACTTAATCCATATTTATAGTTTAATTCACTAAAAACTATAGAAATAATATTCTACTTTAATGTACACATACAATTCACCAGGATAAAATCATTGCACTTACATACATTTCCATAGGCTAAAATTCCATACAGTTAAGCATATTTACAATATGGAATTATTTAAGTTATCAATACTAATAATAATACCCAGACAGAGTTAGGAATAATTTTATGTATGCATAAACTGTCAACCACTTACTTAAAGGAAATGATGAGGAAAAATTATGTGATGGAAATATGGCTCACTGGGCAAAAGCACTTGCCTCATAGACTTTTCAAGGTGAGTATAAGCTCTGGAAACCATCTCAAGGTGGAAAAAGATAACTGGCTACACAAATTTTTTTTCTCTGACCTCCACATGCACACTATGGCAATGCACCCTCCATCACATATCATATAAAACATACTCAATAATAGTAAATAGTTTAAAAGAAAAAAAATGGCATTATTTTCAGCTAAAGTTTAAAGAACACATAATACATAAAAATTGAGGAATGTAGCCAAAATCACATTTATAAGAAAATCAATATATAACTTGAATAAAATTTGTAATTAATTATATTAAATATAAGTGAATCAATGCTATGGTTGAAATGTAGGGATTATCAATGGATTAATACATGTGTCCTCTTTTTAATGGACAAGTACTCCATAGACCCTTATGCGGTTTGCTTTAAGCAGATGTGAGTTTCTGCATCACCCACTGTCTATTGAACATAGATATATCTAATGAGGTCTGACAACTGTCTTAATCTATGGGTATAGAAATATAAAATTTAGAGAGTAGTTTGATACTATATCAGTTTAACAAAATAATCATAATAGATTCACCCCTGGCATCTATGACCTCCCAAGCCTCATTTTCTTGACCATCTTATAGAATCAGACATTTTTTTCTTCTGTTGAGCAGGGCTTAAATCAAATCAGAAAGCGATCAGTTATTCACATAACATTCATGCCACTAATGTATCCATGAACTTATCTTGTCATCCAGTTATTATAGTAGCAGACAGGATTCACAACCAGATTAAGACTTTTGATGTTTACTCTCTCAGCAGTCTGCATAACACCTTCCTGTATTATAAATCTGTCCTGCAGAGAGGTTTAAAATGTTTGCTGGTCTTGAAGAAGACCAGATTTCATTCAGTTCCCAGCAGACATATCTGGTGATCCACAACTGCCTGTATCTCCAGTCCAGGGGAAATATGAAGATCCAATGGCCTAGATGAGGCATGAACACACACACAGACACACATACAGATCACATACCACACCATATCCACAGGAACAAAAATAAAAAGAATCTCCAGGCAGTGGTTCACAGGTCTTTAATCCTAGCACTCGGAAGGCAGAAGCAGGTGGATCTCTGTGAGTTTGAGATCAGATTGGGCTACAGAGCAAGTTCCAGGACAGGCTCCAAATCTACAGAAATAAACTCTGTCTCCCAAAAGAAAATAAAAGATTTTTTTTGCATGTGGTACAAGATGACAATATCTCCCATAGACTCAGTTTGAATATTTGATACCCAGTTGGTAGCACTGTTTGCATAAGTTTAAGGTATGTAGCGTTGATGGAGGAAGTATGTCACTGAGTAATGGTTTTCAGGTTCCACAGCTATATGTCATTTCCAATTCACTCTCCGCTTCCTACATGTGTTTCAAGACGTGAGCTCTTAGCTTGCTGTTCAAGTTTCAGTCTGTTGCCTCCCACCATGACTGACACTTACCCCTCTAGAACTATAAGCTCAAATAAATGCTTCTTTCTATAAGTTCCAATGGTCATGGGGCTTTCATCACTACAATAGAAAATTGACTAATATGTTGTTCTAGTTCACTCTCTATTACTATAATAAATACATGACCAAAAGCATCAAGGGGAGGAAAGGGTTCCTTTGGCTTATACACTCTGCTGACAGTTTGTTACTAAGACAAGTTGGAGCAAGAATTCAAGGCAGGAATCTGGAGGCAGGAACTAAAACAGAGACCACAAAGTGATACAAGGTGTGAAATTTATACAATTCAGGACCACCTACCCAAAATAGGTGGGGTGTGCCCATTATCAACAATTAATTAATAAAATACATCATAGAGTTGCCTACTGGCCAAACTACAGGAATATTTTTTCAATTAAGGTCTCACTTTTCAGATAACTCTAGATTGTGTCAAGATGACAGAAAACTGACCAGGACAAAGTCTTTTTTTAAAAAAGTATAAAGTTTGGAGACTGGTGGGAAGGCTCAGTTGGTAAAAGCTTTTATGGCAGAAGCCTAATGATGAGTTTCATCCCAAGGGCACATATAGTGGAAGGAGAAAGATAACTCCCATAAGTTGTTCCAAATTGTCCTCAGACCTCCATGTACATGCTGTTGTATTCATGTACACACACAATAAATAAATAAATAAATCAGAGATATACCACAAGAATAAATGCAAGACATATAGTATAATCTTTGTACTCATAATTAATAATTCTGTGAAATATAAAAATAACTGAGGGTACCTGGGAAGTGGTGGCACATTGCTTTAATCCCAGTACTTGAGAGGCAAAGGCAGGTGGATCTCTGTGAGTTCAAAGCCAGTATGGTCTAAAGAGTAAATTCAAGCATAACCAGGACTGTTGCTCAGAGAAACCCTGTCTCAAGAAAAGAAACAAAAATAATGAATAATTAAGGGCAAACTAGATATTTGTGATTTTATAATAAACCCTTGGAACTTCAGAACAATGTATATAAAGTTGAAGAACTTTAGATCATTATTCAAAAAAGTTGTATTTTCACATATCAGTAATGTAAAGCAATTAGCAGATTGGATATAATCATTGTTGGAAAACCCTAAATGGCTTTTTAAAATCAGAAATGGAAAAGGCAATCATAACATTCATATGAAATCTCAAGGGAACCAACCTCAACTGCCAAAGAAATCTTGAAAGAGAAGAGTCAAATATGAGAAAGCATACTTCCCTGTTTCAACGTATCTACCAAGGCCTATAATCAGAACATTGTGATAATTCATGAAAACAGATTCATTATTCTAAAAAGTTTACCATGCAGAAAAAAAATATATGTATCTATATCTAAGGTCATTTGATTTTTTAACAAGGTTGCAAAAACAATTCAATAGGAAATTCTTATTCAACAAACAGTGATGTAGGATTCCCCTCTGTTTGCTGTGAATACCATTGGTTAATAAAGAAGCAGACAGAAAATCCAAACAGAAATGGAGAGAGAGAGAGTAGGCTGTGGCAGGAGAAGCCATATAGCTGCCAGAGGAGACAGACACCAGAACTTTGCCCAGTAAGCCACAGTCACGTGGTAATATACAGATTAATGGAAATGGGTTACTTTAAAATATAAGAGCTAGCTAGAAAGATGCTTAAGCTATTGGCCAAGCAGTGTTTTAATAATATAGTTTCTGCATGGTTATTTTTGTCTGGGCAGCTGGGAATAAATGAGAATCCTCCTCCAACAAATCAGTGCTAGGACAAGTACTTACTCATAATAAATAATAATTTTGGGCTCTTACTTCATACCACATAAAAATAAATAAAAATATAACATGGGTAAAAATAAGAGCTATGACTATAAAACACTTTGAAGACTTTACTGTTTATTAATGAAGGAGGGTCCACCTCACTGTGAGAGGCAACACTCCTAGGTAAGTGGGCCTAGATTGTATAATGAAGTCAGTTAAGCCTGAGTCTGAGAGAGAGCCAGCAGGCAGTTTTCCCTTTGGTTCACATATCCAGGAACATATTTTAAGTTCCTGTCCTGCCTTCTCTCATGATGGATTGTGAGAAAATAGACCCTTTTGTTCAGAATAGTTTATCACAACACAATAACGAAATCAGAACAAACACCAAAACAACCAAACCCCTTAAAGAAATGATTTTTAAAACAAGGAGCAATCATATGCCATGATCATATTAGATATTAAGACACAACTAGGCATGCAACGAACTTCATGACAAAATACAATTCACCTTAAAACCGGACTCTCTGAATATGGCGGACAATGAGGGCTGCTGAGAAGCCAAGGACAATGGTACTGGGTCTTGATCCTACTTCATATTCTGGCTTTGTGGGAGCCTAGCCAGTTTAGATGTTCACCTTCCTAGACCAGGATGGAGGGGGGAGGACTTTGGACTTTCCACAGGGCAGGGAACCCTGACTGCTCTTCAGACTGGAGAGGGAGGGGAAGAGGAGTTGGGGGAGGGGGAAAGAAGTGGGAGGAGGGGGAGGGAAATGGGAGGCTGGGAGGAGGCGGAAATTTTTTTTCAATAAAAAAATAATAATAATAAATAGCTTTAATAATTAGGAAAAACTGTAAATAAAGGTAAAAATATAGAAAAAAATCAATGCCTCCATACACCGATGACAGGATTGTAAAATGGCACTGTCTCTTTGAAAGCAAGTTTGTAAATGCCTTAATAAATTTATTATAGGGAGGGAAATGGAGCTCAGTGGTAGAGCATTTCCTTAACATTATGCAGCATCCTCACTCTTCCTTATACTTATCAATTTAAAAACAGAATTCCATACAAGCACTGAGTTCTTCTCATTGACAAACAGAAGAAAGACTAGATTTAAAAATGAATTTCAAAGAAGAACTTATATACAAATATTCACAGTATATTATCATTTATATATGCCAAAATCATAATCAATGCAGCATTCTACCAACTTATTTTCTGATAGATAAAAGACCATAAACCACAGATGGAACATTATTTAGCCACAAAAATTGATTTGTACGTGCTGCATCCCAAGCAGATGAACACTGAAAATATTACTCTAAGTGCAAACAGCAAGGCACATAAAATCATAAATTTATGATTCCATTTATTTTAAATGTCCATTGTAAACCAATACAATGTCACAGAAATCAGATTAATAATTACCAGGCATGTGGGTGAGAAGAAAATGAGGAATGAGTTGTTAATAAATACAGAGATTCATTTTAGGAGATGAAAATACTTCCTAGTATATAGTAGCAACTGCTGCACAGCTCTATGAATGCACTAACTGCCAATGAATTAACAGTTTACAATAATCAAATTTGTATTACATGAAACTTACCACACCACAAGAAATGGGAAAAAGATACGAATAAATATTTCTCTAAAGATGGCCTACAAATGGTCAGTAGGCATGTGACAAAATATAACTTTAGTGAGAAAGTAGATATAAATCAAAATCTTGAGTTACCACTTTATGCACATTGGGAAGGCAATAATTAAAAAGACAGATGTCTTCTAAAACACTCATATGTAGCTGGTGGAAATGCAAAATGTTATAGCTACTTTTAAAAGAGTTTGACAGATCTTTTAAAAAGTTAAACATAGAGTTCCTATATGACTGAAAATTTTCCTTCTTAAAACCTAAAGATTTTAAAACATCTATCCACAAAAACCATGCAAATGAATTTTTCCAGCTACATTACGTGTAATTATAAAAGAAAACCATTAAATATCCATGCACAGATTAATGGTTGGACACAATGTCATATATCCAAACAACACAATATTGTTCAGACATAGAAATAAATGAAGAGGAACAAAGTACTGACAGCATGTTACACCGTGTCTGAATACTGAACACATTATGGCATGCAAAACAGCCAGATGCCGAAGGCTACATTTGTATAATCCACTATATATGAAACGAGCAGAATAGGCAAATCCAACCAGACAGACGGAAGATTAACTATTGCTAGAGGCTAGGAGACTGGGCAGAGAGATGAGTAGAGACTATTGCATATTGGGCTTCTTTCTGGGGTTATGAAATTATTCTGAATTTGCATAGCCATGACAGTAGGCAAACTTGTGTATCAAAATTCCATCAAATTGCCCACTCTAAGAGAATGAAGTTTATGGTATGTGAATTATATATCAATTAAGGTTTAAAAATGTTGAATGAGCCTTTGATAGGAATTATTTCATAAAAATCAAGCGTCTAAAATATGATGAGTTCGAAAAGTGAAAATCAGAGGATTATTTGCTAATTGTTAAAACAGAATGCCTGCTTAGAACTAAAATCTTCCACATTTTTCTACGTTTATTTAATCCTTGGAAACATGAGAATGCGCATCTGACAAAGAATTTAAGCTCCATCTGCTGAATTGGTACACTGTGGGTGATTCAGCAAAGTCACAGAACTTTGAGTAAAACCCAGTGTTTTAGTACACAAGTAAAACATACAAAAGATTGAAACCTGCTTTGACTCAATGAATGAGACTTCTCATAGATCACCCTTGTAAAGCAATGAGAGTTCTTTCATTCCTAGGTTCTAAGTCAGATATCTGCAGTGCTGTTTACTCTAATATATATATAATGACCTGAAAGAAGAATAGTTGCTACTCTGGATCCTCCATCGCACCACCAAAACATTACTTCAAGAATTAATGAGCTATTATTATCTCAGACCAAGAATGTTGCTTGCTGAAAATCTAGCTCATAGCCTTTTCCATAAAGTGACTTTTATTGAAAACATCCACAATGTCTAAATTCACAACTCCTTTCTGAGATGTCTTATATCTAATGTCCAAAGTCCAGTTGCCTCTTTGAGGCTAGCTGAGGATATCTCCATCATATTAGCTAAAACCTTTGTTTTCACAAAATTCCTACTTTTCTTTCTCTCCAGTTTGATTCTGTTCCATTTTTCCCTAAGGGTGCTCATCCCGAGAAAATAGGAAGCTAATCCCTATTTTTTAATCTGCTTTCCTGGGAAGGCAGCCTGCAAAATTGAGATTCAATTCTTTTGTTATACATAGAATTTCTTTCTCTTTCAAGCCTCAAAAAGGCAAGAAAGTGGAAAAGCAGTGTGAATCTTGCCAGTGAAAATAACTGTAGCAGTTCATGCTCTTTTCCTAATAATGCAGTACCACAGACTGTGCAATATAGAGAAAACAGGCTTCTTGCTGCCCAAAGTCAAAGAACTACAGCTGATAATTGATTTCTTTCTGGCCGAGTCCAGAAGTGGTTCAAGGTACCACATATCAAGATAAGGGGAAAATGATTATCTGCTCTTCGTCCACCCCCACTTTTTTTTTCCTGTTTGGTGCTACAGATTGAACATAGGTTCCATACATGCTGAATGATAATAACTGAGCTAACATCAGCTTTAGAAAATTTTCTAAATTCACAAGATTTAATCAAAACACTGCCTTATTGGCTACATTTAATCCCATCAGAACTCCCAAGGCTCTGTCTTAACATCATAGCCAGATTGAATTTATACCTCTTTACTGCCTCAAAATTAAATCTCTGTGTGTGTATGTAAGGAGCACTCACATTACACTGAAAATATAACAGAGCTATAATAAATATTTTGGATAATTGTTAAAAAAACAAGTAGACTACAGCTGTGTCCATCATCTTTACCTTTCCTGATAATATTTGTAAATAAATAAATTCCTTAGCCATATTTACCCTACAGTTATCTTATTAAACTGTTGTTGAGTAGATGAATATCTGAAAGGAAGTATCAGGAGCGCAACTCGCTAATAAGAAGGTAGAGTTTAGAGTATTATGCTAATTTGTGAAATACCAGAGTACATTTGACAAAAATGCAATACTTAAATTATTTCTGTGTCATTTGCTTTTGGAATTCAATGTGAGGGGAAGAAAAATATTTTAGTCTCGTCTATGTATCTCAAATTTCCTGTTGAACTATAAGTAATAAGACAAATACCAAGGAAAACCATTAATCTGTAGTTACATGTAGATAAAGATGTAAAATACTATAACCATATTGTCTTTTCCTTTTATGTCCAAGAATGTACGTTTAATTATAATTTACTAATTATTAACACTGTGTTTTATAACTATTCGGGATTCTTAGTATTAAGCAACAAAAATAATGCGATGAGGCTCATTTAAAAGTTTGGATGCTACAAGCTTGTAATCTGGAATTATATTTTTGTTGTTAGAAACAGTGGAAAATGCAATACACAAGCAGAAATTTACCCTTGGTACTGATTTTGGAAGCAACAAGAATTCTCCTTTTTTGTCACATTGTAAGCTTTGTATATAATACCCAGAATGGGAGGAGGGGAGGGAGTGGAAACTCGGACTGGTATGTAAAATGAGAAAAGATAGATTTTTAAAATATTTAAAAATTAAAGTAAAAAAAGAGATAGACATTTTAAATGTATCAATGCTGCAATATTTGGGTAGGTCTAAAAAACTACCACAGATAACTATTTTTCTTTACAGAATTTATTAAAGTATAAGAAACCTTCTATCCAGGCTTGGTGGCACACATCTTTTATCCCTACACTCTGGAGGCAGAGGCAGGCAGATCTCTTTGTGTTCAAGGAAAGCCTAGTTTGCAGAGCAAGTTCCAGGACAGCTAAGGCTATACAAAGAAGAAAGAGGAGAAAGAGCAGGAGTTGGACAAATATTATTAAAACCTGTTTAAAGGACTGATGTAACCCAATACATAACTTACCAGAAAATAACTAGAGCCTGAAAGACAAAATACTTTAACTGATGTTTCAAATACAATATGGATGCTTATTGTAATAATTCATTGAGAAGGAAGATCTGATTTAGTATATACTTTTTTTTCTTATTAAAAATTTCTGCCTCCTCCCTGCCTCCGTCTCCCATTTCCTTCCGCCTCCCCTGCTCCCCTCCCCCTCCCTCTCCAGCCCAAAGAGCAGTCAGGGTTCCCTGCCCTGTGGGAAGTCCAAGGTCCTCCCCACTCCATCTAGGTCTAGGAAGGTGAGCACCCAAACAACCTAGGCTCCCACAAAACCAGTACATGCAGTAGGATCAAAACCCAGTGCCATTGTTCTTGGCTTCTCAGCAGACCTCATTGCCCGCCATGTTCAGAGAGTCCGGTTTTATCCCATGCTTTTTCAGTCCCAGTCCAGCGGCCTTGGTGATTTCCCAATAGATCAGCCCTATTGTCTCAGTGTGTGGGTGCACCCCTCATGGTCCTGACTTCCTTGCTCATGTTCTCCCTCTTTCTGCTCCTCATTTGGACCATGGAAGTGCAGTCCGGTGCTCCAATGAGAAGGGGAGGATGGGAAGAACCTGGGGAAATGGGATGGTTGAGATAAAGGAAGGGTAGATATGGGAGAAGGGAAGTATATATCTTAATTAAGGGAGCCAATTTTAGAGTTGGCAAGAGACTTGACCCTAGAGGGGTTCCCAGGTGTCCAGGGAGATGTCCCCAGCTAGTATATACTTTTGATTATTACCAGACTCAGTACTGACATTGATATGTTGGCACTATGGACACATCATAATAAATGGCTGCATATACTTTTTATGAGCTAACGAAGACAATACCAATAGATATGCCAAAGTGGATAGGGTAAAGGCATGAAGCTTAGAAGCAACTAAGGAATGTTTAGAGTGGGAGAAATAGTGTGTGTGTGTGTGTGTGTGTGTGTGTGTGTGTATGTGTAAGAGCAATGAATAAAAACAGGGGTCATGAATTTGAAAGAGAGCAAGTAGTAAAATATGGAAGAAAGGTAAGGGAGAAATTATATAATTGTATTATAATCCCTAAAAGAAAGAAATAAAACAGAGAAGGGGCTGGAGCCAGGACTAAGCCATTAAGAACACTTGCTACTCTTCCAGTGCTTCTGGGTTTCATTTCCAGTATTCACATGGTGGCTCATAACTGTCTATGAAAATGCCCTCCTGTGGCTTTTGTGGACACCTAGTATATGCATGGTATACAGACATGAATTCAGGTAAAATACTCATACACATAAATTAAAGAATTGGAGAAAACAATGATGCTCCTATAACAAAGAAATATGATTTGCATCTTTCCTGACCATTGGAAATTTTTAACAATGAACTATTTCTGACTAGTCATGAAGTAAAATACTTTCTGTTTCATAATTAAAAGAATAACAATGAATTCAGTATTTATATTTCTGAGATTTTGAAGAGATGATATTTCTATTTAATTAATATTGAACACTTGCTTAATTTTATACTGGCATTTCTATTAAAGTTTTAGGGACAACCATCATGCTCTGAAACCAGAAGAAAGAGGATACCCATGTCAATTATATACAGCAGAATAAGTGACAGGAATATTAAGGCTCAAAGATTCTGGAAGATAGAGGGTTTTGGGTAAACTAATTAAACAAACAATAGTGCATCCCAGTGTCCTTAAGAAGACCTAAGAAAAATATTAATAGGAACTGCCTTTCTAATGCATAACTAATATCTTTCCCTCATATGCCTCCAATGCTTATAACAAGAAATCACAGATTTCTTTAAAATATTGTAAACGTGTATTTACCTAAGATGTGCCTTAATACTATCCTGCATTTACACAATGTTTAATCATCTTGTCAGTGCTTCACCTTCACAACTTATTTCAGAATTTTTCTTCTTTCATCAAGTCTTCAATACCTCCTTCTTTATCCCATCTATCATCCCACTTTACTTAAAAGACTGACAGAATTGGAAAGAATGTCGCCAAAATATTAATCAAATTTATAAACCTATTGGCATCTGAAATCATACATTTTCTTCTCTATTGAAGTTAATTTTCTGCAATAATTATCACTAAGACAAACATTCTTCCTTATGCATTGGATATCATCCCATCCTCTCTATTCAAAAATATTCTTCCACCGTCAACCTCTATATTATATCACTCATTTTATCCTCATATTGAATCACACCTATTTTTCTGTACAATAAAAATACTACCCTATCTGGAACTCACTACCATCCACCAACTACTTTCTAATTTTACTTCTTCTCTTCAGTGTCCTACTCCTCAGTAGTGTTGTTTGGGTTTTAGGAAGCTTCTAGAGTAGCAGCTTTTCATAAAGACTTTTTCAAATGATCTTAAGTATTATCACTCCAGGTATTCCCTATAAGTCTAATATGCCCCTCACTCAATCAGGGTTTTTTTTTTTTTAGTTGTTCTTGTATTGCTTCATTCTCTTTATTTACTTTCTTGGTGATCTCATGTAATTTACTGTTTTCAAATCCATTTATACATTTCAGGCTATCAAAATTCTATCTACTTCAGGCTAGAGAAGTAATTCAGTGGTTTGAAGTGCTTCCTGTGCAAGCTTGAGGACCTGAGCTGAATGCCTAAAATCCAAGTAAAAATGCTAGTTATGGTACGTTGTGCATTGTAATACCAGTGCTGTGGAAGTAGAGGCAAGCAGATCTCTGGAGCTTGATTGTTAGCAAACAAGCCTGCTTGCCAAGATCCAGGCTAATGAAACATCCTCTATCAAAAACAAGGTGGATGATATCCTGATAAATAACAGCTCAAGGGCATTTCTGAACTACACACACACACACACACACACACACACACACACACACTCACACACACACACACATTTATATATACATAAGTGTTACACACACATGCATATCTACATATATTGGCACCCACAAATACACACACACAAACTTGATTCTTTTCAGTTGCTTTTAGACTCACATATCTTATATTTATAATAAATATATTTAACCCAGTATATTCAATGTTTAGCTTTTAATTCTTAGTTCCAAAATTCCTTACTACAGCAGTTACTCCTTTCTTCGTGTGTAATTATTGCTTAATGTTACAAAAAGAACAGCACAGCATATAATGCCTTAACCCAAAGCACATTTCTTAGTTAACAGTTTCTGTGGATCAGGAGACAGCTTAGCTGAATCATTTAATCTCAGAATCTTTCTCAAGACAGTAATCAAGGTGTCATCAAGATTTAAATTATAATTTGAAACTTTATTTGGAGAATGGTGAACTCTAAGCTCATATTTTTTAAGTGAATGTAGGTTCTTTCTGGACATATACTAAAAGATATGTTTGGAGTTATTGATATTTGTTATTTCACCAATGAAACTAATGTATCTGCTTGCTTTCTTTAAGGCACAAAGGAGAAATTTTTACTGGACAGATAGAAATGACTTTTTCAAGTCACTTAAAATATACCCCTGGAAACTACTTCCAAATCTTTCTACTATATTATATTGGTTAGAAACAGTTCGTCCAGCCAGCCTACACTCTAGGAGGGAATTGTACCAAGTATGATCACCAGCAGGCCTGAAACATGAGGTTATTTTAGACTTTGTCTATTTTTCTCATTTAATGGCAACTAAATTCAAGACAGAAACCTGGATGTGATTATTGGCTCCTTTTTTTCATAACCCACATACAATCAGTCAGTACATCTGGTCAGTACTTTCAAATTGTGCAGAATCTGACCAAATGTCAAGAGCTCCATCTAAACCACTCTAGAAAAAGAAATTATTGTTTCTCTTTGATTAGTTCAGTACTTTTCTAATTCATCCTCATTATCTTGTGTGGTCTTCTCTGCATGAAGCAATCATAGTGAACCACTACGTTGTGGAATATTACTTTAGCTATGTAAAGAAATGTTACTTTTGTTTATGCTGCATTTGTTTAACGTTGTAAAGAAGTGTTGCTTTGCCTGCCTAAGAGAGATTTATTTGAGCAAAGAAATGTGAAATGACTTATTTGCATAAGGGGTAGCAAGCTTTCTTTTGGGCCACCAACCAGCTCCCAAATCATAACACAGAGACATATTATTAGTTTTGAATGCTTGTCCGAGCTCAGGCTCTTTTTTGACTATCTCTTTTAACTTAAATCAGCCTGTTTCTCTTCATCTACCTTTTGACTCGGACTTTTTTACTTTTCTTTCTGTGCATCTTACTTTCATGGCTTCTCTTGTCTGGTTGGCTGGCTGGCAGTCCTCTGGCTTCTTGCCCCAGGCATCTCTCCCATTCTCTTCTCCTTCTCTCATTATTCTCATTGTTTTCTCTTCTTTCCAACCTAGATTTCTCCTCCTATTTATTCTCTCTCCCTGACAACATTGCCTAGTCTTTCTTCTGTCTACCTATTGGACACTAAGCTAAATAACATTTAATTTCCATGATTTGAACCTTCCCAGAATTAGTTGTCCACTTTGGATCTGAAAAAAAAAAGGAAAACAGCAACAAAAACAAGCAGTGGACTAAAATGGTAGCTGTCTTTTCTTTGAAAACACAAAGCTAAACCTTACTTTATGGAGTCCTCATGACTGTAATAAATGCCACTATATTTTCTATTCTTCAAAGGTCACACAAGAATATAACTCATGCTAAAAGAGAGACATTAAATAGGAAAATTAAAATACAAAATTAATAATTATAGATTATGATAACATAAAAATAAATGGGCAGAAAAATAAAATACAGTTAGGGTCAGTTAGTTCAGATTTAATGTTCATGAAAATCTTTCCTGATGAAATAGCATTACATAACAAAAGAGACCAGTTAGAGTATTGATTGCTGTAGGTAAAATTAAGGGTGCACTAAAGTAAACTCCAGCTGTTAACTGTTTTTTGTAGCCGTCACAAAGTATCAAAGAAACTGACTTAAAAGAGGAAGCATTTATTTTAACTTTTTATTTCAGAACTTCACTCTGAATTGTCTGACTCCACAGTTTTGACTCTGGGGCGGGGAAGAAAAGCATGACAGATAAAGTATAAAGGGGTAGAGCGCTGGAAAGAAAAGGAAGGGGAAAGGATGAGTATAAGATATACCCTTTAAAGTTGCATACCCAGAGACCTCTAGCTGCCAGTGAGGATCTATATCCAACTTTCTATAACCTTGTAATAATGCCCCCCAAAATAAGACTCTATCAACTGATTGCATTAGACTGTTTTTATTCAATCATTTTCTAAAAACCTTACATATAAACATTGTCCTGGGAACAAAACTTTAACATATAATATTTGGGGGCAGATACTTCATAGTCTGCACCATAATGCTTATAAGTTAATAATAATATTTTCCCACTAACATATTACCTTACTCCTTACAGTTCTATTTATCGGGAATGGTGTAATGCCACTTTGTTAATGAAGTCACTCTTTCCTCAGAAAGGCTGTATACATAATAGCATAGATAGTGAGAAATAGATTTACCCACTTCTCACAATTCATTTCCTATATAATTTTGTCTTCATAAGTGTTAAAGGAGGTAGGATTAAAGAGAAGTCCTGTCACTTCTATGGAATCAAACCATTCCTGTTCCTGTGCACATGATAGTCATGAAATAATAAATTTGTAAGTAATAAAGACATATATAGAAATTAAATTGATTTTACCAAAATAATAGAGCTCACCATCAAAAAGCACTATAAAAAGGGCAACTGATAAAAAAAAAGGAATTTCATAATGCTAGTCCATGGGAGCCTTCAGCATGAAAGTACTTAAATATATTGTCTTTGATAACTATGTTGAAAATAGCTAAAGCATATATGCAGCATAGCTGTTTACAAGCACTGTACTATGGTAACTCTTTTAGTCTTTAGGATAAGTATATAAGGTATATAATATGCTCACTTTATAGAAGAAATAGACTAGTTGTTATGTAACTAAGGTTTCATGGGAAACACATAGAAAACTATATAGATAAATCAAAGTGACTTTGCCCTTTAACATTATGACTTTTTCCTCCTATTATTAGATTGGAGACTGACTCAAACACTCCATGTTATGAGGGAGAAATGGTAGTGTTCTATATAATAGAAATATAAATCTTATACCATTTTATCCCCCTATAACTGTCAGACTAGTCCTTTATCCTGTTTAACCAGGGAAAAATACTTATAGACACTGATATGCAAATTCCAAGGTTCTCTGAAAGTATTATAAAAGTTGGTTTCATATGTAGTTAGGTATAAAATCCAGAAAATATTTTTAACATATGGGTAAATTGCCTATAGAAATTTTTATTAAATATTGAGATCTCTGGAAAAACAAAAAAAGCTTTGAAGATGACATTGAGGCTCAGAGCAGAAATCTGGTATATCATTTCATCAATGCCAAACCCCTTTGACCAAAGTAATCATGCCTTTGAAACAAAATGATCTTCTAGCCCAAATTTTATCATAATAATTCTAGATACATGTTATCTTCTCCCCAACCTTAGGGGCTACACTGACAGTTTTGATTTCCTCTGCCTCTGTTTTATTCTGCAACTCCAGTCAATAGTAAGCCTATAATCACTTTAGGGATAAAATGAATATTTGCAGCATTTAGAATACTTAAGATTCCAGGAGAATGGTACCAGAATGATAATGAAGTAGAATACTATAGGCTCTCCTTTCCATGAAAACACAGAACTAATACCAGAATACCTCTGTGGGAATTCCTGAGATTAGGAGAAAAGCTAAAGCATTCTTGGTAGAGTTAAAACAAGAAGGTATTCTAAAATTGGAACAGTAAAAATGGCAATTTTTGTCCTACCGAGCTGTGTCTGTATTCCTCTGAAGTAGTGTTGAGCAACTCGAAAGAAATGCCCATCATCAGGAACCTCTCTCTGGACGAAAATTAAAGAATGAATTATTGGTTGAATGACTGCTCTCTGTGTGATCTAGGAAAGGTTTACTTTCCTTTTGGCCTGACTTGGAGTGCTGACAGGACATGTGCCAGCATTTCAAAGGTACTGAATACAGAGAGAAGCAATATTTTAGAGAGGAAGTTTCATAAGGCAGTATCAAGGTTGGGCAAGAGACCCTTACAAATATAAAAGGTTATAAAATATAGGAAACTACAGTCCAATAATATATAATTCTAAAAACTAAAGAGAAAAATGAAAATCTATGAATTGTTTGACAAAGAATTTTAAATAACTGACATTAAGGTAGAAGGCTACTGTGAAAATAGGGAACAACAAACAAAATCAGGAACATAATTCAAATGAAATTTATCAATAAATATATTATAAGGAGTCATATATCAAATTTAAAAAATAAATCAACTAAACGTGCACCAAAGTATTCAACAGAGTTTTTATGGAGGAATAAAAATAAATGAAACTTGAACTCAGAACATTTGAAAACACTGAGTCAGAGAAGCAAAGTGAGAAGGAATGAAAAAAGCAGAGAGGACCTAAAGGATTTTCTGTGTACTGTGAAGCAAACAAATATATGTGCCACAAAATCAAGGAAGGAAAAAAGAAAGAAGGAGAAAGGGGTGAGGGAGGGGAGGACGGGGGAGGAATGGGGGACTCAAGAAAGGAGGGAAGGCATGCCGCAGGAAGGCTTACTTGATGAAATGACTGAAAATATTACTAAATTTCCATTTGGCTACACTAAATTGTCTAAATGCTAATGCATTTTATATATTATAATCTTTGCTACAATTGCAAAAAAAGTTCTCAAGTCGCTCTAATAGAAAACAGAACAGAGTTAAACATCAGCTTAGTGGAGTAGACCTCCAGTTGTTTACACAGTAAGTAGCTAGATTATAATATTGACACTTTACAATGTTCTTAGACAGCTTTTTCCCCTCCTTATAAATATTTCTTTTTCTAAAGAAAACCTACAATGATACTGGAGAGAGAAGTCAATAATCTTCCAAAGTTATTGAAAGATCTATTTTTGAAATGGGACTCTGTCTAAGTCTTTTTATGCCAAGCAGAGCTCACAGGAGATTAAAATCCTTGGGAAAATACAAAGGAAAAAAATCTAACTAGCTCCCGTCATTTGTAATGGATAGCCCTACAGAAAATATCCATTGCACCATCAAAGCAGTAGAAATAATATACAAAAAATTTATGCCACTCCTCAGTGTGTTTTATTTTTATATTGTGTCTGTCAATAGAAGCTAACAGAGAACAATTACCAATTTGTCTTTGAGAACTTCTGTATTTTCTGATGAAACCCATTAATTGTCTTATTTTTTCAAATTGCAGCTTATGCTACTTTTCAATCATGATCTTTTCATTTTATGCATGAAAGAAAAACATGAATACAGATATTTATATGTAACAAAATGTGTGTTTAAACTATCATTAGCATCAGTAAAATGCCTTGCAAGTGTAGTGTTTGACATTTGATAATACTTTTTGACATTGGCCAAAAGCTATCCAATGTATTAAATTCCCTATTCATTTGATAATGACTTAAGGTGATATGGAGTCACTTAATTGTACTTTGCAAGGCAATGCCATAATAAGGGAAATTAATATTATTTCCTCATTGTGAGTTTGGTATGTGAAAATAATACTTTTTATATTATCTAAGTATAAAATATATCATTCGACTTTTGTCAGATAACAGAGTAATAATTTTCAGCTATTTGAGAATGCAACTATCACATATATGTATATATATATATGTATATCTTTGAAAAACATTAAATGTTATGCTCCATTATTATTATTTATAATTGTATAATTACAATATAGTATATTTATTTTAGAGCTAGTATGTGTCAAATAATTTTTTTTATTGAGAAAAGGATAAAAACAAGTTTCCGCCTTCTCCCAGCCTCCCATTTCCCTCCCCCTCCTCCCACCCTTCTCCCCCTCCCCCTACTCCTCTCCCCCTCCCTCTCCAGTCCAAAGAGCAGTCAGGGTTCCCTGCCCTGTGGTAAGTCCGAGGTCCTCCCCCCTCCATCCATGTCTAGGAAGGTGAACATCCAAACTGCCTAGGCTCCCACAAAGCCAGCACATTAAGTAGGATCAAAATCCCATGCCATTGTCCTTGGCTTCTCATCAGCCCTCATTCATGTTCAGAGAGTCCAGTTTTATCCCATGCTTTTTCAGTCACAGTCCAGCTGGCCTTGGTGAGCTCCCAACAGATCAGCTCCACTGTCTCAGTGGGTGGGTGCACCCCTCGTGGTCCCGACTTCTTTGTTCATGTTCTCCCTCCTGCTCCTCATTGGGACCTTGGGAGCTCAGTCCAGTGCTCCAGTGTGGGTCTCTGTCTCTACCCCCAACCTAGATGTCCTTCAATGGAAGAATGGATGAAGAAAGTGTGGAATATATACACATTAGAGTACTACGCTGCGGTAAAAAACAATGACTTCTCAAATTTTGCATGCAAATGGATGGAAATAGAAAACACTATACTGAGTGAGGTAACCCAGACCCAAAAAGATGAACATGGGATGTACTCACTCATAATTGGTTTCTAGCCATAAATAAGGGTCACAGAGTCTACAATTGGTGAACCTAAAGAAGCTAAGTAAGAAGGTGAACCCAAGGAAAAACATATAGTTATCCTCTTGGCTATGGGATGTAGACAAAATTACCGGGGAGAAAAATGGGGATCTTGGGGGTGGGGAGAAACGGGAGAAGGGGAGGATGGGGGAACTTGGGCAAAAAGGATCATTGGGGTAAAGGACGATTGGATAGGGGAGCACGGAAGCACAATTCTTAGTTAAGGGATCCACCTTAGGGTTAGCAAGAGACTTGAATCTAGAGTGCCTCCCAGGAGCCCAAGGCGATGTCCCCAGTTAGTTCCTTGGACAGCTGAGGATAGGGCACCTGAAATGACCCTATCCTATAGCAATACTGACGAATATCTTGCATATCACCATAGAACCTTCATCTGTGTCAAATAATTTTAACTTGGGTTATTTGAGTACAATAACAGCTTGGGATGATATTAAGAGATTGTATCATTTTGTAACTTAGAGCAAATATGGTTCCTTTCTCAAAACACTTGATTCAATACTGATATACACTTAGCATAGATGTAGCAGGGATTCATGGATATATATGCATTTCCAAGGAGTCTAGAACTAAATATATCCATCATAATTTAGAAAGAATGAAAATTCTGCAGAAAGTATTTCTGACACAGAGCTTAAGATGATTCTTGTTGTGACTCAACAGGGTGATTTTGTCCTTTCCCACATTGCTGGCTTATTGAATTTATGCACAAGAGTCCCAGTTCCCATTAATTCTATTAATTTCTCAACTTGCTCAACTCTTGTTTCCTTACTCTCAGGTAAAAGTGATTCCATTTTTTTAGGATTTCTATGAATCATTAGGAAACAACTTTGATTTCTCTCCTAATCATTATTGCCACTTTCAACTCATATAAAAGCTCTTATATCCCTTACGGTTTAAATAACCTTAACAGACCATCTTTTTGGAATGAATGTGTTATGATGCTTTGAATTGAACCAAATGTTGTAGTTCATAATAGTCTAGTATTTATTTTGAGTAATGATAGAAGTGAAAAGATTTGAATGTTCTAATTCCACTGATTTATTGGTGCATGCTATATGCACGTATTAAAATGCCACATTATACTCATTGATATATACAATTGCCATACCATTGCATGTGTGTAAGTGTAATTAATTATATTGCTAATTCAGCATTATCCCACAATTTTATACATTGTATGTTGTATTTCATAGGCTGTGCTTAAAATATTATGTTTTCCAACCTTGGCACAGTCAGCTCTAAATGAGTTGTCTCCATCAAATCCTTTTCTTCAAAGATGAAGGAACTCTGTGGAAGAGGAAGAATAACAATTATAAGAGGCAGAGGGGTTGCAGGACACTAGGAGAACAAGGCCATCAAAATCAACTGAGCAAAGCTAATATTAACCCACAGAGACTAAAGCAGTCAGCACAGGGCCTGCATGGGGCTCCATCAGATCTCATATATATATATATATATATATATATATATATATATATATATATATATATTATGGCTTTCAGATTAATTTTTTATGGGACTCCTAAGAGTGTAAATCAGCCAGTCTCTGATTTTTGTAGCTTCTTTTGGACTCTTTTCCTTCTGTTTGTTTCTCTTGTTCAATTTCTATTATTTAAAAAAAACTTATTGTACTTTATTTTGGTATGTTTTATTGTTATCTCTTGGAAGCCTGTTTTTTTTTTTTCTAATGAGAGACCGAAAGGGAGTGGTTTCAGATCTAATTTTGGTCTTCATCTTTTTTATTTGCAAGTCTTTTATTAATAGACTTTACAAAAATGTATTTACACAATAGCAAATACAAACAAAAATTCATTTGACGCACATTTCTGAGACTTCATAGCATGGTCACTTTTCTCAGTTGCATGGTCAGATCATCATTGTGGCTGCAACATGTAGCAGAAATATTTCACCTTATAGAGCCTTATAGTGTCTGGGAAGCAGGCAAGAAGGGGTCAGGTTCCAGGTAAAGCCTACAAAGGCACGCTTCCACTTACCTACTTCCTTTATATAGGTATTACTTTCTAAAGTTTCTACCATCTTACCAAAGAGTGCCAAACGTTGAAACCAAGTATTGAACATAAATGACTGTAGAAGACATCTTCAGTTCAATAATAACCATAAGAAAATTAAGAGACGTTATTTAAAAGTCACCACACATGTTAGTGAATTTCTCACATTTTAACATTGTTTTTATATATTTTAGTTATGTTACTAATTACATTCAAGTTTAGAACTATTCAATATCCAAATGAGTTGCTTTTTAATCATATCTATAATCTTTCCATAGCTTCAAGTGATTTTTTTTCAACTTGTAGGAATTAGTTCACAAATTTTTCTTCCATAGAGTTTTAATTTAATTGTGCTTTTTATAATTTGAAATGTCTTGTTTTTAGAGCAAACACATGGTGAATTAATATTTTCAGTGGTTTTAATTAAAATGAAAACATGTAAATTAGATAAATTGTATTTGTTTTATTTAAAATAGATGTATAAGATAGTATAAATTATTTAAATAGACCTCTAACACCCAAAGAGACAGAAGCAGCAATTAAAAATCTCCCAATTAAAAATAGCCCAGGGCCAGGTAGATTCAGCTCAGAATTCTACCAGACCTTCAAAGTAGAACTAACATCAACACCCCTCAAATTATTCCATAAAATATAAAGCAGAAACATTGCCAAATTATTTTTATGATACCAGTATTACTCTAATAGTAAAACCAGAATACAGCCCAAGAAAAGAAAATTGTAGGCCAATATCTCTAATAAATGTGGACACAAACATTCTCAATAAAATACTTGCAAATCGAATTAAAGAATATCTAAAAAATTTCATCTGCCATGATCAAGTTAGCATCATCCCAGAAATCAAGGGATGGTTCAACATATGTAAACGGATAAGCATAATCAATCACATAGATAGAATTAATGTCTGAAAATACATGATCATCCCTTCAAATATAGGAAAAGCTTTTGGAAAAAAGCAAACATCCCTGCATGATAAAAATTCTAGAAAGTCTAGGAATACAAGGACTATATTTCAACATAATAAAGATGACATAGAGCAAGCTCATAGTCAGTCTCTTGATACATGGGGAATACCTCAACCATTTCTACTAAAATCATGAACAAGACAGGATGTCCAATGTTATCCATACTAGTCCAATTCTTGGAAGTACTATTTTATTCAGACATTCTGTCACTGAAACAAATATATGAGAAGATCAAATAACCAGACTCAATGTCTGATATAATTTTGGTCCTCATCTTTTTTATTTGCAAGTCTTTTATTAATAGACTTTACAAAAATGTATTTACACAATAGCAAATACAAACAAAAATTCATTTGATGCACATTTCTGAGACTTCATAGCATGGTCACTTTTCTCAGTTGCATGGTCAGATCATCATTGTGGCTGCAACATGTAGCAGAAATATTTCACCTTATAGAGCCTTATAGTGTCTGGGAAGCAGGCAAGAAGGGGTCAGGTTCCAGGTAAAGCCTACAAAGGCACGCTTCCACTTACCTACTTCCTTTATATAGGTATTACTTTCTAAAGTTTCTACCATCTTACCAAAGAGTGCCAAACGTTGAAACCAAGTATTGAACATAAATGACTGTAGAAGACATCTTCAATTCAATAATAACCATAAGAAAATTAAGAGACGTTATTTAAAAGTCACCACACATGTTAGTGAATTTCTCACATTTTAACATTGTTTTTATATATTTTAGTTATGTTACTAATTACATTCAAGTTTAGAACTATTCAATATCCAAATGAGTTGCTTTTTAATCATATCTATAATCTTTCCATAGCTTCAAGTGATTTTTTTTTACTTAATATAGTTCAGCTAGTAGTATTTGTGCTAGTATATTACTGGCATATACTTTTTCTTAATATTCCATGGTTTTGTGACTTGAAATCTTAGGAACATCTTTGGTACTGTAGGTATTTTATTTTTTCATAATAGTTTTCTTAAATCAGTACTTCTCAACCTTCCTAATACTGCAACCCTTTAATACAGTTCCTCATATTGTAGTGATCCCAACCATGAAATTATTTTTATTGCTACTCCATAACTGCTACTTTTATGAATCGTAATGTAATGCAATCATAATGTAAATATTTTTGGAGAGAGATGGTTGGCAAAGGGGTCATGCCCCACAAGCTGAGAACAACTGTCTTAAACCATCCTTTAACTGGAAATTTTAGATAATTTGCTTCTCATATGATATTGCTAAATTTATTCACCTTATTGTTATGTATGGTTGATTTGCTTCTTTTTTCCAGGTCTCTCCGTTCTTAGTCCCTTCTTGCCCTCTTAAATACAAATATTTAATCTATTTTTCCCATTAATAATTTAAGCTATATTCCTTTGTATTATCTTTTTAATGAACGTCTTAGTAAATTTAGAAAACTCATTGGCCTGCTTGGGGCTGTTATGCCATAGGTCCTCTTGGCCAAGGTAACTAAAATTTTCTCTGACAGTCTTGGGTTCCTGGACCTCTGTGGGAAGATTGCTAGAGCTCTAGTATCTTGCCAGGAATCTGCACAAAGAACTGCTTTGCTTGCCCATCCCAGTCCATAAAGAAGCCACCCTTCCCCTAGGGTTAGCAATGGTAAATCATGGATGACTCGCTGCCTTCTTGTAGAAATTAACACACATTATAGAAACTTGGAAATGCAGTATGATTTTTCTAAGAAAAATACACATTATAAAAAATAGAAAAGGAAAGCAGGCCTATTGAAAAATCTGTTTTCTAATAATCTGTGACCATAATTATAAAGCCTGTTAACTATAATCAAGTTGCATTTAAATGAACTCTGTCTGTGTCCAACTTAATCTTTTAACAACTTGAATTTTACTATAGATAACATTGTCAGAAAAATGTAGCAAATATACACCTAGACTAGTAACATCATGGAAGGAATTTGTACTTTTAGTACAGAAATAAAATGGAAATTCTTAAAGCTAAATTTTGAAAGCATAAAAATATTTTAGCATTCAATTAACTTCAAATGATATGAAGCCCCAAATCTCATAGGAATTATGTTTACATCTGAGATCAACTAAAATGAATAAAATGATATTGAGATTTTAGATCTCTGCTCTTTTTTTTAATACTAGAAAATCAGTACATGGGAAGGTACATATACTATTGCCTATACTAAATTTAATACCCAAGGAAAGCTTTTGAAGTTCTGCAAGTCTTTTTCCCTTGATGAATAAAAATATAAAACATCAAAATAACAAAAAACATGCAACATTTATGAATGTATTTTGTGGCACTTGCACCACCTGGAGCCATGGTCAGGCAACGGTCTGGGGAGTAAATAACACACAGAGAACATGATTCACTCTTGAAGCAAGAGTGCCAATTTTATTGTGTTCCAGGCAGCTTATATAGTGCTCTCCTTGACTAATGGCCATGTCCTAGCTCTCAGGATTTTCTACTGCAAGCCCACCAGAAATGACTTCCTTGTTATCAGGAACTCATGAGGGCTTTGTGCTCAGAGCAGCAGCAAGCATAGGAAAGCAAGCTGTTTACTCCAGCAGGTAAAAGGTCATAGAATATTCAGGGTCTGAGGGTCTGCAGCCCCTAACAGTATTTTATCAAGGAATTAAAGTGAGTGAGTCTGAAATACCAGTGGGCAAACACATACAATCTAGGTTAGTAATGGCATCACTGAGATTTTGAAAAGAGTTACAATGCAGGAATCTTGACATAAAGAGTTTGTACTCATCTTTATATGTGAAAATACCTTTTGTATTCAGAAAGTTGTCTATAAATGGAATATCACTATATACTGTCTTTGTTAAGATAGACCCCGTGATTGGATGCAGAAATTACTTAGACTCAACAACTAGATGCAGAAATAAATTTGGTTTAAGAAGGGAGCTTTGGGGATGTTAAGCATTTGATATCATATATTGCTGTGGGCAGACATATCACCCTGTTAAAAATAATAAATCCTGTAATCATTGAATGTATAATAAATGTCAGACTCAGAACTGCTCTGTCTCATATACATACATACAGACAGACAGACAGACAGACACACACACACACACACATATATATATATAATAGTTTGCATGTGTTTCAATTAATCTTCATAATAACTTCACCAACTAGAAATTATTACTGATAACACTGTGGCATATAGCAGTTAATATACATCCTCCTAATGAGAAAATCTGTAAGATAATATTGCTATAGCTTCAAATCCCGCCTCCCTGAGCCTTTAGCATACTATGTCTGTCACTTATTCCATGCATGAAAATGAAGCTGTTTGTAACACAAGAAAACTCACAACAAAAATGTATCCACATCATGTCCAAGTAACTCATATATCACCTCGTGAAAAACTAGGAATATAGTGGGCAACCCATAAGTCATTAAAAAACAGTTTGACAAATCTCATTGAACTTCTATGACTCCTTATGTCTACATTCAGTCAATGTTAATTTTTACAGCAAATGTTCTGTGAGAAAAGTCTCAGAAATTATTTAGAGAAACAAATGTTAACAGTGGGGAAGTCTGTGCCATCTGGTTCCTACATTAAAACAAGTACTGCCTCCTTAGTTTAGTTTATGAGGGATAATTTACTGAAGTTTACCAATCCCGTTATTTAATTAGTAACCCACAGTTTCACGCATCACACTAGTTCAAGTTACTCACAAGTCAAACTCAAAGGCATTATCTCTACCTAATAGGCTTGGGACTACATATATTAAATAGATAACTATTAGATCTATTTGAAATAATTATAGCAAGAGAATTAATCCTATAAATGACTGAAATAGCAGCCTATGTCCTGAGGGGGTCTATTTCTATATGGTTGTCATGGGTATATTATAATGAATTATTCAAGAATGGGTTTTATGGGCTGGATAGAATTCTCAGAAGTTAATATTACTGGCTTATCTTCCAGAGGGCCCAGGTTCAATTTCCAGTACCTACATAGTGTCTCATGACCATCTGTAACTCCACTGACAGGTAATCTGACATCCTCCATCCTCTTCTTTTCTCTGTGGATAACAGTGATGTATGTGGTACACGGACATACTTGCAGGTTAAACACAAAAACATAAAAAAAAACAAAAATAAAGAAAAAATTACATGACCATGAGAAGATGTCAAAGACGGGTGTTTTATGAGTCATCCAAGATGGAGTACTTCCACTAAGCCTTACTGACAAAAGTTGAATAAAAGTCATTTCCTTTTCTTCATAGAACTGTAATAACTTGTTTACCAACTCAGTCTTTGATGTTCTGTAAGAAATAACTTCAGATTTGAAAATTGACATGATCTATGAATAACTATTTTGAAAACATCAAAATATTCCAAAAAGTTCAAAACATTTCCCATGGCCACCACCACTCCCCCAAAAAGTTTGGTTGATTTGTTGGTTTGTTTCTTTTCTTTCAAAACTAATTTGTTTTTCCTTGAATCAGTGATTGCAACAGTGCAGCTATCCATCAAACTGACTTTGTCTAACACATTAGACTGTTCTTTCAATAGCTAGTTAGGTTTTAGTGGGATTCAGAGTCATTGGGAATATATCTATCTTTCCCAATTGGAAGCTTGCAGAACCAGGAACTATAACTATGGAATTCTGAATACTGGAAAAACAACAATCAGATGTGAGTCATATCTCTGGCCTCCAACTGTCAAAATTATCATAAGTTTATGACTTAGTAAAAAGTGTGTTAGTAAAGAACAGAGACAGACTATTGCCTCCCCCTGAATAATTAATCCACACGATCCTCTCATTTAGGTAGAACAGCACCCTTCAAGACTTCAGAAATTACATAAAATCTAAAATTGCATGATGGTCCCTTTGGTAACTGTTTATTCTCCCCCTTTGACAGTATTTGTTATCTTAAATGCTGTTGTAAACACCCTAAGTTCTACATTGTATGGATCTCTTCTAAATTTCTTAAACATAGATCACAAAGATCAAGAAAAATGCAAACATCTAGAGTAAGATCACACTGGCAGTTCTCAAAAGGAAAAGGAGAAAATAAATTGATCATTGGTAAGAGAAAATTTGTCTACCTTGTTTCTTTAAAGCTATCCTCTAATCATTCTCAAATGTGGTTCTTAGACCAGTACAATCCCCATATTGGAGGAATTTGATAGAAATGTAACACATTGAGACATACCCCAGCTCTGTTCATTCAGAAATACTCAGTATAGGTTCCAGAAAACTATGATTTAATAAGCTCTCCAGGGGATACACTCAACTTTACAAACTACTATTCTAAAAAATTCAACACCTCACAATTCTGTTATTTTCACAGAGAATGTTAATAGTGTCTAAGTTTATATGTATTAAATATAATGTAAGTATTGTACTACATACTTAAAATATGAGCTGCCACTTGCATTCTCTTTTTCATACGCACACACATACACACACTTTTGTGGATTAAGAAATTAAGAAGTTTAAGGATTTTGTGAAAATCCATAGATATAATGAATTGTAGAGTTAGATGTAAATATAGGCATTCCATTTCTAAAGATCGTACTGTGTAATATATTATTTGTGCTCTAGAATGATAAGACAGACCAAGCTTCAATGTCCCTAACTTATCTCAAAGAAAACTCATACCAAATAGAATTCTCTACATTGAAAATAAAGAGGCTAGGACAATTTGTTTATTTGTTTCTTTTCACCTTGATCAAAGAACTTTCTCCTCCCCAAATTCTAGAGAGGAGACAACAACATTATCTGCCAAATGGATATGTTGATAAAGTTAAAGGAGGCAATTAAGTGAAACGCAAAGTACCTGCTCCATAACCTGTAATGTAAACCTTTCTTTACAATTCTGCATATTAGACTGCTAATTTTATTTCCCTCTTTGGGTAGTAAAAATGAGGAAAATATATTCTCAGCCTTCTATAGCTTTAGTAGAATTACGAGGTTTGCCATTTCTTCTTTACATGCTGTGGCTTGGTTCCTTTTCTCTAACCTTATTGCCACCACATTATGATTTTCTATTTTTAATACCTTAGTTGAATAAATGGTCGGTGTTACTCTCCCTGTACTTACTGTCTATATCTTTCATACTACAGGTGACTCTTGTTAATGGTTTCTTTAATGTAGTTACCATAGTTACCAGGACTTCATTTCTATTGTTAGATCCTGAAAGTCAGGAACTTGCCTTCTTAGACACACTTTTCACAACAAAGGACCAAATATATCATAGATGTGTCTTAAATGTGGGTCTATGGGTTGTGATTCCTTTGGACTCAAAAGACCCTTTCACAAGGGTTGCCTAAAACCACTGGAAATTACATATATTTACAATACATCTCAAAACAGGATAAAAATGCCAGTTTTGAAATAGCAATGAAAATAATTTTATGGTCACAGTATTAGGAAGGTCACAGTCACAAGGCTAATGGAATTTAATTCTCAGTTATCTCATATACTTTCCTGTTTTGTGAAGCCATTGGGGTAAGAGAGATTGAAACTGGAACGCTACATACGTAACTACCACTAGTTTCTAAGCATATTTTAAATAAATATTATCATGTAGCAGGATCCTTAAAGATATCTTCTAATATGGCTCAATAATTGCATAAAGGCATTTGTAGAATATTTATGCCATGATAACATTCCTTTGATAAGGCATATCTCCTTAAATCTTATTAAGTAATTGTTAAGTCACAGTGAAAAACCCCTGTAAAGTGGGCAATAAAGGAAAGCATATTGATATAATAGAAAAGTGTTACAATACTTATAACCTTCCATTCACAGTCTATGTGTTTAGTTTCTGAATTATCAATACTCCCTCCATATTTTCTTAATATTCAGTATAATTTGCTAATTACATTGTTTTGCAAACCAGTAAACATGCTTTACCTGTACCCTTGCTTAATTCATTTAGCTTATGACATGCCAATTTTGTAGCAGTAATGTCTAGTTAACAAGTGTATATATCATACTACATATTAAGCATTTGTCAAATTAAAATGTATTACTACTGAGGAATTCTTATGCATATTAGATGGGAGAGGGTTTAATTCCAAATCAGTTCTCTTATATGGGTGAGTTGTTTTGGTAAATGATTTGAAAGGAGAACAAGTTAAAGCCAAGGATTTAAATGAGGATTATATATGGATTTCAATTATCCTTATCATTTGGCTCGCCCATAATCCCTTCCTGTTATTTTCAGTTAATTGGGCTTTTCTGTGTCATGAAATTTTTCCCAGAATTATGTGGTTTGATGAATAAATGTCAAATCTTAGTTAGCAATATTTTTTTAAACGCAGTGACAATTTTCATGTATATAATAGAAGTATTTCTCATTCAAAATAAAAGTATGTGCCATTATATAACGGAGTAAGAATGCACATTTATCCATAGTTTCAATTATATATTTACTTGTCTCTTTGTTATAGCAGTGGACATAAAATAATTTTCATGAACCAAAAACCTGTACTTAGATCTGCCTTTCATCTAAATTAACATTGCTACCATTTTAAACTCACTATATTTAGATATTCAAAACAAGCCACTGTGTTCTTTTATTCATCCCTCACAACTATTACATTGTATTCTAAAGTCTCATAGTGCACAATTTTATGTGTGTGCTCTATTCTTATATGAATTTACCACTCTTACAATAAATTCAGAATCAGGACTGTAGATTATGGCTTTAAACTATATACTTACAGAAAATCTAATGAAAAGAATAAATTATAAAGGAAGAAGTACTGATCACCAATATGATTCTCAATTCTGGTTTCCTGAAACTCTTTAGCATATGTCAAAATTATTTCAAGTGATTACAGCATCAGTGGGGAAGACAAAAAGGAAAAAAAATAATATGGATTAGCAAGGACTTTCTTTCAGATTTTGTTCATATAATAATGTAGCTATGCAGAGAACTATGTAAGTGGTTAGGCTGTTGTGCAACATGGAAATATATATTGTTAAAGTGTTGTCTTGAATAAAATGGAGTGGTGTGTTCTAAATCCTGGGGTACTAGGAGGAAAGTCGCTATACTAAGTGCAAAGATATTTCCAGGAACTTTCTTCAAAGAATTCATGTCCCCTAGGTACCTGGAAACTACAAATGATAAGTTGTATATTTATTATTTCGTAGAGAGTATTAGGCTCTACTGCTCTAAATATTTGATTCCCATAGTTCTGACACAGAACCCAACATCGTTGCACTGCTCATGTTACTGGATAGATTTTATACTCTAGTGCTCATATATTATATCTAAGTAACACAACCTAAGCACAACAACCTAAAACTGCAATATTTACAGCTATGCTTTCTTTAACCAAGAAGTAATTTTAAGATGTAACCTATCTTTAAACATGAAGAACATTCACATAAATGTGTTGAAAACTTGTGAAATCCAGAAAAACTAAATCCGTGTTCCTTCACAGAAAACAGTGACTTTGACCACATCTCTTCATTCCTGAGAATTAGTGTCTTTATATGAGAATGGTAAATGATAATACCTAAGTCATATAATTATTGGGCTAAAGTAAGATAATATACACAGAGAAATCTAGAAAATATTAAGTAGGAAAGAACATGAAAGTAGGAAATCATCTCCATTTACTTAAAATAATGTCCCTGGATGGGGAGTTGACTCACTAGTTAAAAGTGTGTGTTTCTCTTTCAGAGGACACAATTTAATTTACTAGAACTAATATGAGGCAGTATTACATAGAAGATGCAGGCACATATATTATACTCATGTGCACATATCCACATGTAGATAAATATACACATAATGAAAATAAAATAAATCTTTAAAAATTAACCATTTTTAAATGCTGTGGTTATTGCTGAGTGTCAATATTCACAAAAGACCTACAACAATGGAAGATGTGGTACCATGGTGGCAATTTGGAAGATACAGAAATCTTTGAGGGAAAGTCCATATGCCACCTCAGTTTGGAGTATAAGATTTTTCTTGTGAAATTCCTTTGTCTCCTCCTATGTGACTTCTGTCACCTAGAGCAATGGTTCTGAACCTGTGGGGCATGACTTCTTTGCAAACCTTTATCTCCAAAAATTTACATTATAATTCATAATGATAGCAAAATTACAATAATGAAGTAGCAACAAAAATAATTTTAGAGTTGTGGGCCACCACAACAATGTAAAGATCTGTGTTAAAGGGTCATAGCCTTAGGAAGGTTAGGAACTACTGTTCCAGAATGTTATTATAAGCCAAGAAAGCCTAATCCTAACCATTCTCTTTCTCTCTACCCTCATTAGGCATATAACCACTTGCTCCTACTGTGAAGTTGCACCATCTTCTAAACTTCTTAGTGACTGAAGCAATGGTACCTCCAATCTTGAACTTTTAACCTTGAAATTCTGAGTTAATTGCACTCCCTTAAATAATTTGTGTCATCATTTCTTAGCAGCAAAGAATTATGTACTTTCTAGTCATTATGATTAAACTGCCTGACAGAAACAAATTAAGGGGTGGGAGGTTTATTTTGACCCACAGTTTCAGACAATGTTCAGTTCAGAGTGATAGGGTACTATAGACTTTTCATATGACAGCATACAAGGTAGCTAGAAAGCATTTAACTAGAGGCTGAGCTGTAAAATCCAAAAGCCCATTAATAGGAAGTCTATATCCATTCAGTTCCCAAAGACTCTCTAGCCTCATAAAATACTAAAACCAGTTGGAGGATGAACATTCCAAACATAAGTTTTTGAAGAATATTTCAAATAAAAACCATAATAAGCAAGAAAGCTCTAACAAGGTACAATATATATATATATATATATATATATATATGAATTTTCAAAGAAAATAAATAAAAATGATAATTAAAAACTAAGAATAATAAGGCTAGGCATGGTAGCATATACCTTTAATCCCAGCACTTTGGAACAGAGAAAGGCTGATTGCTATTAGTATAAAGTATGATCTACATAGTGACTTCAAGATCAGCCAATGCTACATAGTGAGACCCTGCCTAAAAGAAAATGATGATAATATACAAATATGGACAAAATGGCATCATCAACAAATGATGCTGGTCAAATGAGATTGCAAATAGATCTGTACTTATCACCCTATACAAAATGTTACTCCAAATAGATCAAAGGCCAGATACACTAAATCTGATAGAAGAGAGAGAAAAGAATAGTCTTGAACTCATTAGCACGGTAAAATATTTTCTGAATAGAACACTAAAAGCATGGGCACTAAGTACATCAATTAATAAATGGGACATCGTGAAATTAAGAATCTTTCATATGCCATAGGACACAATCATTCAGATGAAGTGGCAGCTTACAGAATTGGAAAAGATTTTTTACAAACTATATATCTCATAAAGATTATATATATCTATATCTATATATATAGATATAAAGAAACATGCATGCTACAAAAACAAATAACCCAATTAAAATGGGGGTACAGAATTCTCAAAAGGGGACACTCAAACAGTTGAGGAGCACTTAAAGAAATGTCCAACAATCTTAGTCACCAGGGAAATGCAATTCAAAACTACTTTGATAATTCATTTTACATCACTCAAAAAATGGCAGTTCATGCTGGCAAGGATATGCAGTAAGAAGAATACTCATCCATTGCTCGTGGAAGTGGCAACTTATGCAGCCACTATGGACATCAATGTGGCAGTTCTTCTGGAAGCTGGGAATAGATACAGATATACCACCCTTCAAAATATACTCAAAGGATATTTCATCCTACCCCAGAGACACTAACTCAACCATGTTCACTGTTGTTCTATTCACAATATACAGAAATTGGAAACAGCCTAGTTGTCCATTGGTAGATGAATTAATAAAGAAACTGTAATAAATATTAAATTAATGGATATTATGAAGCTGTTAAAAACATGAAATTATGAATTTGCAGATAAATGGATGGGGTAGAAAAAATCATCATGAGTAAAGTAACCCCATTCCAGAAACACATGTATGTTATGTATTCCCTTATATGTGAATATTAGCTAGTCAGTCAATTATAACCAACCCAAAATCTATAGAACCACAGTTATTAGGTATAGAGTAATGAAGTGGAGGGAGAGATGGATATCCCTAACCAGGAGAAATAGGATAGTTATGAATGGATGAGGAGGAGGGCTGAATGGGAGAGGGAGAAGCTGCCTCTTCAAGAGGGAGATGGAAAAGAGAGAAAACTTCGGATGCAAGCCTAAAATCAGCCTGTCTTAGCAGAAAGGGGAGGGAGTGGGCATGGCTTGTCTCTTAAAGAGACAGAACAGACCATTACATTCCCATTTCTTTTTTTATAATAAAAGGCAGGAGGTTAGGCACCACAGGTTAAAGAAATTGAGGCAGTGGATGCTCAAGGCTTCTTCCTGCTTACTTGTGGGTGTCATCTTTGGGGGAAAACTAAGAAGTCTGGGTGTTGGTCACATCCTGGGGTAGCTGGTCTGTTTTTTCCTGTCCGGCATTTATGCTGTGGGAATGTCTGTTGTCTCTTACACTTGTTTAAGTTAGTGGCAGAACAAAGGACAAAGTTAAAGAAAAAAATTAGGACCAGGGAATTGAGGGGGATGTATCTGACCTGATTAAGGTGGATCCTTCAATTCGGCTCCCTGGAACTCACAAGAATTCTTTGGGTTTGTGAAAACAAAAGTTTTAGACATATATATTGTATAAACAGTAACATATGTATGTCAGAATGACTGTGACTGATATTTTTGCACAACGAAAAGTATTTTTAAGACTATGGAAGGCAGCATAAGAGAGAAGTTTAATAACTTGTATTTGTCCTCACACCTTTAGAACTTGCAGGTCTTGTATTAGTATTTTACTGAAATTTGTTTGGTGAGGTTGTCCTTTTAAACTGACAAAATCTCTCAGATGTAAAACTGCATCAGAGATCTTTGAGAAGTATAAAATTTTACTTGAGTTACTGATTTAAAAAATGACAGAGAACTTACTTGGTTGGTACCTAGAGCTACTCTTGAGGGTCCTCCATGGTCACTCAAGGCTGTATTTGCCTTCTGCTGTTTAGCATAGGGCCTGCCAGGCTCCAGAAGGTCCTGTGGGATAAGAAATCTGTAGGAAGACATGCCTACCTTGACATGAGCAGCTAGGCTATTGATTCCAGTGATTCTGTCCATGTCAGGTGATCTTCAGTTTAGATGAAAGGCAGTTTTGCCCAGTTGTCAGCACTTGGCAGTTGTGGTGAATTGCAAATGGATATTGTTGTGTGCCCATCTGTCTTCTGTCTTCTTTGGAGGAAGTAGAGTGCTGCCAAGAGCCAAACTGTCTCCTTTTGTTATGGAAAGTTTTTAATAATCAAATATTTAAATGCCATATTCTCCAGACCTCCGAGCAGTAGAGGGCTGTTTATCAGATAAAGCTACAGTATAGAATCTGTCTGGAGAGCTGGATCTAAACTTGGCTGTACTATCTCTTAACAGGTAGGATTTACACTCATCAAAAGACAGAAAGAATAAAAAAACTCTTGCAATAGATGGTTAATGGCAGAACTGACAATAGCATAGAATATCTTAATATATTTTAAATGAGGGATTAATTAAATATAAAGTATTTTTGTAAGAGAGTTAAAAGTACATACCATCTTAAACATGAGACTTATTGTTTTATAGTCAGAAATGAGATTCATTGAACAATTATCACATTAAGCATAGGTGCATTTAAGTTACATGTATGAACACACACGCAGTGAACAGGAATTGGGCAAAGTAGATACCAACGGCATGCACCTGTGCAAAACACATGTAACAGAGTCAACAAGAGGAATTTAGTGAAAAAAATAACAATAAGTAAACCAGGGAACAAGGCAGAGTATATTTCAATAAAGATGGGAGAACTTGGTCATCTGACCTGGCTCTTGGTTAAGATGGTGGTAAGGTCACCCATGTAACATAGTTAACACTGGGAAACCAGGCAGGGAATACCTCAGTAAAGATGGCTGAACTTAGTCACCTGACCTGGCTCTCAGCCAAGATGGTGGCAAAATCACCTGACCCCAGTCAAAATGGCAGCAGTCACATGTTGTATGGAAAAGCCACAAGTTTTGAGTTGCAGGGATTTTAAGCTTAATAAGAGAGACCTAGAGGTGTGATCTACCCTGTGGCTGAGCCACCATGCCACAAGCCGCAAAGGTGGAGCAAAAGGCTGGAATTGAAAGAAAAGCCACCTCGTGGATCCAACCAATCTTGTTGGCAGTAGTGGCAGGGACAGTTTGAGAAAACTTTCTATTTGCTTGTGTACTGAAAGTAGTTAGAAAGCTCCTGCTGACAGTAGTTAGAAACCTCCCATAAAAGTAGAGCTGGTGGGACACCAGCAAAGTGAGGGTAAGAGATGAAGAAGTAGGGCATTAAGTCTTGTGGTTTTAGTGCCTCTAAAAGACATCCATCCCAGGGGGCGGATGGACATGGATGGCTTGCTACCCACAGCTGAAACCATGAAAACAAGTGCAAAACAATGACACCGCAGGGTGCACAGAAAAAAACTGTGAGCAGGGTATGAATCAGCAATCAACCTTCACAAGACCCATGGGAGGGAAGCGCGTCCCCTCAGGCCACAAGTGGGAAGGTAAGGCCTTGCTGGATCTGGTTGGGACAACCCAGAACCCAGAGAGGCCAGAGCCTGCTCTGAGCAGCCTTTCATGGCAAGGGAAAAAAAGAAAAGAAAAGAAATGTAAAAAAAAAGAAAAGAAAAAGAAGAATCTGAGGGACCCTGGGCCCCCAGTCATGGGTGGATTAGCCCTGGGCTATTCCAAACACAATTTCAGCTAAGGGAAGCAATCCAGAGATTAATGTCAGCAACTGTAGCCTTGAAGACCATGGTTGGGGCAGTCCCCCCATTTCTAGGAACACCAAAAAATTGCCAGAGCTCAATGGTCAATTCCTTGGGTTCAGAGAAATGGTTAAGCTGACCAGAATGGGGGAAACTCACCAATTGAAGCCAGTGGTGTGCGTAGATTTCATGTTGTAGAAATGATGCTCAGGCATATGAAACACATGGTTGTTGTGGAAAAAAATACCTGGTTCAGGATCCCGAACCATGGAAAAAAACTCAGGGCAGGAGAGCCTATCCTAGTCATGACACCAATTAAATGGAAAAATATAAAAATGCTGCAGGTCCCCAAGTGGTGGCAGTGGGCCATGTGGTGGCAGGCAGCAGGCAGCAGGCCCCGAGAGTAGTCAGTCCCAGGCAGGGATGACTGCAGGTCCTTAAGTCGTGGCTGGTCCAGGGCAGGGAAATACATGGAGGCAGGCAAGAGACCGAGACATGGATAGGTACATCATGCAGAGTGAGTTTGGATATTTATTCAATGGGTTATGGAGGGGGAAGGGAGAAGAGGAGAAGAGCAGAGAGAGAGGGAAGGGAGAGAAAAGAGAGAGGGGAGAGAAAAGAGAAGGAGGGAGGAAAAAGAGAGAGAAGGGGGAAGGGGAGAAGTGGGGAGAGGCAGAAGCTGCCTCTTCAAGAGGGTGATGGAAAAGAGAGGGAACAGACTAGAAGCTGAAGATCAGCCTGTCTCAGCAGATGGGGGAAGGAGTGGGCATGGCTTGTCTCTTAAAAAGACAGAACAGATCATTACACAAGACAGAGAGGGAAGAATGGGGCAAGGAAAGGAAAATGCGAAGGAGAGCTCAAACTAAGAGCCATTTGATGGGTCATATGGAAACTTAACACAGTACAAGCTTCCTAAAACATACACATGTATGAGGAAAATCTAAAGGATATCACCAAATAATGAGGGAAGCAGAGCCCCAATGAGACATATCTCATCACCAAATCTCAGAACTTCCAGTATCAGGAATTACATCTAATTCAGTTGTTGGCCAAAGGTGCCTCCTGGGATCTCCCAAATAACCCAGGGTATTGTCAATGCTATTTGATGTTCTTCTCAAACTGACTGTAAGGCCTTATTGCTTAAGACAACATGTGTACAACTCATTGAACATGGAGGAGTCTAGTTGGTGTCTACCTAGAGCCTTTAGCCCTGAGGATAGTGTTTATGGTACTAGAAGCTACTCTACACTACCAAAGGAGAACTCTAACTCCTTTGTAGATGCACCAATCTAACTACAAACTCATAGATCTACAATGGTGATCTGCTTGCAAGATAAACTAGTACAATAGTGTCATAAACCTGTGGGAGTAACCAACCAATATCTGATTGGCTTTAAGGCTCACTGCATGAGATGTAAACCATCCCTGACACATACACAATTGGACAAGAACCTGAGACTAGATAAGCCAGGAACCTAGGGGAAACTAAATTCTACAGTCCTGCTAAAGCAGTATAGAAAAAAAATAACTCTAAATGACCTTCTACTATACTCATATATCAGTGTCTTACTCAGCCAAGACCCACAGTGAGACAATTTACAGAGCATGAGAGAGAGACCTTGAAACAGCCAGTCCTAAGTTGCATGTCTCCATCAAATCCCTTCTGTCAGGGCTCAGTGAACCTTGCAGGAGAGGAACTAGAAAGATTTTAAGAGCCAGAGGTGATGGAGGACACTAAGGAAATAAGCTTCCTAAAAACAGTAGGACAGATGCACAAAGGAACTCAAGGAGACTACAGAAGAGGTAGTGTGAGGCCTGTGTGGATCTGCACCTTATGAAGTCCCAGTGTTGAGAGGAAAAGTGGACATCAGACCCCATCAATAAGCCAGAAGCTAGCTTCAATTGATAACTACTCACAAATGAAAAATAAAAGCACTTCAACTGAGTATCTCTGGGGATACAACCACTCTTAAGGGTAGGCCCCAATGCCCATCAGTGGAGAGCCTTCAATAACAAAAACTCAATAGCATCTTTGGACGTTCTTTAACTTATAATGTTTAATTGGGGGTGTTGCAAGAAGGAGGTGCTTTTTTGTCCTGGCTGCCCAGAACTGAAACTGTATTAATTAAATCACTGCTTTGCCTATATAAAAAATTTTAAATTTTTTATTTTATTTATTTTTATTTTGTTTTCTTTTTACCTTACAGGTCCTCTGTATATATATTATGGTTCTAGTTTTATGCTTTTGGGGGGATTCCTGTGTGTGCCAAAGTGTGTGTCTCTGCATCTAGATGTATCTTGTGCTTTATCTTCAGCTATTTTTCTCCTTTGTGTCTCGTCCTATTCCAATGTGTTTGGTTTTGTTTTATTTTATTTTTCTGAAGATGGACACTTAAAAGAAAATCCACACTAGCTCAGAATTGAGAATAATAGATGGTTATTTATTTAGGGGTAGACTCAAAAATCAGAATCCTCTGCTGGAACGGGGAACAAAAAGCGAATCCTGCAGCCAAAAAAGAGGCTGGATGCATACTTTACATCAGCATAAATAGCACAAGAGGTCACACCCCCATGGGTAGGTAACTACTGGCTGTAGGATTTCCTACAGCATTTTTCTTATTTTATTATTATTCTTCAGACGCTTATGTTTTTTTTTCTAAAAGATATAGGAAGGTTATAGAGTATGATAGTAGTGGATTTGGAGAGGATATCTCAGGAGTTGAGAAATGGGAAACCATAATGAGACTATATTCCATGAAATATAATCTATCTTCAAAAAAATAAAAATAGGGAAACAAAATAAAAAACAAAAATCTACCTAAGTATACTGAGTAAGGTAAAGCCATGTTAGAAAGTGCTAATTTACGTAATGGTTCACCCATTTCAGTATTTCTTCTCACATTTTGTATTTCAAACTGACAATTTTCAGTCTCATAGTTTCAAGCTTTCAAAAGATCCCAAAATACTGAAACAGTGCATTAAAAACAAAGTGGGTCTAATTGCACTTTCTAAAATTATTTGAAATTCAGATGTATTCAAGGCAAAGAGGTTGTGAGGCTAATTCTGTTCTTTCTTATGCTCATTTCTGTAAATATTCCCCTGATCTTTCCTGATGTGTTTGTGCTGCTGGAAGAAAGCTAATGTATACTAACTGCATTACTCAAATTCTTTTACTGCTTCACTTCTAGTTAAGCTCTTGATTCAAATTAGGTGATAGCAGCAGGATATTTGTGGGCTGGAAGAGAAAGGGAATAAGAGAGATCCACGAAAAGAGATTCCTATATGGAGTCTCGTCTATATTTCCTCTCTCTCAGTGTGGTTCTTATGTAGTCATAAAATTTATATAATGATTCACTTCCACAGTTTCTAACTCTCTCTAAAATTCAGTGCTAGTACTGTCCCTAATTCACCTACTTTAATGGCTGAGGGTCTCCTAGCTCAGACTATCCCTTTCTAAATAGTCTATTGAAACACTGCGTTACATTCAATCTCCTGGTAATCAACTGATGCAGAAACCACTACAGTCTTCTCATTATTTCAAGACTTTCATATTGCTATGCTTTTAAACAATAAACATTCTAAATAGTATACAAAGCCAATTTGATGAAATATACAATATTTGACATTTATAGATGCTATGATTTGCAAAGACAAATACACAAATATCTGATATTTTAATACCATCTATTCTGTGATGAAAGAAAAGCTTAATAGAGGAAAATCTTAAATGACACTACTCCATTAGACATTGACACTTCTGTAGCAAAGCTATGGACCCACTTGAGGTTAGATAGTGAACATCACATTAAGTGTTGGGAGTACTTAGTAAAATCTTGTGTGTCTTGAGAATATCATTTCTTTATTTTATTGAGGCCAATCTATTAAAATAAATAAAGTAAGAATTATGTCAGGCCTTGAGGAAATATGAAAGACAGGGACAACTAAGCACCATGATGACAAAGATTTAAGAAGACTTTAGTTCTCTTGGGCCTATTCCATATCAAGATCAGGATTACTTAACAACATTTTATTTTGAATAAAAGTACTAGTTAATAATTATTGATATCAATGTTAATGATGACTGTAAATTCCATAATTATTTTAATATGACAATTGACTTTTTTAAGAAATAAAGATATGCTACAAATGTTTTCAATTTATATAAAGACTGTGTTATATGTCCATCATTTATTAACAGCTAATACATGTATGCTGTAAAATTTATTGAGAAATGGTTTTGAATAAATGGTTGCTAGTTTCCAGTGACATAAGAGCAGGAAGTACTGTTATTGATAGTATGGTGACTATATATGATAATATTATGCTATACATTTAAAAAGTCATAAAGAATAGTTCTGAGAGTGAATTTAAAAATGATAAATAATCCTAACTAGTTTTAAACAGGATACAATATATTCATATAAAATATATCTACATTTCTTATATTGCTGAACAGAATGAATTTGCCCTCCATGGCTAAATGGATTCAATAAAATTCAAAATTATCGTATTATATTTTTATTATTTTTTCTTAATTAAAAATTTCATTTATTTTATATCCTGAGTGGTTGTCCCCCTTCTTTTCCTCCCATTCTCCCCTTACCTCCTCTCTACCCATCCCTATCCACTCCTTTTCCATCTCTATTTAGAAAGGGGCAGGCCTCACATAGGCATCAACAAAGCATAGCATACCAAGTTAGCAGGACCAAACTCCTCACCTGCATCAAGATTCGGCAAGGCAACCCAGCAGAGGACTAGGTTCCCAATAGTCAGCTCAAGTGCTAGGAACATGTCCTGATCCCATTGCTAGGAGCCCCACAAACAGACCAAGCCACACAACTGTCACACACATGCAGAGAGACTAGGTCAGTCCCAAGTAGGCTCTCCTGCTGTCACTCCAGAGTCAGTGAGCTACTGCGACCTCAGATCAGCTCTGTCAGTGGGTTCCCCTGTTATGACCTTGACCCCCCTGGATTTTTCCTTCACTTCAACAGGACTCCTGGAGTTTGGCTCACTGCTTGGCTGTGAATCTCTGTATATACTTGCTGGGGAACCTCCTTCAGCCAATGGCCTTTGAGAGGCTGGACCAGGTTTGGTGTAGCCTTGGGTGCCAATAAGGTATGCTCATGTGCTTGTTCTTTCTCTCCTCTCTTGCCTGGATGCAGAATTCAGTTCCTGTTCCCCGTTCACGCAGAGGACTGTGATCTGTGAGTCCCCCCTAAATAAAGAACCTCTTATTATACTAACTTCTGAGTTAGTGTCGGATTACTTTATTCGTGTTTTCCTTCTTCTACTTCCATCAGTTACTGGATGAAGGCTCTCTGATGACAGTTAGGGTAGTCACCAATCTGATTACAGGGGAAGGCCAGTTCAGATACCCTCTCGACTATTGCTAGGAGTCTTAGTTAAGGTCATCCTTGAGTATTCCTGGGAATTTCCTTAGGACCAGGTTTCTTTCTAACCCCATAATGGCTCTATCAAGATATCGCTTTCATTTTTCTCCCTCTCCATCCCTCCCCAAATTCAACAATCCTGAGAGTTTTTCTGGCACCAGGTTTCTCCCTAACCCCATCAAGACATCTCTCTGGATACTCTCCCTGTCTGTCCCACCCCCAACTCACCCCAGCACCAGTTTACCCAGGAGATCTCTTCTATTTTTCCCTTCCTAGGGAAGTCCATGCACCATTCTTTGGGCCCTCTTTGTTACCTTGGCTCTCTGGGGCTGTGGACTGCAGCCTTTTTATCCCTTACTTTACACCAATATCCAATTATGAGTGAATACATACCATATTTCTCTTTCTGGGTCTGAATCACCTCATTCAACATGATTTTTTCTAGTTACATCCATTTGACAAATATCATAATGTCATCATATATTTTTGTTATTTTTATATAGTGTCCCACCCTGTAGCGCTGGCTGGCCTGGAACCCAACATATAGACCATGCTGTTCATGAACTCACAGAGATCTGCCTGACTTAAGTACTGGGATTAAAGATATACACTATCGTGCTTGTAGTTTATATTGTTATTCTTACTTAATTTTCCATTTCTTAAATATTTAACTTTAGAGCTTTCTTTGTTGCTTTTGTTGTTGCTGTTATCCATTCAGTGATAGGTAGGGTTGCTTTAGTAACAGTTCTATTTCTTATTGTTTAGTCAATAATATAATCTGCCTTGAGCTGTTTGTGATAGTGATAAATCCATGCATCTCTGTCAAAAATGATGCATTAAAATCAACTTGAGAATAGGTAAAGAATGAACTGCTTTAAAATATAATGCCAAGTAGGATTCATTTATTTGTAGTCTTTGCGATGAAAGTAATTTGAAGTTAAAGTTTTAAACTTGTGTTCTTGTAGAAACTATTCCAGCCTATAGTCACATACCACTGTGCTTCCAGCCACATGGAAATAATGAAGGGATAAGTAAAAAATGAGCTCATCTTTAATAAAATCAAATTTTCAATCATGCTATTTTAGAAATAGAATATTACTAGGTATCATCATTCATGTATCTCATTGTTTACTTCTAAGTAAGACTAGTGTTTTGTAACTTGTACTTCCTAAGTATCCCTAAAATATTCCATTGCTCATTTTTTTTACTATATATAAGAGCTACTAGTGAAAATGATTCCTGGGTTATAGGGATAAGCACAGTGAAGTTCTCAGGAATGCAGGAACTACCAACTGTTCAAGGTACCACAACTGGGAATTTATTTGACTTCATGGTCATTGAAGATGACTTTCATGTCTTCAATCTCATTGTTACTAAACTTTGTGTATGTAGATGAACACTATAAAGTAGTCACAAACTAGCTCAAAGTTGGGAATATTAAAGGGCTCTTTATTTAGGGGTAGACTCAGAGAACACAGTCCTTTAACAACCAGGGAACAGGAACAAAATCCAGCAGCAGCAGCAGCAGCAGGAGAGAGAGAGAGAGAGAGAGAGAGAGAGAGAGAGAGAGAGAGAGAGAGAGAGAGAGAGAGCATGCAAGCTTTACATCTGCATTTATAGTATGAGAGATCATACCCAAGTACACTGGTATTTTAATGGCTATTGGCTGAAGAAGTTCCCACAGCATGTGAAGCCCTAATACTTTGAGATGTGGATCATCTAGGATCTAAGCACAGGGCCTCAATGACATTTTGCTTATTCTGTAGTTTGGTATAGATATGATAACCCTTGTACCCTATGCATAAAGCATCATACACACCTGTTTGAAGCCTATTAGCACAAGCACAAGATATCATTTTTATGTACATTGTATGACAAAGGTGGGGCCTTGGTAGAATACCAAAGCCATCCTTGCCACAACTCCTATTGTGCACTTGGCAAAAATATGAGTGGCATCTAGAGTTTTGGAGGTGAATAGCCCACATTCATTTGAAACTATTTAACTACAAAGTGGGCATTTAAACACACTTGTCTACCTCTCAAATTCAAATATGTGCCTGTGGCATTAGGAATACCTTAGCAGAAGCAATAACTTGATATAATGTGTCCTTATATTACCAATAATAGTATTTAGGGCTGTGGTCAATGATGATACCAGGAATAAAAAGATCATTGTTTTTTATGTCCATGTCACTTACCTAGGAAGAAATTATCTTTGCATTCATTTGAACACACTAGTAATGCATTCAGAATTACTAGTGATGTACCAGCGTCCGATCAAGGAAAATAAATAAGAGGCATCCACCCTTGGAGATTTAACCAATGGCAAGCCCAGGTTTTAATTTTCTATTTCTCTTTCCTGTGTCTTTTGCCAATTTCTGGTTATGGTATTGGTCTGACTATGTGCCTACCTGAATGCTGTCTTTTAAAACTTTCTGTTCACCCATACATATACATGCAAAGGGACATGAAGAATCATATCTTCTAAGATTAAAGATATGCATTTGCTTACATTGTAAAAGCTGATTATGTGCAAAATTTAAAACAAGAAAGGTTGGCTGTTGCACTATTTTCTTAAAGACAGATTAAACAAATTGGCTAAGTAGGATAGCAGTCCTGTCTTAAGTAACTAAGCTGCATTATTAATTCAGTTGTAAGGCCCACCAAAAATTCCAGTCTCTTTAAATTTATGATCACACTCCCTCATGTCCTACCCGGGAGGGCATTTTAGCCACATCCTAGTAAATACTTTCCATGTATCTAGACTTTTCCCATTCACAACTGTTTTGCATGCTGAAATTTCATTGATTTTTAAAGGAGAATATACATACAGGATGCTAACTCCTGACATGCCTTTGTATGAATAGTCTGCGTTCTATTCACATTAAGCTACTTACATCCGATCACATACTCATTTCCACTTTTATCACAGTTTTAAACATAGTAGTACCTGCCTGGTATCTGGCTTTGAGAACTCAATTTTACCTTTCAGATATAAACCCATTCTTTAGATCTTGTCCAAGGTTGAATTTCTCCAAAAAACCTCCTCTGATTCCCAAAGACCAGTTATCTCCTCCACCTTAATTTTACCATGGCTCTTTGCAATTCTTTTAGCATATCACCAATAGCACTCTATTTTAGTTGCCTATTGTTGTAGTTTATTTTTCACCAGACTGCATTCCCAGTGAAATTCATTTTATTTTATTAATAATTATATCCCTGAGGAAGAGAAAATGATTTCAAATAATTTTCTTACAATAATAGAATGGTTTCGTACTCTAAATTCAAAATTTTTACTTCAGAGACTCAATAACTAAATGTGTGCCCTGAAACATACATACTTTCAAGTTCGCCAAAGGAATAATGCTTGGATTGTTCTACAGACCCAGAAACTCGACATAATAAAGTGGTAGTGAAGTTATACGTAGTTATATTAAATGCATTATATATCAGATATTATATAAAATAACATTAAAGTTACATGCAAAGAATTCTTATTTTATTCTTGTATTATCTATATAAAGCATTTGCAGAAAATTAAAAATAGTAGGGGGTTCTCCCTTTATAACTAATGTAGGAAAAATTAAAAAGATCCTGTTGAGACAGAGGATGTTCTCCAGAAGATATGAAAAAGAAAAAAATCATGTTCCTGTTAATTCAACAGTGTTGAAGGGGACAGAAAATTAGTGACCATGTATATCCATGGTGGTTTGAATGAGAATGGCCTCCCTAAACTCCTATGTTTGAATTCTAGGTACCCAACTGGTAGAACTGCTAAGGAAGATTAAGAAGATGAGGAATTGTTGAGAGAAATATGTCACTGGAAGTAAGCTTTGAGGTTAGGTTTCAAAACCTCATATCATTCCTGCTGGATTTCTCTCTGTCTCTGCCTCATTCCTATGGTTACAAGCTAGCTATTTCTCCAGTGCCATGCCGCTGCCTGAAGTCATGCTCCCTGTAATGATAGCCATGGACTCTACCACCCTTTGGACTCATGAGCCTCAAGTTAAATTCCTTCTTCTGTAATTTTCCCTGATCATGGTGCCTCCCCACAGCAATGGAATGGTAACTAACAGAGAAGCTGGTAGTAAAAGACGGTATTGATGTGACACATCTGACAATAGTGGTTTTGCTTTTTTGTTTGTTTGCTTACTTGCTTGTTGTAGGAATGTGGACTTTGGAACTTTGAACTAGAAAAGTGGTAGAACACTTTCTATCAGCAAGGCTTAATGCACCATCCTCTAAGTAGCTGTTTAGAAGATAGTAATTCTGAGAGCAATGTGGACTATGGAGGCCTTGCTCAAGAGGTATCAAAGGGAAAATATTAGTAAATTAGTAGCTGAGTTAGAGCCATTCTTGTGATATTTCGGCAAAGAGTTTAACAGTTCTTTGCTTTCAACCCAAGAGTCTGCCTGAGGCTCAACTGAAGAGTTTTGGATTAGTTCATCAGGAGAGGAGATTTCAAGACAGCCTGGTATTGACTTTGTCATGTGGTTCTTAGTGATTATTCTTATGCAGGTCTAAAGTGCAAATGAATAAGCAGGGCAACGAGAAATATAAAATGTACAATTTGAGGCATAAAAGAACACCAGGAAATTTAATATCAGAGCCAAATCTTGTGTGCAAAGAGACAAGAAGTGTAAAGAAAGGTCTGATTCTAAATAGAATAAATGGAGTGGTACCCACAGAGCAACTCCCTCCTCCACAGATAACCTTCCAATTCATAAAAAGGAAATGCCTAAGGAATCTTCTCATCATATGACAGAGGAAGCTTATTCAATGAAGAAAAACATCAACAAGCGAAAACTTAGGCAAATATAATTCAAGTCCGGCCCAATCAAGTAGTAAAACTTGGCACCATCAGCAACTTGGTTGTGGCTTTAGAGTTGTGAAGGGTACTGGAGTGAAGAGGTTGTGGAATCTTCCTCCAGGTTAAGGAAACCCTCTGAATCCAGGCACTGCAGGAGAATCCATGCATGGGGACATTGCATGAGACTTGGAAGATGAATCCTGGATTTCACTGGATATACCAAAATGTTGGATATGCCAGAGCTATAGTATGTCTCATAGGGACTACTACATACAGGAAGTGAAAGCAGCCTGAAAAAGGGGAGGTTGTTACAAGTCAGAAAAGCTAGGAGGGAAGAGCCATTTAAATGTTTAGACATTAGAGATGTAGTTATAGGATTTGGAGTTTGCCCTGATGGTTTTTATCTTACTTTGGTCCAATATTTCCTCACTACTCTCCTTTTCCTCCATTTTGGAATTTTAATATATATTCTATGCCATTATATGTAGAAAGTATGCAACTTGCTTTTTAACTTTCAAAGAGCTTCAATTTACATGGCGTTGAGACTGTGAAAGACTATGGGGACTTTTGAAGCTGAACTAAATGCATTTTGGATTAATATATATCCAAGAGTCTATGGGGTCAGGGAGCAGAATGTGATAGTGTTAATAAGAACAGCCCCTATCTTACTTGGTGTTTCTATTTCTGTGAAGAGACTCCAAGACCTCAGTAACCCCCCTTTTTTAAACAATGATATCACATTTTTTATCCATTATTCTCTTGATAAACACTTGGGATGCTTCTCCAAATTTTGGCTTCTGTTAATGGTGGAGCTAGGAACATTGTATTTTTTTTTTTATTCTTTTAATTTTTATTGATTCTTCGTGGATTTCACATCATACATTCTGATATCTCACACATCTCCCCATCTCCTTACATCGTACCTCTGCACTGGCAACCTCCCCCATCAAATAAAACAAAATTTAAGAGGAAAGCCAAAGACCAAATATAACAAACAAACAAAACAAAAAAAAAAGGAAAAGAATCTCATCATGGAAGCTGTAGTGGTGGCCCGCTGAGCCACATAGCTTTCCTTTTAATCTATTCATCTTTATTTGCTAGTGTTCATTGACTTGATTCATTGGAGTCATTGATCTGGCTTGAGGCCTCTGGCTTCTGCTACACCATGCACCAATAATGGTCTCTCACTGGGGTTCCTCTTGGATATCCTGTTGTTATCCTGTGTCAAGGAGATCCTGCTGTTTTGGATCTCTAGGTTCATTGGCTAGTTCACCAATGCAGGCTGGAGAAAGAAGTGTGGCCAGCTTTCCTGCTCGCAGGTCCTCAGATCCCTGTCACCAACACTCACACCACCAGGGCCAGCTCTACTGTTTTGCTCAGGCTAGGTGTAAGACCTTCTCTCCAGATTGTTGTAGCATATGATGGCGGGGAGTCAGTTCCCCTGTGCTTGTGCACTGCTGGAGGGCTTGCCTGTGCCCCTAACAACACGGTCATCTCTAATGTGCTTCCCAGGCAGGGTTCAGGTTCTGCTCTCCTATGTGCTGCAGCTGGTGAGAGACAAGGATAGTTCTGGCACTCTCATGACCCTAGGGACAGCTCTCTCACCTGAAATTGGTAGCAGGAGTCAGAGGGGAGAAGGCATCTTTTCCTCACCCATGCCACCACATGGCATAAAATGTGGGGGTCAGGATCAGCTCTCCTGTAATCACACCCTCAGAACCAGTTCACCCGCATCTCCAACAATAGAATCAGCTCAAGTGTGCTGCCCAGAATGGGTACAGAACCCACTCTCCTTTGTTCTGCAGTTGGTGAGGATTAGGACTCACTCTCCCAGCTCTCCCTGAAGCCAGATCTCTCACATACTGTAGGTGCTAATTAGTGAGTGGGGAGGGCATATTTCTTTCACTCATGCCACCAAATGGCAGATGAGGGTGGGCAGGGTCAGCTCCCCTGCTCTCATGTGCAATAACTCCTATAAAGGAAAATATTTAACTGGGTGGTTTGCTTGCAGTTCAGAGGTTTAGCCCATTATCATTATAACTGGAAGCAAGGCAGCATGCAGGCAAATATGGTGCAGAAAAGGGAGCAGAGAGTTCTTGCATTTTGACCTGCAGGCAACAGGAAGTGGCCTGAGACACTAGTATGGTTTTAGCATAGATGAGGCCCCAAAGCCCACCTCCATATTGACACACTTCCTCCTACAAAGCTATACCTACTCTAACAAGGCCATATATCCTAATAGCACCACTCCCTTTGGAGAACAATTTTTTTTTCAAACCACCACAGCTCCCATAATCTCAGATCCTAGAATGCTTGCTTCTAAGCGGATGGAACTATTTGGGAAAGGTTATGAGGCATAGCCTTGCTAGAGGTTTTGGACCTTGTGATTTCAAAATCCCAAAAGCATTCTAATTAGTTCTCTGTCTCTGTCTGTCTGTCTGTCTGTCTGTCTGTCTGTCTGTCTGTCTCTCTCTCTCTCTCTCTCTCTCTCTCTCTCTCTCTCTCTCTGCCTTATGCCTGTAGATCAAATGTAAGCATAGCTACCTCCCTAATACGATGCTGCCATATTCTTCTACAAGATGGTCATGGACTCTACTCCCCTTTGGAACCATGAGCCCCAGATTAAATGCTTTCTTTCATAAGTTGCCTTTGGGCATGGTATGTCTTCAGAGCAATAGAACATTAACTAAGACAACATCACAGTCAATCTCATAACAAATTAAGAATGCAGAAAGAAATTATACTTTATATAACATCAAGCAGTTTAAATTACATATATATAATTTACCTACATATATCATTTATATATAATATATAGAGAAAGAGAAGAAATATGTATATATAGAGACAGATATATGTGTGTGTGTGTGTGTCTATATATAGTCAACATTAGTGGAAACTTGTTTTCTTATAAGAAAACAGTACAAGGTCAGTTAAGTATTATTTCATACTTCATTGCAAACTTACCTGCCAATTAAGGTATTCTATTGAGATAACTAATTGCCTTTGTGTGAAGAAATAATAAAACTTCTACTGAAAGAAAAGCATTTTATTACAGCTCAGATAAAGTCATTCCTGTGAAAATATAGTATTAATACTCCTTGATGTTTGCATTTCAAAGAGATGGATTCCATACCCTTCAGTAAAACAGTCTTGAATTATAAGAATGGTAGGAGGTTTACTTAAATTTCAGTACAACCTATAGATGACATGAACCAAAGCATAGAGAGGAGGAATTGTAGTGTTTCTCAGCTCAAGGAGAACTAAATAACAACTTAGAAAGTTTTTAAAATAAATATGAAAAGAGTCAAAAGACTCTCAACACACAGAAACAGAAAACCTTTGAGGTGATACAGGAATACTAAATTGATAAATATAAATTGCATATTGTGGTAATGTTTTTTCTTAGAAATGCTGTTTAAAGTTTACCTTTACAAGTCAAATTTTCACTCAATCTGCAACATACTTAATAGTGTGCTTTAAAATCAGTTGTGACTATATATTCATTCTGCTTTCATACTCTATTTAGAATTAATTTACTTCTAAGAAAAACACTGTAATCAATCTCACTATACTTTGGACAGCCAATATAATTAACACCTACAAGTTCAGCTGAATACACAAAAAGTTGTCAGTTCCTTTTGATATAATATTTGTTGTGTTGTTCATTATATAAAAAAGATAGCCATTGTTCAGGTCTACTACTATTTTTCAGATTAAATTTTCTTAAAGATAAAAACAGGAGAGACCAAAGTCCTCTCAATAAATCAGGTATAAACTTAGGTAAAGGACATCAGGTAATCTTTGTTCTTTAAAGTGGTACTGCCTCAGTGTGTGTTTAATTATCATACTGCATCCTACAAACATGTTTAAATATCACTTGTTAATTAAATGGAAAATAACTACAGCAGTATCAAAAGGACAGAAGAAAAATTTAAAACATATTTCAGCCTTTTTGGAAATCAGTATAGTGGTTTCTTAGAAAATTGGGAGTCAATCTACCTCAAGACCCAACAATACCACTCTTGAATATATTCCCAAAGGATGCACACACATACTACAAAGATATTTTCACAGCAGCATTACTAATAATATCCAGAACCTGGAAATAACCTAGATATCATTCAACTGAAGAAAGGATAAAAAAAAATGGTACATTTGCACAATGGAGTACTACTCAGCGGTAAAAAAACAATGACATCTTGAAATTTTGCAGGCTAATGGGCAGAACTAGAAAAAAAAAACATCCTGAGTGAGGTAACCCAGACCCAGAAAGACAACATGGTATGTACTTACTCATAAGTGGCTTTCGGGCATAAAGCAAAGGATAACCAGCCTATAGTCCCCAACCCCAGAGAAGCTAGGTAACAAGGAAGAACCTAAGAGATACATATATTGATCCCCCAGGGAAGGATCTTCTGAATAAATTGGGAGCATGAAAGGAATAAGGGAAGGTTGAAGGGGGATATGAGAACACAAGGTAACAGGATGGTTGAGTTGGGGGAAGGACAGAAAGGGAGAACAAGGAAAAAGATATCTTGAAAGAGGGAGCCATTATGGGGATAGTGAGAAACTTGGCACTAGGAAAATTCACAGGATTCTACAAAGATGACCCCAGCAAAGAGTCTAAGCAATACTGGAAAGGGTTCTTGAATTGGCCTTCCCTTGTAATCATATTGATGATTACTACCTTAATTGTCATCATAAAACCTTCATCTAGTAACTGATGGAAGTAGATGCAGAGATCCACAGCTAAGCACTGGCCTGAGCTCCTGGAGTCCAATAGAAGAGAGTGAGATGTGATTATATGAGTGAGGGGGTCAAGACCATGATTGGGAAACCTATAGAAACAGTTGCCCCAAGGTAGTCTGGGCTCACTGACTCCAGACTGACAGTTGGGGGAATCTGCATAGGATTGAACTAGTCCTCTGATGTGGATGACAGTTGTGTGGCTTGGGTGAGTTGTGCAGACATTGGCAGTGAGATCAGAATTTATCTCTATTGCATGAATTGGCTTTTTGGAGACCATTTTCTGTGGAGGGATACCTTGCTCAGCCTAGATACAGAGGGGAGATCCTTGGTCCTACCTCAATGTGGTGTGACAGACTCCATTGACTCCCCATGGGAGGCTTCACCCTTTCTGAGGAGTGTATAGGTGATGGGGTGGAGAGAACTTGTGAGGAGAGGAAAGAGGGAAGAAAGGGGGAACTAGAATTGGTGTGTAAAAAATATGATGTTTGTAAATAAAAATAAAGAAATAAAACAAAACTAAACAAGAAGCCCACAGATTTCTCACAGAAATATGCTTAAGTATTTATTTTCTTTTTAGATGTGGTAAAAGACCCAAATTTTTAAAGTGTATATATGATTACAGCAGTCAGTCCAAATAGGTATGGTTTTGTTCTCCCTGCAGATATTCATATCCTTGGTAAAATATTTTTTTTAATAATTTGTTGAGAAATTTCCAGAAAGAATTAACTAAAATGGGAAATACTAACCTCCAAAGCGACCAGTATTTTTCAATAGGTCAGTCAGATAGGAAAAGGATTTAGGAAAAAAAATGTTCCTTTCTGATTATACTTCTTCTCCCTAATGAGTATTATTGTATTTTTCCCATTTTTCCTGATATGAGACTCCAGCTTCTTTGGCTTTCCCCATAGACTGAAGACCAGTGGCTCTTCAGGAATCCTTCAGCCCTTTGGTTACAGATTGGGAATGCTGAGGCTTCTAGACTTATGGACTTAATTACTATGGGGCTTTCTGGCTATTTGGCATGGAAATAGACATTGTTGAACTAACCAGCTCATATTGTGTGAGACAAACTAATAAATCCTCTTTTGTAATATACATAGATATATTCATTCTATTGGTTCTGTTAATCTAGAAAATATCACCCAGTACTATCATTTGTAGCCTGGTGTGGGAGGTCCTTGTGTCTATCTGTTGCTTTTATTGGTTAATGAATAAAGACCTGGCTTGGCCTATAGCATGGGAGGAAGAGGGAGGAGTCAGGGAGATGCCATGGATCCATCGCCAGAGACAGACATGCTGAAACTTTAGCCAGTAAGCGACAGCCTCATGGCAATACACAAATTACTAGAAATGGGTTAAACTATGGAGGGAGGAAGACCTTGGACTTCCCACAGGGCAGGGAACCCTGACTGCTCTTTGGACTGGAGACGGAGGGGGCGGGAGAATAAGGGGAGGGGGAAGGAAATGGGAGGAGGGGAGGAGGTAAAAATTTGTAATAATAATAATAATAATAATAATAATAATAATAATAATAATAATAATAAGAAGAAGAAGAAGAAGAAGAAGAAGAAGAAGAAGAAGAAGAAGAAAGAAGAAAGATATAAGAGTTAGCCAATAAGAAGTTAGAGATAATGGGCCAAGCAGTGATTTAATTAATACAGTTTCTGTGTGATTATTTTGGGGCTGAGCAGCCAGGAACCAACAAGTGGCTTCCTCCAATAACTGGCTTCCAAAGTGTGCCTTGAACCCTGGAACCTCAGATTAAAAGTCCGATGTTCTAAGCAGCTTCCTCCAACAACAGCCTTCGTTCTCTCAAAAGACCATTGGTCTCCCTCATTCACATCTTGTGTTCTACAGTCTTCTCACCATTCAATAGCCAAATAATTCTTAAAAAATCAAATCTGAGGGGTCAGTACTCTTAACCTCTGAGTCATCTCTCTAGGATCCAGCAATACCACTCTTGGGACTATACCCAAAAGATGCTCAAACATACTACAAAAACATTTGTTCAACTATGTTCATAGCAGCATTATTTGTAATAACCAGAACCTGGAAACAACCTAGATGCCCCTCAACTGTAGAATGAATAAAGAAAGTATGCCACATTTACACATTGGAGTACTACTCAGCTGTAAAAAAACAATGACATTTTGAATTCTGCATGCAAATAGATGGAATTAGAAAACACTAACCTGAGTGTGGTAACCCAGACCCAAAAACATGAATATGGTATGTACTCACTCATAAGTGGATACTGGCCATAAACAAAGGACATAAAGCCTATAGCTCATGATCCTAGAGAAACTAAGTAAAAAGGTAAACCCAAAGGAAAACATATATAGACCCATCTGAAAATTGGAAACAGACAAGATCACCTGAAAAAAAATTGGGAGCATGGGGGCGGGGAGTGGAAAGGAAGGGAGAAGGAAAAGGTTAAGGAGAACTTGAGGGAATGGGATAGTCGAGATGGAGGAAGGACAGATATGAGAGCAAATAAAGAGATATCTTGATTAAGGAAGCCATCATTGGGTTAGCAAGAAACCTGGCTCTAGAAAATTCTCAGGAATCCATGAGGATGACCCCAGCTAAGACCCTAAGCAATAGAGGAGAGGGTGCCTGAACTGGCCTTGCCCTATAGTCAGAGTGATGATTATCTTAAATATCACTATAGAACCTTTGTTTAACCACAGATGGAAACAGAGGCAGAGACCCACATCGAAGCACTGGACTGAGCTCCCAAGGTCCAGTTGAAGAGTGGAATGAGTGAGAATATAAGCAAGGATATCAAGACCATGAGGGGTTCACCCACTGAGACAGTTTGCCTGAGCTAATGGGAGCTCACCAACTCCAACTAGACAGGGAGTGAGCAAACATGGGATCAAACTAGTCCCTCTGAATGTGGTGACAGTTGAGGCAGACTGAGGGGCCAATGACTGTTGAAATAAGGGCGGCGGGGCTGCGTCCCCAGCACCCGGCCGTCCCCACTGCTAGCTTTACCCGAAATAATTACACGGAAACTGTATTCTTTTAAACACCGCTTGGCCCATTTCTATCTAGCCTCTTCTAGGCTAGCTCTCCCACCTAGACTAGCCCATTTCTAATAATCTGCTGTAGCCCACGAGCTGGCTTACCAGGAATGATCTTAACCTGCATCTGCCTGGAGTAAGAGAATCATGGCGACTCCCTGACTCAGCTTCTTTCTCCCAGCCTTCCATTCTGTTTACTCCTCCCACCTATGTTTTAACCTATGAGGCCAAAGCAGTTTCTTTATTGCTTAATCAATGAAATCAACAGATTGATATATGACACTCCCACATCAAATGACAGTGGCACCTAGATTTATCTCTATTGCATGTACTGGCTTTTGGGGATCCTATTCTTTCTGGATGTATACCTTGCCCAACCTAGATGCAGTAGGGAGGGCCTTGGACGACACAGGGCAGGGATTGGAGGGGGAGGGGTGAGAGGGTGTGTAGAGGGAGTGGGAGGAGGGGAAGGAGTGGGAATTTGGATTGGTATTTTTTTAAGTAAAAAAAAATAAAAAAATAAAATCTTTTCCACAATATAATATTTTTATTAATTCTTTGAGAATTTCATAAGTCCACCCCCCACACCTGCACCTCTTGAGAAAAGTCCAATTTGTTTTGCCCAGGGACTCATCAGAGCAGGGTCAAATTAATCTAAATCTGTAAGTTAGATCTTATTTCTCTGCTATTTATCCTTCCATGATTTCCCATTTCAACAGAATGTAAGCCAAAGTCATGAACTATCTCTTTTCCACGTCTCCAAATCTTACCTTAATCACCAACATAATAGACTTTCACTTTGTTCTTTTTAAGAAGTATTCTAAAATATTTTATCAAGACATTATTTATACATTATATTTACAATATAGAAAATATAATTATGTGTTCTTTATGTGATTCATGCCATTTACATAAAACTTACCACTTCCAAATTTAAGATGATTTTAGTTCCTCCAAAGGTAATAATGGAGACACCAAGCATTCTGTTCCCTATCCCACCCCCTTCCCTCGGGAACTAGCCACCATTAGCATGTGGATTTTCCTATTACAGTCACTGCATAAATATAGAATTGCTCAATATGTATCATGTTTGGGTGTTTTTGTTCACTTAGCATATTTCAAGGGCTCATTTATGCTGTCATAGATTGTGGTATTTCAATATTTTCATTAGTAATTTTATTTAGGCATTTGCTTATCTATTGGGTAATAGATTGTAACATTGAACTTTACATTTTAATGGTGTGACCCTATTAGTATAGATACCACTATAACTGGTAATGCCAATGGTATATACGGTGAAAAAAGATTATCCTACAGAAATTATATGTAAATGTCATAGCAGAAAGCATTTTTTACTACACCTTTGCCTTCTGGAAATGTTTTAATAAATATGTGAATGTAGTATTTTCACCCATTTCTTAGTTCTGTGAACCCCATATTCAGAGTGGAGTTAGCTAAATCCCTACAACAGTAGATTTTCTGTCTGTTCCTCATAGGGCAGTAAACCATACTTATGAACATAGCTCTGTTGTGTGCTGTTTTTTACTCTTTTGGCTCTTTTGGGGGACCTGCTGCCCAGCTCCCAAATAAATCACACATGGAGGCTTAGACTTACTTACAATCGCCCTGTTTTTATCTTTCTTATTTCTGTATATCTTACTTTCACTCTTAATCCATGGCTGACTGTGTGACAGGGTGGTTGGCCCCTAGCACCCTCCTCTCCTTGTTCTCTCTTGCTCTTGCTCTTCCTTATTTCTCTTATTTATTTATACTCTCAGCCTGACAGCCTCACCTATCTTTGCTCCTGCCTCACTATTGACCATCCAGGTCTTTATTAGGTCCATCAGGTGTGTTAGACAGGCAGAGTAACACAGCTTCACAGAGTTAAACAAATGCAACATAAACAAAAGTAACACACCTTAATATAATATTCTTCCACATACCTCTGAAAACAAAACTATCAAATCTAGACTTCAGGGACTAATTTTTCCACAATATTTTGTTTCCTTATAGCACAGTTCAATATGACATCCATTCTGAAGACAGACTGGTGTGCTCAACAATGACTAGAATATTCTGAGAGGCTTCTGTTATATCAAGACTCTTAGAGACTCTGTTTTTGGCTTCCATAAAACATTACTCAAGGCAGTGTCCATTACTGTTGAAGGGAAAGTTCTTTTAAGTGTAGAGTTTAAGTGCAAGTTCTTTTACTCTTGTCTGATTTGATGATAGATACCACAAAAGAGCCAGATAACAGCAAATACACATTGTATATGTAATGATACTTCCTATGTTTTCATGATCCCTTCTGTCCCCTGTATACACATATAAAATTCCTATCTTAGGGAGAATGTATTGCCCATCTACCTTCCATACAAAAAGAATTAGAAATTTTGTATATATGAAATGTCTCCGGGCAAACTATCTCCTAGAAACTGTGTTTTATTAAAAGCAGAAGAGAAAATCATGGACAATGTTTTAGGGAAGGATGTCAGCAATATCCCTTACTAGATGAGGAAAATAAACTGTGATGAAATTTTCAAAATTACATTCAAGGGATAATTTTGAGGCTAAACACCTGAGTGATGGAAGTAAAATGCCAAGATCCGGATCCCTACTCTGTTGTTTTCTGCTTTGATCCTAACTTACTCAAGTTAATTTGTTTCCTCTATTTTTCTCTTGTATAAAATGGAAAGGGAGGTTATGTCTATCTCAGAGTTGTTTGAAAGACATATGCACTAAGCAGATCTAAGCCCTGATGACAGTATTTAGCATCTATACATTAAACATTATCATCATCTTTATTATTACCAGTATCATTTTAAACATAAAACAACTCTCCATTTTCTGTTTTTGTTGTTTTACAGTACCATAGGAATTAAAATTTTCCCATCCTTACATGACTGACAAGTAAATTGAAATTAACATTTTAAATAAAGAATTTCAAATATTTATTATAGCAATTATATTAATATTTAATGATAAGCAGTAGAGCATAATAATTAAGACACCACACTATATGGGCTCAGATAGTCATTAAACTGCTTACTAGCTCTGTAGCCTTGTCCAAGTTTAACTCCTGTGTGTCCCAGTTTTTATACAATGAAGATGGTAATAGTACCTTGTTCATTAGGAAATTATGAGAATTAATAAATTTTACACTTTTGGATACCTTCAGTTCTATGTCATGCCCCTCATAAGCATTCACTATATCTCAGCTGTTACCAAAGAGCACTATGTGCCAAGCGCTATACAGGGGAACCTCCAGAAAATGACAACCAAGCAATCCAAGTCATTGACATTTTCCCTTTGCTATGCCTGTAATAGAAAGGCTTACATAACAATAAATCATAACTACTTTATTTCTATATATCATTACCTAGGAAGCTGCTATATTAAAATGTACAGTAGCACCTAGAAAACTGAAAATAATTATCATGATGAAAACTGAAATGGAGGGAATGGATATATATCACAGTTAGCTAATGTTTGCCACGCTTCAGTCTTAGACTTGATTATTTCTCTATTTTATATATAAGCCTACTAACACACACAGCTGATCATTTTCTGATTTTATGAACTCCAGGCTTGATAGCAAATAAAGGTAGCAGAAACACCTCATTAGGTTTCGCATCACCCATTAGGCAGACATATAACCCAAATAAAGAAACCCTAAATATCCCAACATTTATTTCATATGTTTACACTATTTGTGCAAATTGTCTAAACTGGTCTAACAGTAGTTTTTGGTAAATGCATAAAATAATTACACAACTCTTAAAAGATTCTTCAAGTAAAAACAGGAGTTTCTGTATTAAAATTTTAAATGGAGTTTTAAATTTCCAGAAGAAAGTTGGATTATCAAATAGAGAGGAATTGAATTAAAACAAGTGATTTTATAATAAGCACAGTCAACAGCTGCCAGAGTCATTACAAGACAGCATGACCAGGCCAGATTAATTTTTATAGGATGAAATCAACATTGACTGTGGAGTCCTAAAGTATTTAAATTTCATTATTTTAAATTTATAAGGTGATGTTATTAGCAAGTCATAAACTTGACAGTTTCAGAGATAACTGAAAAATTTCAACCCAAAGGCAATACTCATCACCTTCTGAATTTTGTTTTCACAATCCTAATTCATTGATATTTCTCCTAAGATATCTATTCAAAAAACAATACATCATAAGAAAATTATGTTCCTCACCATCCCTGACATCAAGTTCTATAATATAGCTACAGTAATAAAAACACTGGAGAAAAGAAAGCATCTTCAACAAATGGTGCTGGCATAATTGGATGTCAACACGTAGAAGAATGAAAAGAGATCCATATCTATCCCCATGCACAAAACTCAAATCCTAATGGATTAAAAAACTCAATATAAATCCTACCACACTGAACGTGATAGAAGAGAAAGTGAGAAGTAGCCTTCAATGGATGGGCACAGAAGACCAATTCCTAAATATACACCAGCAGCACAGACACTGAGAGAAACAATAAATAAATGTGGCCTCTTGGAACTGAAAAGCTTCTATAAAGCAAAGGGCACAGTCAATAAGACAAAATGACAGCCTATTGAATGGGAAAAGATCTTCACCAACCTCACATCAAACAAAGGACTAATCTTCAAAATATATAAAGAACTCAAGAAATGAGACATCAAAATTCCAAATAACCCAATTAAAGATAGGGTACACACCTTGATCTTCGAACAATACCATGGTTTCTCCTGTTTATGTAGCAAATCAAAGAACACAAAAACATGTACTGTCTGTTTGATGATAATTTCTTCTGTTACCTTAAAAGTTCATGAAGTGGCCTAATACCTTCAAAATAACAAAACATAGAGCTATAACACATAAAACTATATAAGTAATAAAACACTGTTATCCTATGAAACACATACACTTTTGAAGCTTTCTTGAACTCATTTTATTTCAGTTGAATACGTGTACTATTATCCTCTTTGCCTTGTAAAATGCTCTTAATTCTATAAAACAATTCAATTACCACCAATAGTTGTATTACAATTTGAAAAGTGATAGAAGCTGTGAAACAGTAGAGATACTATGGAAATCTAAACACAAAGAAAGACAATTGGGTCAAGGTAGTATCTTCTACGTTTTTCCTCTAGCGATACTTGCCAGAAAATCTTCCATAATACTCCCAATAAAGGGAAAATGTATTGATAACTTTATATCTCATAATATATGGCTAGTAAAAGTCTAGGAGACTTTCACTAGCAGAATAGAAATAAAAGAAATCACAAATATTAATACAACATAACAATTGTTCCAGAAAGTACAGTTTAAATGTTTTATGGAAAGGAACTTCAACTTAAAGCAAACTTCATGTTGTTGGTCAGCTCCAAGTGCAATGAAGGAGGAGAAGGTCACTCTACTGCTATCCAATTTTAGTGATAGGTATTTATTTAAAGGAATTTATTTCATCAAACACTAATTACTTTGAAAATTTTCCTTCAGTATATATATATATATATTAATATATATTAATTCCTCTAGAGAAATAGGTTTCATAATGACTTTCTTTCAAGTGTATCAAGCACTTTTGACCATCTTCACCCCCATGACCATCTCTTGTCCCTGCTTCCTCTTCCTTCTCACTCTTCTCCTTCTTCTTCCCAAACAGTCCCACTTTAATTTATGCCATGTTTATATGTGTGTGTGTGTATATATATATACAAATACATGTGGAAATATGTTATATATTCCACATATAGGAGAAAACATAAGATATTTATTTTTCTTAGTCAATTTTATTTTACGTGATATGATTATTGCTAGTTAAACATATTTTCTTATAATGACATCATTCTATTCTTTATATTGAAATATTTTAATGTATAATTACAACTCATTTCCTTTATGTATTTGTTGATGACTTCTTAGGCCAATTCTATGTCATGACAATTGTAAATAGTGATATAATATAGGTGTGGAGGTATTTTTTATATGATATTGACTGAAACTAATCTTTTTCTTTGATTAGTAAGAAGGATTATGTTTGAGTTAAAGACAGAATGATATATTATTTACCAATATTATTCTATTTGTGAAGTTAACTGCTGTGTTGGGGGGGAGGATGTAGATCAATCCCAAGCTAACACCAAAAAAATTCACTTATGTATTTTTTATTATAATGGGCAAATTCACGGAACAGGAACAAGAAGTCAAACCTCAGATGTGTAATGCAGGAACCAGAGAGAGAGAGCCCATGATGTGCCAGAAGTTTTCTCAAGGTACCCAAAAGTTTCCCTAACCTGGTCATCACCCCTCCCTTTTGTCTAAATAGGAGAGTTCTAAATCTAATACAAAACTATATACACTAGAAACAGATATCAAGTATAAAGTTAAAATTATATCCAGCATAAACAATATTAAGCAAGGAACACATGCTAAATGTTTTAATGAACATTTTATCCTAAAGAGTCAAAGTCTTACATTGGAAATGGATTGGCTAAATCATAAGAAGAAGGTAACTACAACTATCTAATCTTTAACCCATTAAAGGCCCGAGAAGGGACATAATATTACTTGAGTAGACAGAAAGTGCAATCTAGCAACTTCCAAAATGTGCAGTATATGACAGGAACAACTAGCTCCCTGAGCAATCACCCAAAGTCTCATTTGCAGTGTTGAAGCAACCAACTTTGGCTAAGGCCTAGCAAAACCAACAGTCCATTTTTAGAGGCAAAAAGATTTTTAGAACCATCTTACCCTGTCATGGCAAGGGTATAACTATATATTATTGGTTAATGAATAAACGTTTTGGCCAGTGACTTAGCAGAATAGAGCTAAGTGGAAAAACTAAACTGAATGCTGGGAGAGAGTAGGCAGAGTCAAGAGAAGCCATGTAGCCCCACCGGAAAGATACACCAGATAGAACCCTGTGGGTAAGCCACAGCCACATGGCAATACACAGATTATTAAAAATGGGTTAATTTAAGGTATAAGAATTAGCCAGAAATACGCTTAAACTATTGGCAAACAGTATTGCAAATAATATGGTTTCTGAGTTCTTATTTCTGGGCATCTGGGAACAAACATGTGCCCTCCAACAACACTACTTGACTTTATACACTTGACAATTCATTATGTATGAATATTCACATATTTATACACATGTGCATACACACATTATAAAGTATAATCAGTCAATTTACTTCAGAGAAGATTAGAATCATGATACTTAGACTTCCATATATACCCGGGGCCATATGATATTAAGGTAACAGGCAAAAGAAAAGAAGCTGATGAACGTTTTATACTAGTGATAGTATTATTGAAGTTTTTGTAAAAAGTATTGCCACGTTCATTAAGTAACAATATAAAATCAAGTCTTAACTGTATTGACAGTATTGGTTTATCAGATACTATAGGCAGAATAATATTAGAGTCTCTATTAGATAAGAATAATGTCTGATTTATTTCAGAATTATGAGTGAGTACCAATTAGTATATAAAGAGAGCATAGTTCAATTAGATATGCTGTGCACTTGAAAGAAGAAAGTATTCTATACAAAAAGAATAGAATTGTACTTGTTAAGACTGGCATAGAATAGCATGTTGGAAGAACTTGATAATCTGTTTACTATAATACTATCTGACATTTGACGATGTCTACTAAATCTTCCTTCCATTGTTCTGAAAGAATTTATATTCTTTCCATGGTCTTTTTTAGAGAAGAGAAGTTTACTCTGCTTCAGAATGATGTGTTTCAGTTCTCAGATAGAAATTTCTATCGGAATAAAGCAAAAATCTCCATTTAATATAGGATAGTTTTATTTTTGTTTTTCAATTCTATTCCATATATGTATTTTTACCTCATAATACCTATACACTATACTTTGTGAGATGAATTTTAATAAGCAATGAAGTACAGTGCTAAGACAATAGTTTAGATGGTTTTGGGCAAGTTCTAAAGAAAACACAACAATGCCATGAAGATTTATATTTCAAATATCCAGTGCCTAGGTAGCATGAAACTCTGATCCTGGGATGTCACCTTAAAGAATGTTCTAAATGACAGTTCTTTCAAATGCTAGTGCACCCAGAACCCCGGAGCAGAAATCTTTCTTTGTATTAAATTACTAACAATAGGAAGTCTAAGAAGAACCAAGATAGATTGTGAGCTGGAGAGATATCCTTTTTCAGGCAAGGATAAAACTAGATTCCCACAACTCCCAAGGCCATTAAGAAAACATAACTTATGGTTTAGAGTAATAACTCAAAAATTCAAATGTATTGTTTTGTATTTGGCTCTAGTGTACGTTTTTGTTATGCTTTTGTCTTTTGAGGCCAGGAGTGCTACAAGTTTTGTGCTTAGGTAATGGAATAGTGATGATTACTTTAAGTATGGGAGTTGACTTATGAGCTGCTTGGAATGAGTTATTTTTTGAAGGTTAAAAATCCCTAAAATTAGGTTCTGTTTATTTTAATTAGGATGAAAAAATTAAGAGCAGGACTGGATAATTCTTCCCAGTTAACTATAAAGAACAGCTGCTAAAAACAGCAGGCGTGTTATGACTGCTCTCTAAAATGAGCATAGGTCAAACACATAATGTGTTCTGTTCAGGGATTTAGAGTGGCATATGCTGCAGTAGTTTCTACCTCACAACAGGGAGGAATTTATCCATGCAGTGATACAAAAGCTCCATTCTCCCATATGTTTTAGCCATCCATCTCAAAATTATATGTGAATGGTCACAATGGAGTTAACACAAGGTATAGTGACTTACAATAAATTCAAAACCATGGCTTATTGAACTTCATTGCCTGTCTGATGTTCAGCTAAATATACTACTTATGTAGGAAAGTTTTTATCTTGAACTAGGTGAATTTATAGCAAGATACCAATCATGACACTGTGCATTAGTTACAGCCTCAAAAATGGAGAATGTTGTACACACCAGCAAATCTTTGAGTCCATTTTGGCATATATACAAAGACCTTTTGCTTGATTAAAACTGTGTATATAGTCAAATAGGTTAAAAGAAAGAGAAAAATCTAAAGATTTTCTTTAAAAACAAGGTGTACAACTTCTTTAATCTTGTAATATATTGCTGTTCAAAGCATGGCAGGCTAAAATACAAAAGAGGAAAAGAAGGTTTTCTTAGTTTATTTTCTATTGATGTGATAAACACCATTATAAAAAGCAACTATGGGAGGAAAGTGTATGTTTTCTTTTGTATCTTATAATCTATTATGAAGGAAGTTAGGGCAGGAAATCAAAGAAGGAATGTTGGGACAGGAACTAAAAGAGAGGCCATGGAAGAATGCTGCTTACTGGCTTGCTCCCCACTAGATTCCTCAGCTTACAACTATGCAACCCAAGGATAGCATTTTGCATGGTTGGTTAGGCCTTCTTACATTAGTCATTAATTATGAATATCCCTCACAGACTTGACTTCAGGTGAATCTGATAGATGAATTTTCTCAGTTGAGGTTTTTCTCTTACCATATGACTCTAGCTTGTGTCAAGTTGAAAAAACTAACTAGTACAGAAGGCTAGGGGTACAATCTGCAGAAGCCTACTCCCAGTTATCCATTTTTTTTCCAACTGGAGCCCATGCTCCAAAGGTTTTTCAATATTCCAATATAGTGCTTCCATCTAGGGACCAAGTGTTCAAAGATATGAGCCTATGTTGGATATTTCACATTCAAGGCATAACCACACTAGAAATAGAAAAGCTCTACTGTAATAGGCTCATAGTTTAAGTACTTGAATGGATTAGGCAAGATTGCCATCATTTTGTGATAAATCCGTATTACATAGTAAACTTAAGGTCATCATAGGCTATATAATATGACCATTTTAAAAAACAAAAACAAAATAATCTTCCACAACACAACATGTCATTTCTCTATGTCTTCACTATTTCACTATAGAGTTCTACCAAATACTTAAAATATTGTCACCAATTCCAATTAAAATGTTCCAAAATATAGAACAGCAAAATTTTTTCACGCTTATTCTACAAACCCAGCATTATTCTAATACCAAATCTAGATATTGTCACAACAAAAAAGAAAAAACTACAGCCTTGAACATTTATGTAAAAAATTCAAAACATAAGTGTAACACAAGGGCCTGCTTGTCGGGGTTTCTGTCCTGCCCAGTTCCTGCATCCGTTTAACCCCAAAGAAAATCACACAGAGTTCTACATAAGATTATAAACTGATTGGCCCATTAGCTCAGGCTTCTTATTAGCCCTTGTAGCTTATATTAACCCATTATTCTTATTTATGTTAACCACATGACTCAGTACCTTTTTCAGTGGGGCAGGTCACACCCTGCTTCTTCGGTGGTCTGGGCAGGACTGGGGAGGGAGCTTTCTTCTTCCCAGAATTCTCCTGTTCTCATCACGCCACCACTACTTCCTGTCTAGTTGACCCGCCTATACTTCCTGCCTGGCAAATCAGCATTTATTTAAAACATGATTGACAAAATACAGATAATTCTCCCACACCACATAAACTGAATCCAACTACACATTCAAAGGTTATTTAATTTAATTACATTAGATTGAATTTAGGAATACAAAGGTAGTTTTATATACATAAATCCATAAACACTGTATACTGAATCAACTGAATTAGTAAAACACCACATGATCTTTTGTAAAAATATGTAAAAGACATTTGATAAAATTTAATATCACTTCAAGATAAAAATGCTGATCATATTAGGTATTGGATTAATCTATCTTAACATAATAAAGATCATTTATAGTAAATCAATAATTGATACAATATGATACTAAATAAGGGGAAAGTGAGACTGTAAGATAGAGGACCAAAGAGACACTACTTAAATTAAGCAAAGTATTTCAAGTTCTGGCTAGAGCCATCATACAACAGAAAGAAGTAGTGTTAAAGGGCCTAGAGGGACACGTCAGTCAATGAATAATACCCAAACCAGTGTGAAGATCTGAGACATCCAAAGAGCCACAGCTTCCACATAAACATGCTGGGCTTTCCTACATGCATCTGTAAATCCATCACTGGGGTATTTGAGACAGGTGGATCCATGGAGCATCTGAAGAAGAAAACCTGAGGTTGACCTCTGGTCTCTATACATTGATACCTCTCTCTCTCTCTCTCTCTCTCTCTCTCTCTCTCTCTCTCTCTCTCTCTCTCTCTCACACACACACACACACACACACACACACACACACACACATACACACACACACACACACAAACACACTCATGCGCACTGATATATACATACATCAACCAATGTGTATTTTAACTAAATGACCATACTGTCAAACTGCCTTCCAAATATTTATGTGTATACTCATAAACTTGTGTAGCATGAGTTTAAACAGGTCTTAATAATAAAATCCCAGAGTCAGATATTGGGGGAAAATGCTGAGATATCAGAGAGATAGAGGAGCAAAATCATAGCCACCTTACCTCTCAATTTCCCAGCCAAAAGAGACCAGTTCCCGTTTCCTCTTGACTTATCACTTCTTCTCTCCACCCAGTCATATTACATCCTATCTGTCTGTACAGACCTTGAGACCCCTATGGTAGGCTAGTAACTAACTCCACCCTATGATCTTCAGGCAAGCTTTATTTGTACAAACAATGTATCAACACAGGTTGTGTTGCTTTCAACTTTTGTCAGTAAAGCTTCTTTTTATGGTATGTAGTGATTAACATAGAGAATCATAACTGCTGGTCAACATATTGAACATAAGTGACTGTGATATAATTATCAATGCATCATCTATATCATCTCCATCTATGGCTTGAGGAACATCACAGAATGGTAGTTTGGGAGAGAAGAAGAATGTAAGATCCACAGGATGTGGAGGAAAGCTGTGAAATGCTGTATTCTGGACTTGACATTGTTGTACATACTAACTCAGAGCAATAGCTGTTGACCACACAAGACCTAGATCAAGCCAGTAAAACAAGCAGCATGGGAGGGAAAGAGAATGCCTTGGACCCACCTGTAGTGAAGCTATTAGTGGCTTCTGGGTGGGGGAGGAAGTGGTTAGTTTTCTTTGGTGTTGTCTCCACCAGCAGGTTACTCATGTCCCAGTGGATGGCCAAACATCCATTTGCACATGGTCAATACTAATTAGATTCAGGTGGTAAATAATGATAATCATAATAATAATGAAGATATAAATTTAATGGGGACAAAGATAAGGTTGAAAGTCAGCTGAAAGGGGCTGAAGAATTAAAAGGAATTTGGGGAAGTTATGTAATTATATTTAATTAGGAACATATTAAAATGATGATGATGGTAAAAGATGATATGAAGAGTAAGAAACACAATGTTAGAACCTAGAGAGTGTTGGAAAGAAGTAGTGTGTGGAGGATATAAAAAATTACATTAGAGATTTGAATATAAAATATAAAGAATAATAGGAAACATAATCATCTTATGTTAAATACTACAGAAGATACATCATGTACACTTTATCCCATGTTTTAATGGTTAATATAATTTTCCTGAACAAATAAAATGCATATACACAAATGATTTAAATAAAGAACAGACCAGGAAAATGATTCAGTAGGAAAAAGCATTTCCTATCCAAGCCTAAAGCCCTGAATTTGATATACAGATTCCACATCAAAAGCCAAATGTAGTGGCATGCATCTGTAATTCCAGCACTCCTCCCAAAAGACAGAAGGTGAAGACAGAATTGCAGCAGGAGAAACAAGAGAGAATATACATCAACAAGGAGGAAGGTGAGAAGCCACTCCCAAAAGTTGTCTTCTAATCTTCTCATGTACACATGTAAAGAAAGGAAGAAGAAAGAAAATTTCTATCCTTTGTGAACTCCCAGTGCGGACAATGACTAAATAAGACAACATACTATTTAATGATAATTGGATCACAAAGCAAACCAAGAAGGAAATTTTAAAAAATCCTAGAATTAAAGTAAAATGAAAATAAAATCTATAAGACATGAAAAAGTCACTTTTAAGAGCAAATTTTCTATTGCAAAGTGCCTACTAAATAATGGAGAGGTCTCAAGTTAGTAATTTTGATGATAAATCTAAAAGTCTTGAAGAAACAGAAACAAGTCTAATCCCCAAAACAGTAAATGGAAAGAAGTTGTCAAAATCAGAGCCACAACTAATGAAATAGACACAAACAATGTAATACAATGCATCAATGAGATGAAGAGTTTGAGAAACAAACAAGATTTACAATCCCTTAGCCAAATTAAGTAACAGAAAGAGAGCAAAATTAATTAAAGTAGAAATGAAAATGGAGAGACTTTGTAACAGATACCAGTGAAATGTATTGAATAATAAGGACATACTTTATTATATTCCGTGTAAATTGAAAATCCCCAAGAAATGATCAAATTCCTAGATGCATACAAGATCCAAATATTGAACTAACGTGAAATTATTAAGCCATAAGAAGTATCAAAGCTAAAGTAGCTAGAACATAGAATACACCATGATGTCACCAACAGATGAAAAGATAAGAAAATATGGTATATGTACATAATGGAATATTACTAAACTGTGAAGAAATATAAAGTCATGAAATTTGCAAGCCAATTAAAGTAACTGGAATCAATTATACTGATAACTCAGGCCCAAAATAACAAATGCCGTATAGTCTCTCTTATATTCAGATCTTAGGCCTAAATATGTTTGTGTTTAACTTGGAGAACAGAATCTAGAAAGGGTCCTTCTTGGGGGAGACATATTAAAAGACAGGGGATTGTAGATTACAGTTCAAAGGAAAGTATTGAGGTGGACACTGGAGTGAAAAGGCTTCAGCAGGGAGGGATGTGAGAGTGTGGGTGAAGTCAGTGGGAGAAGGAAAGGGCAAACTCAAAGGGAGGGGGCATGAAATTCCATATAGAAGTCAACCCAACCGGAAAAATATATGCAGTATTAGTAAAACACATGTGAACTGAAAGAACGGGAATGCTGAGTGTTAAATAATCATGTGTGGGTGTAACAAGCTGTGGGGTGAAGAGACAGTGGAGAGGTTAGTGAAAATTAATGATCTTTAAAAAAGCTTTAGGGAAACAAAACAGTGAGTAAAATAACTTCAAAATACAACTTTTAAAAAAGTTCAAACAGAATTTTCTTACACAGATGGATAATGACACTCCCAGAAGACATGAGTTATTAAATGAAAACTGCACTGGAAGGCATGGGACAAGTCTCTATTGTTTGTTGTTAATGGAGGCCGCAGAGTTCTCCAAAACAACACAGACTACTGCTTTTGTCCTTAACATAACAACACTATAAGACTCTATTTCTGAAGATACCACAACTTTGGCTCTAGGACATAAAAAAATCTCAAAATGACCAGGAAATTCCCTTCCTGCTGATTATAGTTCATAATTCTAGAAGGTAATACACAAGCTGTTTTCAGAGAAAAGATACTATGGTCCTTCCTATCCAGTACTGAACCCTGCATAGTGATGTACTAACCTAAAAGGCAAGATGCGTCTCCCAGTGCGACAGCAGCACAGCTATTTTGGAGTAACTAACCCCTTTCCGGTTAGCTTTGAGGCCAATTCCTCAAGATGGAATTTCATCTGCACAGTAATCCTTATCAAAAGCTTCTGATTTTAGAAGGTCATTGACCCTAGTATAAGTCCACCTATTATTTTGCTAAATAGTCATTCTGTCAAATTGTCATCTAAATATTTATGCATATATATATATATACACATATACCTATACCCATATGTTTACACCTATTATTTTGTTAGCCATGCTGTTAAATTGTCTTCTAAATACTTATGATTATACATATATATGTATACATATATGCTTATACCTACATGCATGCATCTCAATATTCATGATTATACATTTATATATATATATGCATACAGTGACAACAATTAATAAAAAAGGAGGTTATTGACTTGACAGAGAGCAAGGAGAAATATATGGGAGGATTTGAAGGGAGAAAAGGGAGGAGAAAAGTGTTGGATTATGTTCTTAAAAATAAAAGCAAAAAATGTAAGAAAAATAAAAATAAATTCTGATAGTAATAATACATTTGACAAGTTTTTCCAAGAAAGTATATCTCAGAAACCTTGATGTTAACTATTATTATTATTATTCTGATTACTAGCAGTATAAGTAAATCTTATATCTTATATAAGTCAATTACATGGGTATTTCCAGAAATGATACTGTTTTCAGACCTCATACTATACTGAAGAGACATGTTTAAAGCATAATTTCTACTTAGTCTTCAAAAATTTATCACACTTCACTTTAAAAATCATATTTATCTTAAATATAACATTTATGATGCTCTCAAGTTAATTCAAGTAGTGTTAAATATGTTCTTAATTAAAATAGAATTACACCTCTCTTCCCTCTAACTTTCCTCCTTCCAATGGCCTTTCTAGCTGCTACCCCTCAAACTTGTTCACATGACCCCCACACTCTCATGTTGATAGCTTAATTTATTAAATTGTTTGTTACATATGTGTTTATGTGCGTGAATGAATATATTTATATACATATACATATATATGTCCTTGTAGAAATATATATAAACACAACATTCTGGATCTTTTTTATTATTTATGTGTATATGGTTTCTAGGCTGAGCACTTTTCATTGTACAACCAATAAGAGGGTTCATCCTTAGGAGAGGCTAATTCATTTTATAAATGCAGTACTGTCAATTCCATTTCAAACATTCTCATTAAAGGCACTAAGTGGAAAATATGTTTACCCAAATCCATAAACAAATAATCAAAATTTTACTCTTCTCAAGATCATTTTCCAGTATATCTTATGAAGGCTTTTTGCTGTCGTTGTTGTAATTGATTCTGTACAGTCTCCAGTCAACCATTTAAGCCAGTTTATTTATGACCTTGACTTCCATTCCCACTAACACTTTTCATTTTCTTGGAAATTTGTTGAGAAGTTATTTTTATTCCCCAGGGATGAGTCCCAGAATTGGTTGTCCAATACCAAGTGTTCAAGCCTGAAAATGAATACAATACTACAACAGGTTTGCTTTATTTATATGTATATGTGTAGGTGCACAACAATAACTATAGAAAACTGGAATCTGACCAGAGAGTCTCAAAAGAAGAAATAAAATTGGCTATATCTCAAAAATGTTCAGCTAGGAAAATGTAGATCAAAATATCTTTGAGATTTCATCTTATCTCAGTCAGAGTGGCAGACATAAACAGGGTATCTGACTAAAAAGATGCCGCGAAGTATGCATGAGAAAGAAAACTCTTTTAACTGTTGGTTGATTACAAATTGGATCAGACCCTCTGAAAATTAATGTGGATAACCCTCAAAACACTAAACCTAAATCTACCATATAATATAAATACACCATTCCTTAGCACAGGCCCAAAGAACTTGGCATATTCCTCTATAGATATTAGTTCAGCTGTGTTCATTGTAACTCTATCCACAAATGCTAGGAAATATAAAAAAGGTTGATATGGGATTTTCCTCTGTATGCTGTGAATATGTTTTAATACCATTGGTTAATAAAGAAGCTACTTTGACCTATAGCAGGGAAGAATAAAGCCAGGCTGGAAATATAAACACACACAGAGAGAGTAGCCATAGTCAAAGAGATGCCATGTAGCTACTGAAGAAGACACACACCTGAACCTTTTCAGTAAGCCACAGCCTCATGGTGATACACAGATTAATAGAAATAGGTTAATTTGTGATGTAAGAGCTAGCTAGAAATATGTGTTAGCTATTGGCCAAACAGTCTTAATTAATATAGTTTCTGTGTGATTATTTGGGTATGAGCTGCCAGGAACAAAAGAACAGCCTCTGATAACAAAGTAAATATGAAGTTTGGAGATGTGTGTACCAGGGATCTAGGAAGAGTTGGATTGTGGAAATGAGGGGTTGTTATGACATAAATTCATTTTGTAAGTGTATGAAGCATACTTAAACTCCAAAACATCTTGAAAATGTCCAAAACCAGACTCATTCCTGATGATTAACATATTGCCTCATAACTCCTACTATCCTACTGAAAATTTGCTAAAATAATGCAAAAACAATATTTACTACTTTGGGATAATAAGACTAAAGTTCTCAGCACAAAAAGTCATATTTAAGAACTTTAAAAGAAGAGATTCTGTTAAACTATGACTTGATTTGTTAATTTGTCCAGAGAAATTAATCAATTTAACTAAACTATACTACAGAATTGATCAATTTCTTACTGAAAGTGACCACAGCATAACCACAAGATTGTTCTCCAACTACTTCAATAAATTATTGCTGAGTAATGAAGCAATCTCTAGTAACTGATGTGATTTAATAGTCTCAACAATCCAACCATAGCTTTTGTGAGCACATTCTTTGATGCAGAATCCAGAAGACAGGATTTATATAGTCCTTTATTTAAAATTATGTAATATCAAGACCCATACATGATGAGTAGGTTTTTCAGTCTAAACTAATAATAACTGTTTTGTCCTTATGAATTTCACCATGTTGTATCCCCTCTATTCTGACCTACCTATTTTCGTGTATATGTTTATACTTTGAAACATGTTCAGATACCATAAGATACTCTGTAGCCATGACAACGATATTTCTTCTTTGGGAATTCTTATTCAGTGGCTGGTGAGGTTTCTCAGCAATGACAAGTACTGGTTGTTATACACTCACATGACACCTTGGTTCTACTTCTCAGTACTCACATGTATGTTCACACCTCCTGTAATTCTAGTTCTAGGAGATCCAACACCTTATTCGGAATTCTGTGGGCATCAGACACTCATGTATCATAGAGAAACATATGTAAATTTCCTCTACACATAATATTAAATTTTAAAAAGATATCCTCAGTCTTCCAGGGAAAAAAGTTCCAAGTAACTTTTTAAATGGCAATAATTTATAGATAAGCAGCACGGTGGTATAATGTTGTGAAATACAGGTTTGGGGTGTGCTACATTCATTTATCTATGGAATATTTGTTTAATCATGTAAAGATGTGTTGCATCTTTTATGTTACACCTGTTTAATTCTGTGAAGCTTTTTGTGCTTTGCCTGACTAAAATACCTGATTGGTGTAGTGGCGTAAACGAATGCAGACAGATTGTAAAAATATATATAGTTTTAATGTGTGGGTGCACACTGAGACAATGGGGATGTTCTATTGGGAACTCACCAAGGCCAGCTGGCCTAGGTCTGAAAAAGCATGGGATAAACCCAGACCAGCTGAACATAGCGGACAATGAGGAATACTGAGATCTCAAGAACAATCGCAGTGGGTTTTTTGATCCTACTGCACGTACTGGCTTTGTGGGAGCCTAGGCAGTTTGGATGCTCACCTTACGAGACCTGGATAGAGGTGGGCAGTCCTTGGGCTTCCCACAGGTAAGGGAACCCTGATTGCTCTTCGAGAAAATGAGGGAGGGGGATTTGATCGGGGGAGGGGGAGGGAAATGGGAAGCGGTTGCGGGGAGGAGGCAGAAATCCTTAATAAATAAATAAATTAAAAAAATAAAAAAATAAAATTTGGAAAAAAAATATATATATAGTTTTAATTTAGAAATAGACTTACAGAACCACCGGCAGAAGCGACAGCTCGGAGCATGCTCGCCAAATTTATAGGCAGACATTAGCCAGAGGCGAACACACCCCCTAAGGGGTGGGACTTATCCTTACAGATTGGTCTAGTTAAGAGCTGAATGGCCAATACCTAGGTGAGAGTGGGACATCTGGGGCTTGCATTCAAAGAGAATAAGTAGAAGGAGAAATCCAGGCTTCAGAGAAGAAGGAGGAGCAAGAAAAGGAGGAGAGAGGACACCAGTGGAAAGCCAATCACCTACACAGCCAGTTATGAAGTAAGAAGTAAAGAAGGGTATATAGAACAGAGAAAGGTAAAAGCACAGAGACACAAGGTAGACAGGATACTTTAAGCTAAGGAAAGTTGGCTAGAAATAAGTCAAACTAAGTCTGGGCACTCATGAGGAAAAATGTCTCCATGTATTTATTTGGAAACTGGGTGTCAGGCCCCCAAAAAATAAAGAAAAAAGTCAATTACAGTATACAGTAGACACATATGCCTTAGGTGTTAAACAAAACTCAAAACTAAGACTGATAATTTCACAAGTATAAAAATTTGAGAAACTTGGTTGTTCACAAGAACTAGACAATAAGACCCTAATTGAAAAATATAAGTTTTATTTTTTAAGACATAATGAAATCAAGGTAGAACACACCTGAAAACTTCTCCCAAGAAGGTGCTGTGCAGGCTATTGGAGGCAAAAAACATCAGTGACATTATCCAATTGTGAACCCTACATGCTATAGTATTTATCTGTCAGGTGAGATTTGCCTATTGAATAAATAGTGGCACAAAGATTTTGCTGGTAACCAATTGCTTTGAGGAAGTCAGACTAGTCCACAGGAATTTATGTCTGGTCATGTAAGTCTGGCAAAAATACAAAGCTCAGAAGGTCATAGGCTGTATGCTATATAGACACATCGTGAAATTGTATTCTAAATGTATATGTCTATGTACATCAATTAGTTGAAGCCTCGGCCAGAGAAGCTTCTCTCTGTAATAGTCAGCACTAAATTCAGAGATTCATAAATGGTTAATGTCCTGAGACTAGGTGACTATTGAGTCCTCAAGTGACTAAATGGTGCATCAATATGAACCCCAATCAGGGATAGAGAACACTGTGAAAGAGGGGACAGAAAAAATGTAAAATATACATAACTGAATGGAGTGTTATAAAATATTGTCTTCTGTACACGATGTTGTCATTGCACTCATAAATTCACTATAGCTACAGTTATCTTCACAATACAAGTTCCAAATAAATCTAACAAACTCAGTTAAGTTTCCAACAATCACAACATTAATTGGATTCAGTATATTACAAAAGCAAAAAAAAGATAAGACAGCAAGGAGGAAGTGGGATATGTTGGGGATGGTTAGAATGAGGAAAATATGATCAGAATACACTACTTGCATATATGAAAGTGTTCAAAATATAAAGTATATTCTACTGACTTTTTGAGTAATCTGTTTAATTTTCTCAAAATTCAGACATCCATCTTTAAAATTGGGATTGAATGACAATGGCATCCTCGACTTGTTGCTTTGACACTTAAGTAACATTACATGGCATAAAAGAAGTGGTCAGTAATTCATGATTCTATCTCTTGCCATTTTGTGTTTTCTATAATTTTACAAAAGAGGTTCATATATGTAAAGTTTCTAACTATTTTTTAAAGTAATGTGAATTCTAAGCACTTCAAAAAATAATGTACCTCATCGCCTTTGGGTAACAGAAATTCATATTTTATAATTGGCTATGAACAATACACTACCTAGATTTGATACCAAACACCACCACATTGAAACATATGTCCAGAAGAACTTTATTATTTGCTGAGATTCTACTGATGAAGCACTGCTCTTGTTACTTATGGTTCCTGCCATCTCCTTTTACATTGAATTGCTCTGGCAGAAATGATGTTCTCCTAAAAGTCAAATCACCATGAAGGAGCAACTTAGAAAGGCTAATAAATAAACAACCATTCAGCCATGCTTCTTTAGTTTTCAGTTCTGTAAATTCAGACAGTAAGTGTAGTTGAAATCTAATGACAGAGGAAGGAAAAAAATGCAGGAATATTTTGGTGCCAAGTTAAGTCTACAACTGCAGAGTCATGAGCAAACTCTTTATATCTCATAGATTAATCTCTATATAAAAATTACACTTTCTTGAATGTTTTGGGATATCCTTAGAAAATCACAGCCATAAAAGAAAAAGAACATGGAATAAGAATAAGATTTTTAAAAAGATTCCTAAAAATATATTTTAAAATTTATTTTATTTTTATTCATATTTGTATACATGTGTGTATATATGCACACATGTGTGTCGTGCCTGTAGAAGCCAGAAGAGGCTATCAGATTCTCTATCCTGAGTCACCTGACATAGGTTCTGGAAGCTGAATTCAAGTTCTTTACAAAGGCATCATGTACTCTTAACTATTAGGGCATTGCCCCAGTTTCCTGATTCCCAGTAGATTTTAAAGAACCCACCATTTAAAAGTGGTTACCTTACAGAGGGGGAGAGGGATAATGCTCCTCCCATGAGTGTTTTTCCTGACGGACCAACATGGTTTTGTATTCATTTGGTCTGTTTCAACACTTGACATTTTCAATTTGAGCCTACTAATTTATAGAAATAAATTTTAAAGAAAACATTTTTCCTTTTGCTTATTTGGCATAGAGTCTCCTGTAGTCTAGGTTGTCCTGCAACTGGCTGCATAGCTGAGACTAGCCTTGAACTCACTTCTTCCTCTACCTCCCATGTGCTGGAATTCTCAATGTGTACCACTACACCTATCTTAGAAAATAAATTAAAAATCTTGCTACTTATGCATTTCAAGTTCCTATGACTTCTCAATGCAGTACAATAAAAACCTTCAGTCTGTGCCTTTGAGAGCCCCAAACTACATTCTCAGCTGGATAAATGGAAATCTAGGTGAATTCATGCAAAAATAAGATTTAACTTACAACATAAAGAGCATTATTGTTGTGATGGCTTTTCTTCTCTTATGTATATCCTATTAGAATATTTGAAAATTTGTTCAGGATATCTTTTTCAAAGATGGTATTAAACAATTTTGGAAGGTAAAGACGCTGTCTTATTCCAGGACACAAAACACTTTCATTCACTGCACAGAATAATAAGGAAAATTACTTCCTCTGGTCCAAAGTGTTAGGGAAGTTAACAAATTGGAGTTTTCTAAATATAGAGGTTTTATCTATGAAGTACACTACTACATGTACAGCGGATGCTCCCTCATGTAACATGACTCCCATTGCACCCAAAGAGGAAATCAAAATATAATCATGCTTACTTCAGAACCCTCAGGAATGAAGTTCTTTGTTCCTGGCCCACAAATCTCATGCTTTCTTTCAGCTTCCATGAAACTGTAGTCAACGAATTTGTACACCTGAAAGCAGTATTAAATCTCAGACACTTCACTGTTGAAAATTCCTATGCACTGTGTAAATATATGCGGCTGTGATTAGTTTAATAAAAAAGCTGGCTGGTCAATAGCTGAACAGAATAAGGTTAGGCAGGAAAGCCAGACTAGGGGAATTCTGGGAAGAAGAAGGGTGGACTCAGAAGAGTCACCAGGAAACACAAAAGGAACAAGAGATTCTGGAGAACAGGTAAAGCCATGAGCCAGATAGCAATACATAGATGACTAGGAATGGGTTGATTTATTTTATAAGAGCTAGCTAGTAATAAGCCTGAGCTATTGGCTGAGCATTTGCAGTTAACATTAAGTTCCAATGTTAGTTACTTGGGAGTACCTTGCAGAACAGAAACTTCTGCTTACACTTCACAGGTATTACCTATATTACTGAACATTTATAAAATTTCTACAAAATTCAGTACCTATTCTTGTATGAGTTCTACTCATAACTCATGATTCTATTTTTTAAAAGAATAAGATATTAAGGATACACAAGATATAGTTTTGAAAGTTATTTATAAACTTAAAATATTACATAAAATAATAACCACCATTACAATATCATTTTATCTATTATTTAAAGCATTTTATTTTCACATTTTCCCTGATCTATTGCTCATTCCTCCAGAGCTGCTGAGTAAGAAAATGTGCTACTGGATTTTAGGAAGTTGTTCATTGTTAATCTATTATTTAAAGACAATAATAGCTTCTGAAATATTCTCCATACTCCCATTTTAGGAGCATCAAATGTATCAACCACACTAGAGGCAAAATGTATTTTATAAAACATAACCCTTTCCTGCTCAAACTTTCCAAGGTTTCTCATTATTCTTTGAGTAAGATACCAAATCACCAACTGACTTCAAAGATCTTTCATGATCTGGTCTCTGCCTCTCTCACCAGCTTAATCTGATATCTACTTACACATGCATTGACACATTTTATATATATATATATATATATATATATATATATATATATATATATATATATATATACACACACATATATACATGTATATAGTCTTTCAATTTACTAAAAGTACCTTATTTTGTAGTAGGAGCTGCAGTAGGAGCTGCAGGTCTCTTCCCACAGCCCAGCTCCTGGCTGCCTGGCTAGCTTATGCCCCTAAATAACAACACACAAACTGTATTCATTTAAACACTGCCTGGCCCATTTGCTCTAGATTCTTTAGCTTCTTACTGGCTAATTCTTACATCTTGATTTCCCATTTCTATTTAAGTGTGTAGCACCCCAAGGTGCGCTTACTGGGAAGATTCTAGCCTACGTCCATCCTGGGTGGGAGCTTCATCGCGTCTGCCCGGGAGAGGGGAGGATGGTGTCTGAGCTCACTTCCTCTTCCTCCCAGCATTCTGTTCTGTTTACTCCACCCACCTATGTTCTAACCTGTCAGGGCCAAGCAGTTTCTTTATTAGCCAATGACCTTCCTCCATCCTTGTTTCTTTTCATCTCTGGAATTGCTCTTTCATCTTCCTCACATTTTGTTCATTTTCTTAGTGTCTCTGTTACTTTGCTGTTTCATTGAAAAATCACCAAGGCAATTTATAAAAGAAAGTGTTTAATTTAGATTATGGTTTCAGACCATTTGAGTTCATAATGGCTGGGGGAAAGAAGAGGTGAGAGCTCACATCTATAAAGCAAAAAGTAAAACAGGAAATTGCATAAGACCTTTGAAACCTCAAAATCTGCCCCCAGTAGTATGCATCCTTGAACAAAACATAGAGCTAATCCTTGCTAAAAAGTTCCACAAACTGAGGATCAAGTATTCAAATATATGAGCCTACAGGATTCATTCTCATTCAAATAACTACATAGGCCACCACAGGCTGTGGCTATATCATAAAGCAACGGGCATTTAGTCTTTAAAAGTTCTCCACTGTCTTTCAGTATCAACACTGTTTAAAAGTTCAACTACAAAGGCTCTTTTCAGATAGAAGATATCTTAATTGTAAGTATCTTAGAAATAAAAAACACATAATACATGCAGTGTCACAGAATATACATCGCCATTTAAAAATCTAGAAATTGGGGCAAATTAAGGAAATACTTGACCACAGCAAGACCGAAATCCAGTACAACAAACTCTAAATCCTGTAGCTCTATGTCAGACCTCAAAGAGCTTAGATGGCTCCAGCCTTCTTTTCATAATATATTTCTCTCTGTTGAGCTATTTCCGTTCCTTATATGAATACATCCTTTGCTGATATACCATGGCTCTGGTGCCTCTAATATCTTCCCATCTCCAAAATAATCTTGGCTTCCTTCTCATAGCTTTACCTAATGACCTATTATGGCCTCCATGCAGTGATTGCCTATCTTCAAATCTGATTTAAGTGGTTTTCCATATTCTTTGAGGAAGACTCCCTTTACTCATATATCTCCTTCATGTCTCTAAAGCCAGGACCACCTGGGCAATACAACCAAGTCTGATTACCAAATCAGAGTGAACCCTGGAATTGTGAATCACTTTAGTAAACACTTTGATTTGTTATTGTTGTTTAAGAGCAGAAAATTCCATAGGCCTTTTCTTCTCACAAGTTGGAAACATGTTGGTGGGCAGGGTCTTGTGTTAAAGGCAAACCTTCATTTATTCCACTTCTTTTTTTCTTGTTGTTTTCTTATTGATATTTATTGAGCTCTACATTTTTCCTCTGATCCTCTCGCTGCCTTTCCCCTCCCTGTTTCAATCTTCCCCCAAGGTCCCCATGATCCCAATTTACTCAGGAGATTTTGTCTTTTTCTACTTTCTACTTCCCATGATGATTATATCTATGTAAGACTTTCTTAGTGTCTGCATTGTTGTCTAAGTTCTCTGGGATTGTAGTTTGTAGGCTGGCTTTCTTTGCTTTATGTTTAAAAATCACATATGAGTGAGTACATGTGATAATTGTTTTTCTGGGTCTGGGATACCTCACTAAATATTGTTTCTTCTAGCTCCATCCATTTTCCTGCCAAATTCAAGCTGTTGTTATTTTTTTCTGCTGTATAGTACTTTAATGTGTAAATGTACCTCATTTTTTTTATCCATTCTTTGGTCAAGGGGCATTTAGGTTGTTTCTCTGTTTAGGTCTGTACTCCATTTTTATTAGATTATGTGATCTTTTGGTGTCCAATTTCTTGAGTTCTTTGTATATTTTGGAGATCAGACCCCTGTCTGACGCAGTTTTGGTAAAGATATTTTTCCATTTTGTAGGCTGTTGTTTTGTCTTGTTGACGGTGTCCTTTGTTTTACAGAAGCTTTTCAGTTTCAGAAGGTCTCATTTATGAATTGTTCTCTCAGTGTCTGTGCTACTGGGGTTCTATTTAGGAAGTAGTCCCCTGTGCCAATGTGTTTAAGTGTACTTTCCACTTTCTCTTCTATAAGGTTCAGTGTGGCTGGCTTTATGTTGAGGTCTTTTATCCATCTGGATTTGAGTTTTGTGCATGGTGATAGATATGGGTCTATTTTCATTTTTCTACATGGTGATTTCCAGTTATGCCAGCACCACTTGTTAAATATGCTTTCTTTTTCCATTTGATATTTTCTGCTTCTTTATCAAAGATCAAGTGTTCGAAGATGTGTGGATTGATATCCATGTCTTCTATTTGGTTCCATTGCTCTTCCTGTCTGATCTTATGCCAATACCATGCTGTTTTCAGTACTGTAGCTCTGTAGTAGAGTTTGAAGTCAGGGATTGTGATGCCTCCAGAACTTTTTTTATTACATAGGATTGTTTTGGCTACCCTTGGTTTTTTGCTTTTCCAAATGAAGTTGAGTGCCATTCCTTCAAAGTCTTTGAAGAATTTTCCTGGGATTTTGATGGGCATTTCGTTGAATCTGTAGAGTGCTTTTGGTAAGATGGCCATTTTTACTATATTAATTCTGCCTGCCCAAGAACATGGGAGGTCTTTCCACTTCCTTGTGTCTTCCTCAATTTCTTTCTTCCAAGATTTAAAGTTCTTGTCATACAAGTCTTCCACTTGTTTGGTCAGAGTTACTCCAAGATATTTTATGCTATTTGGGGCTATTATCATTCCTATCTTTAGGCTTCTCCACTCTGCTAGTACAAGTCCCAGTTCCAATATTAAATTTCCCAATACTGGTTTTTCCTCTTTAAAGTGTATATTTTTTGTTATTAATCAGTCTTATGCAGATTTATTATAAAAAACATGCTAGACAAATGTGGAGAAAAAACTAATGGAACATGTAAGGAATCAACATTAGGCTGTCTTGAAACACCCTTTGTCAAAGCATTACTTTTTAATTTTGTATAATTATTTGGGAAAAGGACAAAAGGCCAAATATAAGAATGGGCATATCACAGTTGCTAATATTGCTCCCCTCTGAAAACTCTTAGCACTACTATTTTCCAAGCTTCTATTTGTGATAGCCTCATTAATTCCCACTTACAGTATTCAACTGCTCTCTAATCCCAAAACCCAAGGTCTTTCTCATAACTCCCCAAAGCAGCATAGTTAGACCCATCACTACAGTGTCTACCTTGTGGTACCAACTTCTGCCTCAGTTACTTTTCTATAACTGTGATAAAATACTAAGACCATGGGAATTTATAAAAGTGACTATTTAGGCTCATAGTTTCAGAGGGTTAGAGTCCAAAATGGTAGAACAACAGATGTTTGAGAGCTCGTATCTTGATCTATAAACCACAAAGTGGGTGGTGAGATGGGAGAAGGACTGAGAATCACAGGAGTCTTCTGAAAACTCAAAGCCTGTTTCCAGTAACACTCTTTCTAACTCTTCACAAGCAGTTCTACCAACAGGGAACCAGGTTTTTAAATATATGTGCCTATTGAAGACATTCTCATTCGACAAATGAAGCTTGTGTCTTGTTTCTCCGAGATTCAGTTTGCCAAAAATAAACTGTGCCAATGAGTCTAGACAGCCACAGGCACACATACACACTTGGGAATTCAGCCTAAAATATTAATTTTCCCTTTCTCTTTCCTTATGAATGTTTTCCTTTTAACATGTGCTTGCTGATCACTTTTGGTTAGTGGTAACTTCAATGAATATAAAGAAATATGGATTTTTAGAACAATGGTAACATTACTTCATCACTGATTTTTATTTTAAAATGTATTTTCTTCATACAATACATTCTAATGATTGTTGCCTCTCTCTCAACTCTTCCCAGATCCTCTCCACCTCCTAACCAACTCAAATATACACTCTTTCTTGCTTTTTTCCTTCGAAAATAAACAAGAAAATTAAAAGATTAATAACAATAATATTAATTAAAAGCAATAAAACCAGAATAGAACAAAACAAACAGAAAAAAATGAGCCAAAAAGTACAACGAACGCACTTAGACACAGATATACTTAAAAACTTAAAAACAAAATACTGGAAACTGTAATATATAAGCAAAAAAATCTATGAGGAAAACAAACAAACAAAACCTTCAAAATGCCTTTGAGTCTACTCTGTGTTGCCCATCTATTGCTGGGTATGGAGGCTGCCCTTAAGTGGGGTTTCTGTACCCAGGGACATTCCACTGGAGAAAACTATGTTTTTGTGTGTGAATGTTATGAATTAGAAATCGCTTCTGGTTAAGGATGCAGAATTGTGACCAACTTTTCTTTAAGCACTGGGACCACATATGCATTAGACCTACACAGGCCCAATTTTCCTACAATTACATGCAATGAAAACAGATAATAAGGGCTATCTAATCTGAAATAATGAGCTACATCCTTATTTAGTAGTATTATTTGCTCTTGGAGAGTCAAAGTAGAAAAATTGTCTGTAAAAATCTAATTTCTTTAAAAATCAAATGCAATAAAATATTAAAGTTATGAAGACTTTCCATTATAGAATTTTCACTCTGCTGGCATATTTCTAATATTTTAATATTTTATTAAAGTGCACCCCTCATGACTTCAACATTTTCAGAAACCTTAACAAGATTGTCCATCTAGCCATCTTTCCTAAGACAATTTTTAGGTAACTCATATCCCAATAGGCAGGCATTTTTTTCCCATGAGCTTTGTACTATGACTCCAGTTGTTAAGAAAGGATGGAGTAACACTAATCAAATTCTCAATACCTGCCAACTTCCCTCCAGCTAAACTCTCATTAAGGGAGGCCCTATCCATGGGTTCCATCATATAAGATGACCAACATTTCTTCAGCCTGGATTCTGGGCTGCAGTAACAAATTGTTTAATGAATTTGAGATTTCAGCACTCAGCAAGAAGAGAGGTTTGGCTGGCAGAAACTAGCATTTCCTACTGGGCAAAGGAAAAAAGACGTTTTGTTTTTTGTTTGTTTGTTTGTTTTGGTTTTGTTTTTTTCCCAGACGACCACATTCTGAAATCCTAGCACTTCATTTGATGGCATACTTGAATAGAGCAAAGAGTTATTATCATTCTAAGAATAATGATATCATTTCCAAAGCTATTTAGAAGTCAAAATTATCATAAAATGATAGGAGAGGATGAATAGACTCACTGGTCATTCAAAATATTATTTTCATCAATAGAGGTAAGCACTTGTGCAGAAAATTATAAAAATGCTTCAAATAGATGCTGGCCTAGAAGTAAATATTGGATTAATCTAAACCGAACAATTCAACATTTATTTATCATTTTATAAAGTCTTACTTTTATGAGCAGATAAATTTAATAAAATGGGAAGCAGAAAACTGTACCAAATTAATGATAGGATACAATAAATCTCTGGAAAATCAGGAAGTAATGGGTCTTATCTGTTCACTAGATAATTGAGCAAATGCATCAAGGGTACAAGGGGTTTGACCTCATTTTAAATTGAAACATTTTATATCTCAGGCAAAATGCTATGATTTCAGCGTGAATATGTCATCCTTAAAATTACAATGTCCTAGTTAAAATGCTTAGAGTCTTTCATATGTCTTATTGAAATGGGTTTCAGGGACATATACTTCTAATTCATTAAAATGCTTTATTTAGACTAATACCTCTAGTAGACACAGCAGGCTAATAGTGAGCTCAGTAACCAGAAGTGGGGTGCTTTTTCTGGGCAGGTTGACGAGTGAGGGCCCACAGACTTCAAACATTAAAGACAATTCTCAATGATGCTGGCTAGCCTTCAGAATTTCACATTAAAGTCTATTGCTAAAGAACCACACATTGAGTCACATATCATGGAGAAATCAAATCTGTATTCACATTAATACCAGTTTCATCTGTAATGTTCAGTTTTCATAATGCAAGAAGGTACTACTATGCATGCTACTGGAAAAGAAAAGTAACCACTAATTTTATTTATTGATGAATTCTAAGAGCTAAAACAAATACCAGCTATTAAGACATTCCTCTGATAGCTTCTAAATAACACAGAGTTAGAATTTTTAAGGTGCCACCACTGTTGGATTGACCATTATTCATCGGAAGGCCACATACCCAAGTCTACCTAGACAGTAACATAGGTTTTAACATGGGTTAAAAAAGAAAATACAAAATTGGAGATGGTTGATCTGGGAAGAATGAGTTGTGAATATGAACAATATGCATTGTACAAAATTCTCAAAGAACTAATATGAAATGAGAAAATACGGCCTTTTAAAAATACTTTATACAAATACACTACTTATATTAACCTTGATGAACAAATTTAAAATTTTTGCTCACTGCAAAGACATTAAATCCGCCAGGCGGTGGTGGCGCATGACTTTAATCCCAGCACTCAGGAGGCAGAGGCAGGTGGATCTCTGGGAGTTCGAGGACAGCCTGGTCTATAAGAGCTAGTTCCAGGATGGGCACCAAAGCTACAGAGAAACCCTGTCTCGAAAATCCAAAGAAAAAAAAGACATTAAATCTGTTTTATTAATAAAGAAATCATAGATATTTTCATAGAAATATTATGTGAATATTATTTTTAAGCAATTTCACAAAAGCTATTATATTAGAGGTATGCTCAGTCTCCCTATCTGAATATATTTTATTTCAGAAATATTAAATCACATTGAAGACTGATCATTTCTTCTATCAAGCTAAGTGCTCAAAATATAAAAATTGATTTTAATGTTATCATTTATTGTTAATAATTATTTTTATAAATAATTATGAGGATTTGTTATTCATTTGGTAATTAGCACTTAATACATGATTATCTTTTAAACTGAGATAAAATAATTGTACTTAGCTATTGGTTATTATATGAAATTTCAATATATGTATATATTTAATTACCAAATTGTCAGGTCTCAAAGAATCCTAGGAGAAATGTCTAACTCATATGCCTATTTAATATATACAAGTATACATTGGCCTCCTGGTTCTCCTGCATTTCTCAGCATTGCAAGTAGTGTAATCTATGAGGTAGAAAATTAATAATTAGAAGGAGCATCAGTAGAGACATGTACCTGGCCAAATAAATCTCAATTCCAGTCACTACCTGTATGCATACATGACTGGCCTCATGGTACTCATCCAGTGATGGAGGAAGGTCATTGGTTAATTATATTCCCGTCCTGACAGGACAAACTCTGACTCTTTGAGGCAGGAGATCAGCTACAGAGAGAGCATTTGAGTGTTGTAACTTGTTTGCTGGCAAGGACCTTAAAATGCCATAGAGTTGTGGCGGTAAACGTGGCTAAAACCTGTATCTCTGCCATGAGGCTGGAAAGCTAAGGAATGGGCTGGATCTAGCTGCCAAAGCCACAGCTTTAATCCTACCCATATTGCTTGGTAAATTAAAGACTCATGTGGCCAGAAAAAGAGAGATATACAGTAAAGACAGATTCAAAAATAAAGAAAATTTCTAAATGGTTTACAGTGTGTTAAAAATATATGCAAGCTAAAAGTTAAAAGTTCTTAAAAGTAAAAAAAGGAAGAAAGAGGATAGTTGGATGTGGTAGTACACACCTTTAATCTCAACACTTGGGAGGCAGAGGGAGATTGACCTCTGTGACATCAAGATGTGGTAGCACACACCTTTAATCCCAGTGCCTAGAAGGCAGAGGCAAACAGATCTCTGTGAGTTCAAGGTGTATCCCAATGCCTGTGAGGCAGAGACAGGTGGATCTCTGAGAGTTCAAGGACAGCCTGGTCTACAGGGTTATTCCAGGTCAAAGATACAGAGAACCTGTCTCAAAAAGCAAAAAAATGGAGGTTAAAATAAAGCCACACAAAGATGGAAAATACACAGAGAATTTTGATACTGTATGCTATTATGTTCTGTTTGAATTGTTTGAATGCTGAGAAAAGAGCAACAGCTGCTAAAAGATATTTGTTTATAAATGCTGCTGAACTAATCCAACATAGATATTTTGAAAATTTAGATACTTTGAAATTTGGATCTAAGGACATGATGCTTTGGAAAGGAGTTTCTTATTTTGTATTCACAGAGGGTGAGAGTCTGTGGATTGCTTCTATCCCAATATGGTATGATGGACCACACCCTCCTGAAGGGTTGCTGTGAACACCATCAGAAAATTGCTTCGCTCAACAGCCAACTGAGATAAAACTAGCACACAGGTTATACCATGAAAGACCTAATTAACGACACCCCCATTCAGCAGGAAGCAGTTTGGAGAGAAATAACTGAGCCCATATTCCCAAAAATTGTTCATAAATGTTCTTTTACATTTAAAGGGGATATGATATAGGTATGAATAATTTGCATTAGTATAGATTTTGCTTTATTGATAGAGATTTAAGGTCAATTTTGTTATATGTATATGTATTTCTGATATTGATTAAGGTATTGTGATTGTGTAGTTCACTTAAAAATGTAATGTATATAGGTTGTTAATAGATAATCATAATAGTCAAGTTTGTAGTCATGTTAGTTAAGATTTTCTAGATGTGCATAGTTATATTTTAGATAGGCATTCTTCATATTTTTCAAAGATTATAGAATATGGCATTTTAATAATGTTTTAATAACTTAGGGCTTTTCATGACAATGAGACACTCTGCTCCTGGCAGCACCAATCTACTTCAAGAGGAAGATGGGCATCGGAGAGGATCCTTATGGAGTTTGATAGCCATTTGGGCAAGAAACTGCTCTTGCCTGGACTGATGCATGAACTGGACACAAAGAACCAGGAGAAAGAGGACTGCTGAACTTGCCTAAAGGTGAGATGATCTTTCGGGGTTCCTGATTCATGAAGGAGTCTGCAAGACATTCTGCAGGACACAACAGACAGTGACTGAAATGACTTTGAAATTTCCTGTTTCATGGAAAGGTCTGCTGGAAACTATGGGCCTGTAGGCCGAAGATGTATGTCCCAATGGTACAGAGAAAGTTTGGGTGACTGTCCAGGCAGTGAGATGTCTCTGTCATTTCTAGAGTTTCTTGTTTGCTTAGGTAATATTGTATCTTTCTGGAGTCTTTGATGGAGTTGAAAAACAGATAGTTATAGTTTTCCTTAGTTATGATAAAGATAAAATAGATAAAAATATTGTAATTTTTACTTGATAACTGTTTTGTTATATGTAATTTTTCTATGTTAAAGTTAAAGCCTTCCTTTTTTTGTTTAAACAGAAAAAGGGGAAATGATGGAAGAAGGTCATTGGTTAATTATAATAAAGAAACTGCTTGGCCTCAAAGGTTAAAACATAGGTGGGTGGAGTAAACAAAACAGAATGCTGGAAGGAAGAGGAAGTGAGCTCAGACTCCACAGCTCTGCTCTCTGGAGCAGAGACTCCATGCTCCCCTCTCCCAGGCAGACACATGCGATGAAGCTCCGACCCAGGATGGACGTAGGCTAGAATCTTCCTGGTAAGCACACCTCGTGGTGCTACATAGATTATTAGAAATGGGTTAAGAGGTTGAAACTAATGGGCCAAGCAGTGTTTAAATGAATACAGTTTGTGTGTTGTTATTTCGGGTAAAGCTAGCCGGTGGCAGGAGCTGGGTGGCGGAATGCAACCCACAGCATCCCACAACAATCCAGGACTTCTTTCTCATGTAATTTTTTTCTTTTTTTTATTAATTCTTATTGAGCTCTACATTTTTCCATGCCTCTCCCCTCCTCCAAGGTCCCATGCTCCAAATTTACTCTGGAGATCTTGTCTTTTTCTACTTCCCATGTAGATTATATTTGCATGTCTCTCTTAGGGTCCCCATTGCTGTCTAAATTCTCTGGAATTGTGATTTGTGGGCTGGTTTTCTTTTCTCTATGTTTGAAAATCACATATGAGTGAGTACATGTGATAATTGTTTTTCTGGGTCTGCGTTACCTCACTCAAAATGATGTTTTCTAGCTCCATCCATTTTACTGCAAAATTCAAGATGCCATTATTTCTTTCAGCTGTGTAGTACTCCATTGTGAAATGTACCACATTTACCTTATCCATTCTTCAGTCGAGGAGCATTTAGGTTGTTTCCAGGTTCTGGCTATGACAAACAAAGCTGCTATGAACATAGTTGAGCACATGTTCTTTTGGCACGATTGAGCATCCCTTGGATATATACTCAAAAGTGGTATTACTGGGTCTTGAGGAAGGTTGTTTCCTAATTTTCTGAGAAATTACCACACTGACATTCAAAGGGGCTGTACCAGCTTGCATTCCCACCAGCAATTCAGAAGTGTTCCCTTTACTCCACAACCTCTCCAGCATAAGTTGTCATCAGTGTTTTTGATCTTGGCCATTCTTACAGGTGTAAAATGGAATCTCAGAGTTGTTTTGATTTGCATTTCTCTGATGACTAAGGATGTTGAACATTTTCTTATGTGTCTTTTAACCATTTTAGATTCCTCTGTTGAGAGTTCTCTGTTTAGGTCTGTACTCCATTTTTTTAATTGGATTATTTGTTCTTTTGATGACCAATTTTTTGAGTTCTTTGTATATTTTGGAGACCAGACCTCTGTCTGATGTGGTGTTGGTGAAGATCTTTTTCCATTCTGTAGGCTGTTGTTTTGTCTTGTTGACGCCTTTGCTTTACAGAAGCTTTTCAGTTTCAGGAGGTCCCATTTATGAATTGTTTCTCTCAGTTTCTGTGCTGCTGGGGTTCTATTTAGGAAGTGGTTCCCTGTGTCTATGCCTTCAAGTGTACTTCCCACTTTCTCTTCTATAAAGTTTAGTATGGCTGTCTTTATGTTGAGGCCTTTTGTCCATTTGGATTTGAGTTTTGTGCATAGTCTCAAGATATGGGTCTATTTTCATTCTTATACATGTTGATATCCAGTTATGCCAGCACTACTTGTTAAATATGCTTTCCATGGTATTTAGAGTCTCACTGAGGAAGAGACTCACTTCAAACTATGGTGTTGCTAAGACCTTAATTTTAAGGCTCTTTTTTTTTCTTTTACAAATTCCAAGTCTGAATGTCTGTATCTCATATACTACTGTTTCCCTCTGGTGCATTTCAGCAGTCACAGGCCTTTCTCTTTAAACTTCGTGGATGTGCAGGAATTTGCTTATTGTCTCAAATCTACCAGCTTCCTTCATTAAAACTCATTTGTCATAATGAATTTAGTCACACATTATTAATCCTTATATTATTCCTATGATGGGCTGTCCAGGCTCTTCCTGCAGCTGATGGGAGGGAGTATTACAGCTGCCTGGCTGGTTTATGGGGTTAGGTCTACAGAGTACCTAGATGGAGCTGCTTGACTGCTTTGCAAAATCAAATTGGTGGGATTTGAAAATGACTGTGAACAGAAAGAGCCAGAATTAGTGAGATATAGTATGGATGTATTTTCTCCAGAACAATGGAATGGTATGGTAACCACTAGCCCTGCATCTGTAACCTACAGGATTCTCCAATAGTTAATGTTTCAGTATCTGTAGTCTAAATGGTGAATGACAAGGGTCTCCTGTTGTCCTTTTAAAAATGAATGAATTCTCTCTTAGTTGAGGGCTGTTCACAGAAGTAGAGGCATGGGTGCTACATGGTTTCTTCCCTTCTTTATAAGGTTATTAATTGTAAAACTTCATGCTACTTAATATCTCTGAGAGACCACTACAGCATTTAGATACACCGCTTCAAATGTTCCAGTGAAGTCATTATCATATTGTTCTTACCTTTGTCCTTCGGTATATAAGTAAGCCCATTTTGTCAATGTCACCTCAATAATTCTGCAAAAGTATGTTCCGTCATTAGCATACCATTTCATGAATTAGATCACAATTGTTCATAGGCAGATTCCAAAAGCCACTACTTAAATAATAGATTGAAGATGATCAAAGTATATTATAAAAAACTCAGAGACTGATTTTGGGGTTCAACCTCAAGATCCGAAAAGCAAAGCAGCCAGCCACTGGCTCTTACCTTGAACTCAGTCCAAAAATGGCAATCCTGCCTCCAGGAATCTTGAAATGAGACTGTGTTTGAGAACTGTTTCCTCCTGTTTTATAATCCACTCTGGGGTGTGGATTAATTGTGTGCGCCACTGGGATTAAAGGCATGTACCACCCCATCTCTATGGCAACTAGTGTGTATACTAGGATTAAAGGTGTGTGTTACCACTACCAGGTCTGTTAGACTGACTAGTGGCGTTGTTTTACACTCAGATCTAAAATACAAATGAAATGCCACTACATATACATGCATGAAATGTCATAATAACTCATTAGTTTGCAATAATATCTAATAAATTATCAATTCTCCTTTTTAAAGTCTTTATGTCATGGGCAATCATAGTTTGGAATTTTTTATTTACTTGGTTTTTGTGGCAAGAAGTATGAAAAAACAAGAAGCAGACAACATACAGGGGAAATCAAGGATTCACACATTAAATTGGATAAGTACAATTTCAGTTTTTCAGTTTTCCTTTTTATGTATAAAAAGGTTTGTATATTTCAATGAAAATTTGCATATGTACAACCAGTAGGAACTCAACTGTTATTATGATTATTCATATATTTAATTCTGAAATTGTGGTCTTTCTAATTTTCATTTTCATAAATTTGAATATATGCATGATATTCACTTACTATAAAATGCAGAAACAAATGGAAATTAATTTCATTACATCTCAAAAAAGTCTTAGCAAAACTGTCATTATCTACATGATATTTTAATATGTAATGGGTTTAATGCATTATTAGTTCTACTAGGGTCGAAAGTATCTTGACAACTGTCCTTTAAAATTTCTTTGACATTTTCTTGGTGCAAAAGTAAAATAGCACTTAGTGAAACACTCCAACAAAGCAAGTGCAAATGAATACAAATCGAAAATTCCTTGCAAATCCACCCTCTCTCATCAAAACAAAGGCTCCTTCATTTTCATATGATTTAATCTAAACTTCATGACTGTTTACAAAATAAAACATGCCTATATAGGTACCTCACTATCTATATAAATTTCATAAAATTTTTCATGTAGGCCCTGAAATTGGTTATATATTATATGGATAAGTGGATGTGTAGCTTTTTCTGTTCTTTGAGTATACAATAAACATCTCTGTATATGCAGATTATATGAGCAATTTAATAATGTAAAGAAAATGTTTATATGTATACACAGTTACACATAATGCACCTATTCAATACAAACAGACAGTGAAATGAGTTAAATTTAAGTTAATCAGAATTTCTCCCAAAATACATTTCTATGACATATCATTTTCATTTTCTTATTTTTCTTTTGTTTCTTTTTTGTTTGTTTCAATTTTCCAGAAGTATAAAGTACTCTCAAAATTTAGAAATAAATAAACAAAACAACAATTTTATTTATCTAACTATTTATTTATATTTTTACATACCAATCCCATTTCCCCCTCTGTCCTCTCCTTCTGCTCATCCCACACCTTTCCCTACTTCAGCCCCCATTTGCTCCTCAGAGAGGGTAAGGTCTCCTATAGGAAGTCAACTAAGTCTATCCCATCACCTTGTTGAGGCAGGACCAAGGCCCTCAATGCCCTCAACCTAGGCTAAGCAAGACATCTCTTTATAGAGAATGGATTACACAAAGTCAGTTTATACATTAGAGTTAGATCCTGGCCTCACTGCCCAAGGATCATACTGCCCAAGCAACACCATTGTCATCTGCATTCAGAGGGTCTACTTCAGTCTTATGCAGGTTCCTCAGTTGTCAGTCTGGAGTCAGTGAGCTCCCATTCGCTGGGGGGTCACCTGATTTTGTGGGTTTCCCCATTATGGTCTTGACCCCTTTTTTCATATTACCATTCCTCCCTCTCTTCAATTGTTTGAACTCGGGGAGCTCAGCCCAGTGGTGAGTTCCGGATATCGACATCTGATTCCATCTGTTTCTGGATGAGGGTTTTAGCTTCTCTGGGGTTGTGGATTGTAGCCTGGTTATCTTTTGCTTTATGTTCATATTCACTTATGAGTGAGTACATACTATGCTTGTATGTACTCATACTATATTCCTTTCTGAATATGGTTTGTTTTACTCAGGATGGTTTTTCCTAGTTCTATCCATTTGCCCGCAAATTTCAAGATGCCATTGCTTATTTCTTTTTGGTTTGATTGTTTGTTTGTTTTTACCATTGAGTAGTACTCCATTCTGTAAATATACCACATTTTCTTTATCAATTATTCATTTAAGAGGAATCTAGATTGTTTTCAGGTTCTGATCATTATGAATAATGCTGCTATGAACGAAGTTGAGCAAATGTCCTTGTGGTGTGAGTATGCCTCCTTTGGGTATAAGCTTAAAAGTAGTATCTTGAGGTAGGCTGATTGGTAATTTTCTGAGAAATTAGCATAGAATAGGCAAAGCATACAAGCATTTGACTTAATATGACATAAGCATATGAATAGCTTGTAAATATCATTAGTTATTAAGGGCATACAGATTAAGGTCATGATAAAAATATCAGCTATTGAAAAGACGAGGTTAAATGCTTGTGATGACTCAGAAATATTAGAACTCTCCACCATTACTGCTGAAATGGAAAAGAATACAAGTAAGCCACTAGAAAACTTTCTAACTCCTTCTGATTAAATCAAATGACTATTTCCCACTGGACCCATCATTCTTTCTCCAACACATTGACCCAAGAAAAATGAAAATATATTTTCATGTATAGTATAAGTATGTTTATAGAACTTCTGCAAAAGATGATCCCAAACTAGAAACAATCAAATGTCTAAGAACAGATAAATGGATAAACATATTATACTATAGGTGTTCAGTGGACACTACTTATTGATTAAAAAGAGATTAATGAAAGAGATACTGATAATGTAACATCATAGACAAATACCAGAAATGTAGACAGTAAATTAAAGATGCCAACTACAAAAGATAATTTATCAGGTGATAATATATATTATTTTACTGATTGACTTGGACAAGAATAGGAGAGGGGTATGACTACAAGAGGATGAAGAGGGCAGCTTGGAGGATTTTCTTGTTTAGGAATTATTCTCTATGTTGATCTTGGTGACAGTTGCACGACTCTATGTATATTTCTCAAAATTGCCATAACTGCCCAACAAAAAGAGAACAAATATATTTCTTACAGAGATTATTTTTCCAACTGGGCAGAGCAATAGAGGTAATTGTAATAATATCTATATTTAATGCCATGAAAGAACATGTTTGGCATCTTTGAGTCACATAAAATATAAAATTGTGTGTTTTCTTATTTCTTTTATTTTTAGATAATTTACTATACTTCTCAAGATGCAAAACTTAGTGGCATTGATTGTTTACTTGGAAATCTTCAACTAGCTTGCTGGCTCTTATTTCTGTTCTCCTGTACTGAGGAGATAGTGTGTTTCCCTATTTTTATAGTATTAAATGTCTTCAGTTCTATGTGTCAGACAAAACACCTTCTACAAAGAAGAGCACGGTTGTTCATCACAGCTCTAACTACTTCCAACTCATTGTGGGCAACCTATTATATGGAGTTTAGGACATTGTTTATTCTTGAGAACAAAGAAAAGAGTCAAAAACTCACCTGACAATTGGCACTAACATCTTCCACGTAATAAGATGAGAGTATGTGTCTTTTCCATTTTTATTATAATTTCTAAAATCATTTTCCCTGTTGCAGTGGCTTTCAACTGAGACTTTTGAGAAGCTGGTTGTTCATGTTCTAAGGCAGGCTTTTTACAACCGGTAATCTCCCCCAATAATTACTTAGACTTGTACTACTGAACGAATGTTAAAATGCCCTTATATTTAGCATCATCATACAAGCCAAAGAAAAGCCTAGATGAGACAGGGCCAGTTTTAGTATCCTCTTTTCACAGATGGAAAGTGCAACTCTATGCGGAAGAGCGCATGGTTCAGAGGGAACGCAGCTGGAAAGAACATTCCAATCTTCCAATCTTCGTACAGTTCTCACAAGTACAAAATTATTTGGTTTCACCTGATCTTCAGGGCTTATTTCTTCTGGTTTATTTCTACACTGAAAGATATGAAATCCTTAGAATGCTTCATTCCAGGTCTTCATTTACAGAATTATCAACTGCCATTAAGATGCTTGTAAATATATATGCTTTTTATATCGGGGGTAAAATCATTATTTAGAAGTATATTTGTTAAGGCAGATCCCAACAAGATTGATTGCCTGGCTGAAAAAGTCTTCCATGAACATTATCTCAACTTCTCCATGTAAATGACCTTTGCTTAATTCTAGCCTTTAAGCCTTGGACTCTGCCATAAATTACAAATAATCATATTTCTAAAGCAGAATTCTACATTTTTGGCCATTCTGTATTTCCATAACAATATCACCGACTGTGTAATTCATAAAAACAAAGATTTATTTATTACAATTCTAGAGGCTGGAAAGTCTGAGAGTGATGGAACAGCATCTAGAGATGGATTTATCACTGCATAATCCCATATTAGAAGTGCAGATGGGGATAGAAGTAGAGGAGGAGTGAGGAAGAAAAGGGCAGAGCAACACAAAAAAGATAAAGGGAGACAGAAGAGAGAAAGAGAGAGAGAGAGAGAGAGAGAGAGAGAGAGAGAGAGAGAGAGAGAGAGAGAGAGAGAGAGACTGACTCACACTCTCAAGACTTTTACTATTATTAGTCTATTCATGAAAATTAAGATTTGATGGCTGAATCACCTTCATTATTATAATCCATGAGCCAATACAATTTGATTTAGAAGGATGCTCTCAATACATACTATTTATAAGATGCCTTCCAACTAGAGCATTCTCCTCCTGAACCTCCAAAATTCATGTTCTCAAAGGTAAAATACATTCATCCTATTCCAAATTCTCCTAAATCTTAACTTATTCTAGCACCAATTAAAAATTCCAAAGTTTCATCTAAGTCAGAAAGAGTAAATCATAGTAAAGTGAATAATTCTCTCCAGCTCTGAGCACATGAAAAAAGAGCAACTTCCCTATTCTGGTAATATATGTGTGTAGTATTTATGATGACTGTATGTTTGGAGAAATGAGTTGTGAAATGATTTTATCATAGACTGTATTTGTACCAATTAAAATGGTTGCTATATTACTAGGCAATATAATGAAATGAGACTATTGCTACTTATGCACCATCATCAAACAGAAAATATTTAAGTGACACGTAATTGCATGATAGAAAACAAGTATTTCATAGATGTTCCCATCACAAAAGAGGAAGAAATGCTGGAAATTATAGGTAACTGGTTCCAAATAAGCCCAAAGGTGGCAAGGTGAACAAAATTTGACCTTAAAACTTGACTTCTTATAACACTGGGAGAAGGGATGGGTTCCAAAGGCCTTATACACCTTTACCTCAGTGGTTTCGTCAGCTTTAATCCATGCTGTATTTCATATGACTGGGGGAGGGCCTTTTAAATTTCTTTAAATTTTATGTGTATGGATGTTTGCAGGATGTGTATCTGTGTACAACATAGGTGCCTAGTTCCCACATAGCCCACCAGATCTGTGGAACTGGGGTCATTGACGGTTGTGAGCTACCATATACTGGAATCTAAACCTGGTCGGCTACAAGAGAAGCAAATGCTCTTAGGAAGGAGACCGCCTTTGTAGCACCTGGATGAGAGTCTTATGTCTGCATTTTTCTTATAGGACTTTGCTGCTGGCTTATGAGTTCAGTGTTTTGGCAAGAGTCTTGTCACCATGACTCCACTCATCCAAATGTGGACACCTTTAGACGGCTAGCTTAAGCCCCACATTCCTGCTTAGTACCAATTTAGTGTTGTTGTACAGTAGTAGTTTCATCACTGCAACAAATCACTGCCTCGCACTCCAGAACATTCCTGACATTTTTTGACATCAGGGCAGAAGAATCAGTGGCCCTTAATCACTTACAATTTCTCTAGCTGCAGATGGAAAATCACATAATGGCATGAATTTCCACTTGCATCCTCTAAATTCCAAACTGATCTTGAGCATCTTTGAACCATATACTGGGGCCAAGAGAAGACTGCGCCAGAATTCAAGGAAGAGACAATAGCGGTGGCCGGAGCCATTTGATCCAATATTCCAAGAGTTGATTATGTGTCCCTTTTGATATATATCTTTCTTCCAGACCACTGTGGACCTACAATGAAAGGGACAACATCAACGTGTATCCAAACCTGCAGAATCAATCTATTATTGATCTGATAAATAGCACCTGGTTTACTTCTTCATATTTTAAACTCCTAATAAAATGATAGCTTCATCTTGGCTTCCTCTTTTGAAAGCCACTCTCCACATATACAACATGGCCAGCTGATATATCCTTTAAATACCTAAGTCCATTTTCTCTTTTGTCTATCAATTTCATGTTTTCATAATTTCTTTCTCGTCAATTTACTGTGTTCAATTAAGATGTATACCTCTTTCATTATTTTGCTTAACAGTTTCATCCACTAGAATTCTGGTATAGACACAATTCAGAAAAGACTTTACCCATTTTACAACAAATATGGCCTTTACTCTTGCTTCAAATACCTTATCCTTCATTTCTGTCTGAGAGTTTATCAAAATGACTTTTATCACTTATATTTCTAAAAGTGTTCTGAGACTATGTGAGAAATATCTATGAAGATTTAAACTTCCTACATGTAAATTAATGCATGAATCAATGATGTATACAAAGTCAGTTTTCTCTGGGGCAGAAAGTTTGTACTTGAATATATTTTGACAACTATTTATTGCTATGGAGACCAAAGATTGTGGCCACAATTCCACATTGAGAAATATTTATAAGTAGTCCTGGAATTTTTAAAACGTCACAACTATGACTGTAATTGTACTCTTACCCAGGCTAGAAAAGATCATCTAAGATAATGGAATTCTTATGAACCACCGAGGCTTCTTTTGTAACCATCAGAAAAACAAACTCAGTGTTTTTTTTTTAATGAGCATAAACTGTGAATGATTTTGCATTTTCCTCATTTTCATATGAAAAAAAAATCATACTTACATCCTAATTTGCCCTTGTAAAGTTCTCCTGGAATCTCATGAAACTCACAAATGTTGTCAATCTAAACAAATACCCTTGATTGAAATTTTCCTTCCTGAACACTCATTGAGGATTATGCATTTAAGGGCTTTTTATAACATAATCTGCATAACCTTGAAGAGTCTCTTCATCCGTTAGCTGATTAAAATTATTTTTCACAGCTTGTAAAGCAAGACATGAGTCCATGCTATAGCTATGTGTATTTAATAGTGGAAATATGCTTTATGTGCCCCATTAAGTCATTTGTGAAATTACATTAGTGCCATGCCATTTGGACACCTCTTTAAGATACATTCATGGTCCTCTCTTGACAGGCAAATTAACAGTTTCATCAATGACCTTAGAGTACAAAGAAAAACATCTATCTTATCAAGAATTTCAAAAGAAATCAAACATAGTTTTCAACAGTGTGACAGAGACAGAAAAGGAACAAGATAATATCACATTTCTTGATAGGTGTTAATGACATATTTAGAGACATTAATAAGTTATAAACATATCTCCAAATATATAATATAACATGTAATAGATGGTTATATGAATTAAGTTTAAAATGTAGTAACAGTTTAAATGTTGAAGAAAATTATCACAAATTTTCATACCATCAAAACTTTTGAATTAGAAAAATATTGTTACACATTGATGTCATTCATGCAGCAAGTATTCCTTTAAAAATACATCATTTCTAATTATATTTGTTACTATATGAAAGTTGTCATTGCTGCAGAGTGATGTATTTAAATTTCCAAATACTTAATATGATTTTAGACTCATATTTCAGACAGCAATTTTTATTTTCTGAACATTTTTTGTTAGTATATATTGTTTCTTCAACAATAAACTAGAAAACAACTTTTGATGTGTCATTGTCTCAAATCGACCATGATCTTTTTTTTTTAATCCAACATTCTTCTGGTATGTTTTACTATTCCCATATCACTATTTCTAAAATCTTATGCCATGTTAATTATGTACTAACTGTTTTTATTAGCACCTCCTTTATGTCCAACTGAGATTCAAATGTCTTCTTAGCAGAAGTTTTCACTTGATGTCTATGCTATGAATTTAATGAGTGTCAATTTCTACTATTATCTATAATTCCTTAGGAATACTCCACATGTCTTTCCAACTAGAGAATAAATTATTTATAGGCAATATGTAACACAGATACATATTGTACAAATAGCAACACAAGTATATAATAGGTAAACTTAGACTCCAACATTAGACAAATTTGGGATCAAACCCTGGCCTTTCCACTTGACTTTCTATGTGAACTTGATTAAGTAACTGCACAACTAGAAACATCACACACTCCATTTGTAAAAGCATCATTATCATGCTACCTCTCCTAAAAGCATGGGAATCACCAAAGAAAAGGATGAGCAAAGATTTTTAAAACCCATAGGTGTTGTAGTTGGAGCGGCGGGGCTGCGTCCCCGGCACCCGGCCGCCCACATGTCTAGCTCTAGGTTATGCCCTGAAATAATTACACGGAAACTGTATTCTTTTAAACACCACTTGGCCCATTTCTATCTAGCCTCTTCTAGGCTAGCTCTCGCATCTGGACTAGCCCATTTCTAATAATCTGCTGTAGCCCACGAGCTGGCTTACCAGGAATGACCTTAACATGCATCTGCCTGGAGTGGGAGAATCATGGCAACTCTCTGACTCAGCTTCTTTCTCCCAGCCTTCTGTTCTGTTTACTCCACCCACCTAAGGGTGGGCCTATCAAATGGGCCTAGCAGTTTCTTTATTGCTTAACCAATGAAATCAACAGATTGATATATGACACTCCCACATCACATAGGTAATGGAGCATTGCTGGAAAACAATTATTTCTGTACATGAGAGGGCCATGGTACACATGAATTCACAGTGGATGTAACAGCAAGCATAAGTCCTGCACAAAAATCAAGCCAGTGAAAGTCCCAACATGGATTATTGGAGAAGGCTGCTTGTTGGTTCCAGGCTGCTTAGCCCAAAATAATCACATAGAAACTATATTAATTAAATCACTGTTTGGCCCATTAGCTCTAGCTTCTTATTTGCTAACTCTTACATCTTAATTTAAACCATTTCTAGTGGCTTACCAGGTAAAGTTCCGTCCAAGTCCATGGGGTTACATGGCTTCTCTGACTCCTCCTATTCTCCTAGCATTCAGTTTAGTTTTCCCTACATAGTTCTGTTCCCCTATAGCTATGCTATATGCCCAAAGCAATTGCTTTATTAACAATGATTTTCATGGCATACAAAGGGGAATCCCACATCATCTCCCATTTTCTGTTTAAAAGAAAAGGAAGAGTTTATCTTCAACAGTAAAATTACATATACAAAATAGGTATCAAAAAAGAATTACAGTTACACTATTTATGTCTACTTTATCTTTTTATCATAACTAAGGAAAACTATAACTATAATTATAAATTCTTCAGCTCCATCAAAGACTTCAGAAAGATAAATATTACCTAAGTAAACAAGAAATACATTGTAAGCACTTCCAAAACTCTAGAATTGACAGAGAAATCTCACTGCCTGGACAGTCACCAAAAGTTCTTTTGTACCATTGGGGCATCCATCTTCAGCCTATAGGCCCATAGTATCCAGTAGAATTTTCCATGAAGCAGGAAATTTCAAAGACAGTTCTGCCTATATTAGCAGTTTGTCAGACATTTTCTTCTGTGTCCTGCAGAATGTATGACAGACACTTTTGTGTAGCAGGAACCCTGAAGGATTGTCTCACCTTTAGGCAAGTTCAGTAGCCATTTCTCTCTGGGTCCTGCATGTCCAATTCATCAAGTAGTCCAGGCAAGAGCAGCTTCTTGCCCAAATGGCTGACCAACCTCATAAGGAGCCTTTTTGATGCCCGTCTTCCTCTTGAAGTAATTGTTGTGGCCAGGAGCAAATGAGTCTCATTGTCATGGTAAGTCCTAAAAAGTCTTAAAACATTTTAAATGCCATATTCTATAGTCTTTAAAAGGTTTGAAGAATACCTATCTATCTGAAATACATCTCTGTATATCTAGAAAACCTAATTAACATGATTACAATCTATTAACCTATTTCTTAATTATACATTTCATTTTTAAATGAGCTGCACAAACACAACACCTTAATCAAGAGCAGAAATATACATATAATAAAATTGAATTTAAATCTGTATAAATAAACCAAGTTTATAGGCGGGAAAACCAGACAGGAAGTAGAAATGATATAATGAGAACAGGAGAATTCTGGGGAGGATGAAGTTGATTCATCCCACTCCTGCCCAGACCACCAAAGCAGCAGGATGTGAGCTGCCCCACTGAAAAAAGGTGCTGAGCCATATAGCTAACATGGATCAGAAAAATGGGTAAATCAGGATGTGAGAGTTAGGCAATGAAAGTCTAGAGCTAATGGGCCAATCAGCTTATAACTTATAGAGATCTCTGTGTGATTTTTTTCTTGGACTAAACAGCTGTGGGTACTGGGTGGGACAGAAACAACAACAAACAAGCAGGGCCCTGCTCCATGTTACAGATAGGGTATCCTTCTCTACCGCATATTCCCTTTTAAATGTAAAAAATAATATAAACAATAATTGGGAATATGGCATAGTTTTTTCTCAAAACTGCTTCTTGCTTTTTGCTAGGCAAAGTAATTTTTGGGGTGTTCATGGCAATCTTTTCAGGGGTCTTGGCTCATCAAACTATACTAGTCTGGAAGGATTCCACAGGTTCTCATCTTCTGTGGAAACAAAAGAAGAAGCTCTTTTCCAAAGCAACATATTCTTAGACTCAATTTTTGAAGTCAAGATAACTTTAAGGTATATATGTTGGTTACCTAGTTCCTTCACAGTCAAAAATTCAAAGAAAACAATAATATACATAATCCAGACTCTCTGTGTATATTCCATCTTTATGTGGCTTGTTTTTACTCTACTACTTTTTACTATTTTTTATTATCTTTACTTATTCAATCTATGACTGTGCTCTGTCTCTTTAAAGACTTTACCTTTTTAAAAATACCATTTACTTCTTTTTATAACTGTCTATATTCTTTTTCCTCTCTCTCCCAAGGCTATGTACATTTATCCAACACTGTGACTCATTTAGAAGACTTTAATGTCTGAATTTGTCCTAATGTGTATCTGCAATTCTTTACTGTCCAGGAGTGTATCTTAAAATGCTAAGTGCTTCTTAAAAACTTAAGCTGTGGCACTACTAGGGTATATATGAAACTTCCTGCTTGCTTCGCACAGTCCAACATGGTGGAAGTCTGTTCACTGCCTCTGCAAGCCATGCACATTGCCCCAGTTTTAGGCATGCAGCAGGTCTGTGTTGCCACCAAGTAGGCTGTAGCAGGTTGCACACAAACCTCATTCAAATGCTTGGTCTCCTGAAAGAGCCAGAGATCATGCTGGCAACCCGGCCCAGAAAGCCAGTATTTCAAAATGGTGCAGCTTTTTTCCTGCTACTGCTGAATCAGGAAAACCTCTCTTAAAGAAGCTGAGGCACGTCACTAGCAGTCAGCAAAATGCTGGCTGCAACGAAGCCATGCTTAACTCTGTTCTTTTTGTGTCTAGAATTACTCTCTAACCTTTCTCAGGTTTTATGTGGATTTAGCCCCAGGTTCGGAGCCAATTTGTAGGAGGAGGCCGCTTGTTCATCCCAGCTTCCCAGAACCAAAATCACCACACAGAATCTGTATTATTTAAATCACTGCTTGGCCCATTAGCTCTAGCTTCTTATTGGCTAACAATGACAATGGATAGTGAAGAGCTCATGAAGTCCCATCCTTAGCTGAGAAGGTAGGGGCCACTGATGGCTTCTGGTGGAGAGTCAGTTTTCTTTGATGATATAGCCACTGGCAGGTGGCCTATGTTCCAGTGGATGGCATTACATTCATGCACATACTGGCAAGACTAAGAGGACTCTGACTGTGAAAAATAGTGTATGAAGTTGGAAGAAAATAGTGGTGGAGATATAACAAAAGTTGGAAGAAGGGAGAAAGTAGATTTGATTAAAACACGTTATATTAATGCATAAAATTATCAATAAACAAGCATTATATTAGTGCCTATATCATACATTTACTATACCCATTAATAACATTTAACATTTAGGTATATTTTTAGATGAAACACCACAGAGATTTGGAGGATGGTCAAAAAATTGTCAGTGATTCCTATAAATCTAATGTCATAAAATTCTTATGATTGAAAGTGTATGAATATCTCAACATTTTAATTTTTTATTCATTTTGCATACCAAACAGGGTGCGCCATCACTTTCCTCCTCTTGCTCCAGCCCCCCTTCTACTTCAACTAATTTCATATCCACTCATTAAAAATGGTAGAGCCTCCCATGGGGGAGTCAACAAAGCCTAGCACATTAAGTTGAAACAGGGTCCAGTTGTTTCCCTGCATCAAGGTTTAGTAAGGCATCCACATAGAATGAACTCCAAAATGCCAGCTCATGCAACAGTGATAATCCTGGTCCCACTGTTATATGTCAAGTTTTAACTTAATAAAATTGAGTTGTAGTCACATATGTCTAAAGCCAGTTGTGAATCAGATTCTGTCAGAAGAGTTATGCTTAAAAAAATATAGGCATCAAGGTTCCAAGTGAGGAGAAAGATTACCTTGATAACTCTTTAAGGAATGCAAAAAAATACAATTCCTCTTGAATTAGTTTGATGAAGTGAAAGCCAAACTTTGAATTCACCATTTTTGCTGGGGCTTCTGTCTGTAGCTAGTAGTTACTGGCCTGTCCATTGTGTGTATCTGCTCTGTCCCTGTTGCTAGTCTGTTGTGCCTGTCTCTGTCAAATTCCTTTGCAACACGAAAAACATAGGTAGGTACTATTTTCATAGCAGTATTATTTGTAATAGCCAGAACCTGGAAACAACCTAGATGCCCCTCAATGGAAGAATGGATGAAGAAAGTGTGGAATATCTACACATTAGAGTACTACGCTGCGGTAAAAAACAATAACTTCTCGAATTTTGCATACAAATGGATGGAAATAGAAAACACTATTCTGAGTGAGGTAACCCAGACCCAAAAAGATGAATATGGGATGTACTCACTCATAATTGGTTTCTAGCCATAAATTAGGGTCGAGGAGTCTACAATTGGTGATCCTAAAGAAGCTAAGTAAGAAGGTGAACCAAAGGAAAAACATATAGTTATCCTCTTGGCTATGGGATGTAGACAAAATTGCCGGGGAGAAAATTGGGATCTTGGGGGTGGGGTGGGATGGGGGTAAGGGGAGACGGGGAAAGAAAAGGGAGAAGGGGAGGATGGGGGGAACTAGGGAAAAAAGGAGGATTGGGATAAAGGAAGGTTGGATAGGGGAGCACGGAAGCACAATTCTTAGTTAAGGGAGCCACCTTAGGGTTGGCAAGAGACTTGAACCTAGAGTGCCTCCCAGGAGCCCAAGCCGAGGTCCCCAGTTAGTTCCTTGGGCAGCTGAGGATAGGGAACCTGAAATGACCCTATCCTATAGCAATACTGACGAATATCTTGCATATCATCATAGAACCTTCATCTGGTGATGGATGGAGATAGAGACAGAGACCCACACTGGAGCACTGGACTGAGCTCCCAAGGTCTCAATAAGGAGCAGAAGGAGGGAGAACATGAGCAAAGAAGTCGGGACCACGAGGGGTGCACCCACCCACTGAGACAGTGGAGCTGATCTACTGGGAGCTCACCAAGGCCAGCTGAGCTGTGACTGAAAAAGCATGGGTTAAAACTGGACTCGCTGAACATGGCGAACAATGAGGGCTGATGAGAAGCCAGAATAGAACTCAAAACAGAAAACAAATGGTATTAACTTACATGGTACTTTCAGCACTTACAGGATATTTGTCTTGCTTAAAGTTGTTTTCAACTCTTGGTTGTTTTAAGTAAATGATTATAACAAGACACATATACATTATTCTGGGTTAGGGATATGGTGGAGTACATAGCTTGCAGTTAAAGTTATTCATTTAGCTTAGGTTGTAAAAGTTGACTAGATGGGAATATGGGCATCGTGATGTTGACTACATTGTTCTCTTAAAGGTAGGCTAAGCTTAAATAGGCTGTGTATACAGTAAGATAGCAGGTTAATATGTAGTCCAAAATGAGTTCAAGCATATGATTATGTTGACTACAGGGTCCAGAAAAAAAATATTTCCTTCAAAAGCAAAAGGTATTTTCAGAAAATATATCACTATAAGATAAAAAAAATTATTTCCCCATCTCCTTAAGCCTCAATTTGTTTATCTCTAAGATGGTGGTAACTCTAGAACCTATGTCACAAGATTATTTTAAGAAGTAAATGTATTAATAAAATAGTTTAAAACTTCATCCTGCCCAGAGAAGACAATAACTACTTTTTCAAAATTGTTGGGTTGTCAAATTTACATCCTGATGAAATATTTTAAGTGTTACAATGTAGAAGAAAAAAAATACCATGAAAAATATCTCATAAAAGTTATAATAAATAATGTTGTCTTTGTGTATGTATCCACTGAATGTCCAAAAGTTTAAAAGCCTGTCATACAACTGCATATTCAGTATTTGCGATTGGTATTATACAGTATTGTTTTGAGTTGTTCTTTCTTAATGACACATTTGATCACAATTTACAATGGATTCTCTAAAAAGATAAGAATTAGCCTGGCACAATGATTAATGCTTATAATCCCAGAGAGCTGGGGCAGGACCACCACCACAAATTCAAGATTAACTTTGGAAAAAGACATCTTAGCTAGGATTACACAGCAATCCTATCTGAAAAAGGAGATAAGAATTAGCATTTTAAACTAGATTTTGTTTCCATTCATTTTCAAGACTAGTATCAATTTATACCTTTGCAAAGAAATCTTTTTTATTGATTTTCATTGAAGTCTACATTTTTTTTCTGCTCCCCTCCCTGCTTCTCCCCTTTCCTTCCACCTTCTCCCAAGGTCGCCATGCTCCCAAATTACTCAGGAGATCTTGTCTTTTTCTACTTCCCATGTAGATTAGATCTCTTAGGATCCTCATTGTTGTCTAGATTCTCTGGGATTGTGATTTGTGGGTTGGTTTTCTTTTCTTTGTGTTTAAAAACCACTTATGATTGAGTACATGTGATAATTGTATTTCTATATCTGGGCTACCTCACTCAAAATGATGTTTATTAGGTTGATCCATTATCATGACACTTGAGATTCTATAGGACTTCCTTCACCCACAGGTTTGGTGAGTGGAAGAGTCTTATCCAAATTTACAAGCCAGAATTTACATGGCCTATGTATAGAATTGGAGTGGCTAACAAAGAAACAAGTACTGAAAGCTTGGTGATATTGACATGGAAGCAAAAGTGTGAAAAGATCAGTAAGGCCTGGCAGGAAGAAATTCTTGACAGTGATCAAAGGGCATTGTAACACTGCAGTCTCTTCCTTTCTTCATTTTCTTCTGTGGCGGGCTAAAGCATGACTGCATTTATGAAGTTGAGGGGTTCTGTTCCTGTATCCACCCTCCACTCTCCTATCTGCCTCACCACACACCAAAATGTAACACAGCCAATCAGGAAATGGATCTCTAAGTCTATGAGGCCAAACAACCTTTTCATTTTGCTAAATTAACTTTACATATGGTATCATGTTAGAAAGCTAAGACAGCTTGTGAAACAGGAGTGGTTGTTATATTTATCAAGAATTGCAAATACAAATAAATAATACTTGACAAACACTATATACAATGTGCAAAAGCAAAACTATTCCCTACAGTTTCTTCACCGAAAAAAAAAAAAAAAAGAAAACAAAAAAACGCTGACCTCTACTAGGTGGTCCTAGCATGTAATACCACAGTGTCTACAAACATCCTGTTTTCACTGTCATTAGAAAGGAACAACCATTTGTAACAACCATTTGTAATCACATTGTCATTAGTATATGCTAATAGCAACAGAAACTATGCTAGCAATTTAAGTACATTATTTCTCTGTCATTTTAGTTCTCTGAAGTAGATAATTCTTTGTTATTAATGAAGAATTGAGATACAAAGTATTATCATGCCGAGGCTACATGGGGAGACAGGATTTGAACTTAAGTTTATCTTGTTTGAAATCTTAATTTTAGTTTACAGTGGCTTACCACTTTGCTCTCTTAAAGCATTTAAATTGTTTGTATGTGTGTTTAGCCGTAGATTACAAATTGTTTAAAGGCAAAGGCTATGTATCTTCCACATTTAGAGAATGCTATGCCAAGAATGGCTGTTCAATAAATGCTTATTAAATGCATGAATGAATGGAATCAGGTCAATGTTCAATCTTTTACAGGCCTACTGAAGGCTATGTTATTAAAGAACATAATTTTACATTCATAATTTGAAGTTGTACCCAATGCTTCATAGCTTTCTCAAAATCCTTAAATAAATCTTTCTATTTGGACCTTTATTTTACTATGTTAAACTGAAGCACTATTCAGAATGATGTTTTCCACAAATTACTATCTCACCACCACTTTTCTATCTTCCTTCCTTTCACAAATATTTGCCACACTTCTTAATATATGCAAGTTAAAGTGGAAGATAAAATAAACAAGGCTCGTATCCTCATGCAAAACCGCAAACTAGGCTCCATGCTTATTGTTTATATTTATCTTAACTAGGTCACTTTCACATTTTGAAACATGTTATTTAATTCTCCTTGCTGTCTAGACACCAAGAGGAATTAACCTCCACTTATGGCCCAGGCAAATTTAGCTTGAAAGGCCAGTTTCCATGGGAATCTAATGCATTCCTGTGGTATTTCTGCAAATCTTTGAAATTTAAGACTTTCCTAATCCTTTCTGGCTCTGATTTTTGGCTTCTACAGAATTGTTTTTTCTATCATGCATCTTGCTGTTTTTCCTATCTCATGGCCCAACTTCAAACCAATTAGGAAGCAAATGTTCTGCTCTTTTATCCCAATCCTGTTCTACCTTGGACCCACCTGGATCAATTAGTGACAGCTTTGCAAAGGCAAATGAATGTATAAACTTACATTGGCAATACTGATGCAGGGACATTTAGCATTTTAGTACAGAAATGAATAAAGAAAAACATAAGGTGGTTTCTGTTCACAAAATTATAATATATATAAATATGCACACACATATATGTATATATGCATATATATTCTAGACGTACCCTATTTAAAGTTACAAAATATCAAAGATAAATTCCAGTAGTTTAGGAACAGACTTTTATAACTATGGCTATATCTGTACAATTAAATACTGAAGCAATCTTTTAAAATATATGTATATGGTAGGTAAATATCTATCTTTACATGATGTCACATGACTGGTTATCTTGGTGAGTCAGCATTCTGAATGCTATACATGAAACTGTCACTAGCAGTGATCTTGAGAAGGGGCATTGGGAGGACGAGGAGTTACAAAATTTTTGAAAAGAATAGCTTCATTTACTTATGTATTCAAGTGTATATAATAGCCATACTTTTATAATTAAAAGATAAATAAATTTTCATCAAAGGGCCATCCATCCAGTGGGTAGCAACTAATTGTCAAAATGCAATAAAAATAATTGAATTTATTATCTTTTCCATATAGTGATTATATTTCTATACAATGAGATCATTGTAGTACTGAGTATGATTTCTAGAATGTCTGAGAACTGTAATATTAAAAAATATTGGGTTTTTGATGTTCTTTGTCTCACCTTGTTTATATATTACAGTTTCTAATTTTTGCTTTTAGGAGATTTCTGGGTGCACTGATGACTGTGTCTCTGTGTCTCTCTGTATTTCTTATGTTTTTTTTTTCCTCTGGTTCTTTTCCTTCTATTTATCAAATTCTTGTCCTATTCTGGGTAGGTTTGTTTTTAATTGCCTGTTTATTTTCTAATGAGGGAGAGAAAGAAAGGGCGTAGATTTGAGAGGGTGGAGAGGTGAGGAGGTACTGGGAGATGTTGCAGGAAAGGAAATTGTGGTCAGACTATATTGTATGAAAAAAATCTATTTTATTAAAATAAATAAATAAATCTCAATTGAGCTTTAAAATGTCTCTGTAACAGAGACAAGGGTGTCAATCTGGGAATTTTGGGCCCATTACCCCCAAGAAAGGAGCTGTCTCTCAGCTATAGTTACATGTGCTCTAGTCTTTGTCTCCCAGCTTTCTATGAACCGTCAGATAAGCAGAGACATGGAGGGGAGGGGAAATGTAGACTCCCTATCCTTACCCATACTCTAAATAAATGTACTTTCTTCTACAAAAAATGTTATTGTGTAAATGTGTGTAGTCACACATTCTAAATATTGTGTACAGAGGTCAGAGGACAACTGTCTTAGTTAGGGTTTCTATTGCTGTGATAAAACATAACCAAAATCAACTTGGGAAGAAAAGGATTTAATTTCATCTCAGAAATTGTAGTCTGTCATCTAGTGAAGTCAAGGCAGGAACTGATACAAAGGTCATGGAACAGTGTTGCTTAGTGGTTTACTCCTCAAAGTTTGCCTACCCTAATTTCTTATATACCCCAGGACCATCTTCTCTGAGGGAGCATAATTCATAATGGACTGTGCCCTCCCACATTGATCACTAATTTATCACCAGGTTAGTCCATGAGCCTATCTGGTGAGGACATTTTTATATGACTCTAGCTTGTGTCAAGATACCTAAAATGAGCCAGCCTAATCACTCTGTTAAGTTAGTTCCCTTCCTGATGTGGGATTATCCTCTATATGCTGTAAATACATTTTATTTCCATTGGTTAATAAAGAAGCTGCTCTCAGCCAATGGCTTAACAGATTATAGTCAGGCTATAAAAGATATATAGAGACAGTAGGTGGATTCAAAGAAACACCATGTAGCCTCTGGAGGAGATAGATCTGCCTTGGAACCTTACCAGTAAACCATGACCCTTGTGGCAAAATATAAAATAATAAAAATGGGTTAATTTAAGATGTAACAGTTAGTTAGTGAGAGACCCAAGCTAATAGGCCAAGTAGTGTTTTAATTAATATAGCTTCTGTGTGATTATTTTGGGTCTGGGCAGCAGGGAATAAACAAGCAACCTCGAGCAGAGGTGCTGCACAGCCCCTTTAAGAAAGATATTCTTGATTCAGCATTAGCAGCAAAAAATGAGGCAGCAGCTTCCTGGCTACCAGCATGAATTCTGGCTCTTTCAGGAGTCTGAGCACTTGAATGGGGTTTTTGAACAGCTTGCTGCAAGTTAATTGGTGGCAGCATGGCCAACTGCTTACCAAAGTTGAGGTGGTGAGTGAGGCTTCCTCTGGGCAGTCCCATAGCTGGCAGTGAATTACCTCCTCCATATTAAAAGGTTGAAGAAGCTGGAGCCAGAATCCAAGAATGTAGTGATCACACTGCTTACCATTTTAAAATGCATGTTATCAGAAAAGGATTTCAGATACACAAGAAGACAGATTCAGACATAAAAGACCTCTAAATGAGACACAGTATGTTTTTAAAAAATGTATGTAGGTTTAGTAGAGAGAAGAAAAAGAATATAGAGATTTATAAAAAGAAGTAAATTATTTTTTAAAAAAACAAAATCTTTAAAGAGACAGATTACAGATAATCATAGATTAAATGAGTGAAGAAAAATAAGCCATGTAGAGATGGAGTATACACAGAGAGTCAGGATTATGTATAATATTGTATTTTCTTTGAAGTTTTGACTATGAATGAGCTAAGTATAGAGAGACATTTCATTGTACAGGCTGCTAAGATAAACAAACATATATATTTTAAAGGTATCTTGACTTCAAAATTTGGGTATAAGAATATGTTGCTTTGGAAAAGAGGTTCTGCTTTTGTTTCCACAGAAGATAGGAAGTGGTCGACTCCTTCCCAACTAATGTGGTCCGATGGAACAAAACCCATTAAAATGTCTCCATAAACCCCTAAAATTACTTCACCCAACAAAAAGCAGGAAGCAGTTTGGAGCAAACTATGCCTAAATTTCCAAATGCTGTTTATAAATGTTTGTTTACATTTAAAAGAGATATGCTATAAGGATGAATACTTTGCATTGGTATGGATCTTGATCATATATAAACAAAATTGACCTTATATTTATATAAATATATGTGCACACACACATATATTTCTATTATTAAGGTATTGTTTTGTACAGCTCATTTAAAAATGTAATGTAGGGGCTGGAGAGATGGCTCGGTGGTTGAGAGCATTGCCTGCTCTTCCAAAGGTCCTGATTTCAATTTCCAGCAACCACATGGTGGCTCACAACCATCTGTAATGGGGTCTGGTGCCCTCTTCTGGCCTGCAGGCCTACACACAGACAGAATATTGTATACATAATAAATAAATATATATATATATATATATTTTAAATGTAATGTATAAAACCCTATCTTGTAAACAAAATTTTTTTAAAAAAAATTAAAAATGTAATGTGAAATTAAGAAATATATATTAATACATAATCATCTATAATAGTCAAGTTTGTAATCATATTAGTTAGGTTTTCTAGATATATAGAAATATATTTCATTCATTTATATAGGCATTCTTCAAACCTTTCAAAGACTAAGAGAATAAGGCATTTAAAATGTTTTAAAAACTTAGAACTTTTCATGACAATGAGACACATCTGCTCCTGGCAACACCGATTACTTGAAGAGGATGTTGGATGTCAAAGAGACTCTTATGGAGTTAGTTAGCCATTTGAACAAAAAGCTGATCTTGCCTGGACTGCTTGATGTCATTCTTTATGAACTGGACATGCAGGACCTGCAATAAAATGACTGCTAAACTTGACAAAAGAAGGTGAGATGGTCCTTTGGGGTTCCTGCTTCATGAGAAAACTGCCAGAAATTCGGCAGGACACAGAAGAAATTGACTGACAAATTGCCAATATAGGTGGAACTGTCTATGAAAGTTCCTGCTTCATTGAAAAGTCTGCCAGATACTATGGGCCTGTAGGCTCAAGATGGATACCCCAATGTTACAGAAGAACTTTGGATGATTGTCCAGGCAATATGATGTCTCTCTCAATTCTAGAGTTTTGGAACTTCTTCTTTACTTAAGTAATATATCCTTCTGGGGTCTTTTATGGAGTTGAGGACAGATAGTTATAGTTTTTTAGTTATGATAAGAGACAAATTAGATGTGAAACTTTAGACTCATAACGAAATATTGTATGTGTAATTCTTGCTTGATACCTATTTTGTTATATATAATTTTACTGTTAAAGTTAAAATCTTCCTTTTTATTTAAGATGTCAGAGCTATCTAGGAATGTGCTAGAGTCATTGGACAAGCAGTGTTGCAATAATAGAGTTTCTATGTGATTATTTCTGGACTGGGCAGCTGGGAAATAAACAAGCAGCCTCTGCCTACACCTTCCAACTTCACATGTGTTTTGAGGACTGAACTTAAATCCTCAGGGTCTTTTACCTGCCAAACCAGTCCCAGACATTACCACCACCAGCAACAACACCAACACCACCACTACCATCATCAACATCAGTAAATCAATATATAACACAATGAGTGTCAGAAAGTTCTATTTTCCATGATACACAAGTATAATCAAAACTATCAGGTGAATATAAGTACACATTTCTAAGCAACATAGTCTTTGGGCCACTTTATCACTCACTCATCACTATCCATTTGCTTAGACTGATTCATATGAAAGTACACTCTAATGGCTGCTTTGAGAATTGTAGAAAAGGCATATCATACTAATATTGGGACACTGTCTTCCGGTGTACTACAATATAGAATGATTCATTATGCTAAATAGTGATTTATGGCTAGAAATAAGAGCCCAAGTTTAAAAGATTGACGGCTATTGTAATGAAAGAGAGCTGTAAGCAATCTAAACACACATACACATTTAAGTTGATCCATTAAAATTTCCGTTACAAAACCACAACAAAATGAGGTAAGCTTATATGTGCTGCCAGTGAAAGGTGTCCAAAATGATTTAAGAGTTGAAAATTCAAAATAAGACTTTATTTGTGTAAAAATAATAGATTGACGAATAGACAGGATTTCCTTTATAAAGAAAATGCTCTCCAATGATATGCTGCATAAGTCTAACTAAACCAGGTCCAAATTGAAAGGAAAAGATGAAAAAAAAAAACAAGCCAAAAAAAACAAAACAAAATAACTTTATTTTGTGCGTTTGTCTTTGTTTCTTTCTTTAATATATTTCTAGTTGGGATAGCTATTTGTTTTACTGAAGTACTAGGGATGGAAGCTAATGGATTAGATATGTGTTTTGCCATTAAGCTACATCTCTGATTACAGGGAGAAAAATGTCTTGTGCAGAACAAAAGAGTACACAAAGAACTTGATTATCAACATGATAGTCTGCCTATTTTGTTTCTTTTCTTTTCATCTATATCACTTACAGCCATGTACATGGTCTTCTACTTTTACAGGTTTTTGTAATATTTTGAAAGTATGTTGTTCCCATGTAAACAGTCTATAGAATAATCTCCAAAAATGTAAACAACTATTACTACTAAGAAGAAATCAGGTTGGCTGGCATAGAGAGGCTCCTAATTATTTGAGAAATTATTTTAAAAATCTCCTCACTAGAGATATGAGGTCAAACATGTTTATGTTATCTACTAAGCTGTACTAATATATTTTTAGAATGTGATTGTTGATTATTAAATATGGCAAAGATTGTATGTTGATCAGCTAATCAATGTCAAAGAAAAATTTTGTTAAACTTGGACATGATATGTCTATAGAGAAAGAATTATCCTTAATAAAGAATTAACAAATAATTGTCTTTGTTGTTGATTGGGTCTTTCTTTTTCTTTCATTTTTTCTTTCTTTTCTTCTTTCTTTTTTCCTTTCTTTCTGTTCTTCCTTCCTTGTTCCCCTCTGTCTCTCTCTCTTTTCTACCTTTCTTCTTTTGGAGTCAGGGTCTCCTGGATCTCATGCCACTTTCAAAACTTGCAGTGTAGCTTAGCATGGCCTTGAAATCATGATAGTCCTGCTTCCTTCTCTCAAGTGCTTAGAGATTGCAGTGTATGTTCACACGTCAACCTTAAGTTATCTTTTATACATCCTTCACCCAAATGTGAAAGTTCATAAATTATGCAGTCATGTAGAGAAAAAAGATTACTTTTGGTTTATTGGCAGATGGGTCTTGACTTGAATCTTTTATTATTGTCCCATTTGTGTTGTTAGACAAGCTAAAAATGAATACTGTCTCTCGATATACATATCTCACTGCCTTCAGAAACTGAGATGGCAATACCTATCCGGTAGGAATTCTAAATAAAGAAGAATAACTATATTATATTATTATAATGCCTTTCACAGTGTCTGTAACATATCATGTTTAAAATATGGTAGTTATTATTATTAACCATAGTGCCAAATGAATCCTCACTAGCTACCTGCTTCTGTTCACTTCATCTGAGTGAACAAATGTTACTTGGTAGAACTGAATCTTTTCTCTGCATGTACTAACTGATTTAGATTAAGAAAATTTTATCATATTCATAACATTTCTTTATAGCATATAGAGATTCAGAGAGGTTAATTTACTTGGGAAAATATTAAAAGACAAGATTAGAATCCAAAGATAGCTTTCAATAAAGATAAATGGATGCTATAAGGATCTACAGTGTGTGTGCGTGTGTGAGAGAGAGAGAGACAGAGAGAGAGAGAGAGACAGAGAGAGAGAGAGAGAGAGAGAGAGAGAGAGAGAAAGACAGAGAGAGAGAGAGAGAGAGAGAGAGAGAGAGAGAGAGAGAGAGAGAGAGAGAGAATAAGAAAGGCGACCAAGAATTTGGAAGAAAATTATGGGATGGATAGAATGGGTTAGAAGGAGAAATGGAATGAGGGAAATGGTGTAATTATATTCTAACTTCAAAAACGAAAGTATTATAACATGATTTTAATACTTTTTAAATAGAGAAAATACTAGAAATAACTTTTAATTTTCCATGAATTTTAAAAATTAAAATTATGTAAGTCTAGCAAGCATTAATTTTTTTATTCAAAACACATATAGCTAGCATAATTTACAGGTAGAGAAGGGACATCATCACCCTACTATAAAAAGTTTGAATAAATAATTTCAGAAGATAGGAAAGAAAAAACTTGTCATGTGTCTACAAGATTTCAAATGGTATGCCACGAAAAAATACAGAAAAGAGCATAGGGAATGCTAAATGTCAATATGTGTGTGTACACCTTAATAATTTTATGTTTATTATTTTTACATATAATTTTAAATGGGTTTGTTTAATATACTTCTTTAGTATGAAAAATTACTTCAAAACTCAAAATTTTCTAAAGAAAATGTACTTTTTATTAATCGTCTTTTAATTAAAATTATTTCAATTGTTATTGTTATATGTTTGCCTGGGGTTGGGTTGTGTGTGTGCCATAGCATCATGGCATGCATATGGAGGTCATAGGACAACTTGTGGGAGTCAGTTCTCTCCTTCCATCTTGTGTTCCAGGGATTGAACACAGGTTGTCAGGTTCTGTGGCAAAGGCCCTTACCCTCTGAGCCATCTCCATGGTCTTAACTATATTTTAATAAAATAATTCAGGATTGGGGAAAACTGATGTCAGGATGTGTATGTCTGTCAGAATGATGAATGCATAGGGCCTCATTTCTGCTCTGAAAATGGCCTCATTTTCTGATCATTCTACCCTGCCTTCTCTGTCTTTTGCTGCTTTGTTCTGGGGAGTTACTTGGTTTTGTTCTCCCACCTCAACACAAACACTTGCTTGAGTATTTCTCAGTATCCTTTGTAGGCTCCTTTGCCTCCATGCATTCCAGAAGGCTATGCATACTACCCTCTTCTCTCTTCCCACACTACACCTTTATTTGAGCAACAATACCCATTCCCGCAGAATCTGGCCGGGCTTTGGAAGAAGATTAGTGGAATGGTCAACAAGGGAATAATTTCTCTGGCCACAGCAGTTTCCTTTCAGAGCTGCAGGTAAGTGAGAGTTCACATGGGTAATGGCTTCAGTCTCTCAGCATGTGCTTGCCCTTGCCAGGAGGGCCACCACCTGATTATACAGGATGCTAAGCACTTGAAACATTTTGTGTGTTTTTTCACCATTGGGGCTCTTGTTAAAATGACTGAGAGCATTTCTCTTTAACAAGCTGATTCATCTTGAAGGAAAGTGTTTGGATTTACAAGACTGTTTGCTCTCAGTTGTGCCTCCAGAGTTCAAACAGTGCCTGGTATTCCTGCATCAAAATAACTGCTTTTTAAAAAAAATATTTACTTTCTATCCCCCTTTTGTGTTTTTGTGTGTGTGTGACTGTGTGTAAGTGTGTAAGTGCTATACATGTGCATATGCCCACAGAAGCCAAGAAAGGGTATTTGATACCCTGGATCTAGAACACCGAGAGGCTGTGAGCTGCCGACATGGAATCTAGAAATGATACTCAAATCCTCTGGAAAACCAGGACATCCTCTTCGCTACTGAGCCATATCTCTAGGCATAAGAAATATCTTCAAGTTCTTCAAAATTTTCCATGTAGGAGGCAAAATATTATGAAGCTTAACAATATTGAGTTTTAAAAGAGGTTTTGATTTGTTCTAACAGAGATAATGAGCTAATATTAACATACATGTTTTGAAATAAGAATTCCAGTGTGTAGCTTGACTAATGAATAGAATAAAGCTTAAAAATAGTTTCATCCAAAAAAATCTTCATACCAGTAAAAGTGTTTTAAGATTATGAAAAGTAGTATTGTTTTTTAATACTAGAGATGATCTCCTGGTGCCCCAAAGAACTTATTTTCATGAATAATTTTAGAAATCAATGGAAGTGGAAAGCTTGTCATCACTGTTTGAATTCTAAATCCCATCTTATAAACAAATTAGGAAGATAATTCTGCAATATTTCAGCTTTCTTAGATGAAATATTTGAAATTTTAAAGAACAGTATATGCAAAGAACAACAGATTCAGCAGGAAAACAATATAGTGATAGTAATGACACCTCGGGGCAGGCATCATATTTTGTATTTCATTTTTACTCTAAGAAGCATAAAACAAATTACAACAAAAATTAGCATATATGCACAGAGGACACAATAGATAGTTAAGGATATGTACCTTATAAACATAAAATCCATAAAAGGACATCAAAATTACAAGTTCCTTTATATCTGTTTTGAACTTGTGTAGACCTATCTGACAGTGTATAAATATAGACAAAAAGAAGGTTGTCTCAACAGAAAATATCATTCTTCTTTGAGGGTGGTACCTGATTACACATTCTTACCTAAGGTGCATGTGAACTATGTCATTTATTCTCTGAACACTTAATACCACAGGGAAGTTGTAAGCAACAATCTTCATTTTCACAAAAGGGAAAGAGCACATGGTAAAATTTAGGAAATATTAGGGAAAATAACTGATGATAATATTTTAAGTTGGCTTGCCTCTGAGAAATAAAGCTAAATAGAGAATTTTATCTTTCTCAACCATTCTTTTCTCTGTCTATTCCCTTAATCAGTAGTTATCAAGTAGATTATTTCATGTCCCTCTGAAAAGACAGAACTGATAATGGTTGGGGATAGCTTGAGTTCATAGGGTTGTTTGGCTAAAGACAATACACATGTGAGCCATCCATAATAAAAAAAAATCCCTTGGAATTACAGTCATGTTAAAGTTGGGAAACCCTCCTTTAAAGTATATTCAATATGCCTGTGTCAGCACATCTTCGAAGAAAATTATCTCCACTACTTTCTATCTTATTAATTACTTAAATTTTTCTTCGTATCGTGACCTGTTCCTTCTCATATCCCCACTCCAGTTAGTCCTGGTCTTAACTTGACTTCACATGTCACTTCTCAGTTGCTACAATTCCATTTTAATTTAAAACTGATTTTAAACTATATCTTCAGGAAGGAAAAATACAGCAAACATTTCTTCTGATACACATTATTCTGATACATATTTAAATATCAGACAGATATTCTGTTTCCGTATCAAGGCTTCCAGACCAATCTATATACCCCACCCATTTCATTATATCAGATTTTTAATTAAACAAAGTTATTTTATGGGGGTGGGAGGTTTTAATCCACAATACATAAGGAAGTCTACTTGAGAATCTATTAACATAAGTATATATTATATTACTATAACAAAGGGTAAAGTACCTCTAAAGCTCAAACAAAGAGGTATCATTTACATGGGTTATTATTCAGAAAAACACTGCATGAGTGAAGATAGGTGAGTTTTTTGAAAGAAAGAGCAAAATATAATGCTAAAGTTTTCTTTCTATTGATAAATTTTGCTGTCTTTCTATATTCAGCCAAATGCAAGAAAATAACAGTAATAAATAAGGAAGATAAATCATAAAATAAGAATGAATTCACAAATCTTCACATAATGAAGACTAATGAAATCTAATAATTTCATTCCCTCTTTTAAAAGAGCAAAGATGATTATTCTGTAGTATATAGAGAAGCAATTACCAGTATCCAGGCTGAGGTAGGACAGACCACTATAAACTCAATGAGGCATTAGTTTTTAAAGAACAGTCAATTATGTAGGTTTACTCTGTAACTTGAGATCTTAGACACATGAAGTACCTCTCTGAATTTTAGTTATCACATTATGTAATTTTTCTCAAACAGGTTTCATTTTTCTTTAAGTTTTCTGTGAGTAATCTATATTGTATGGAGTAGACATTAATAAATACATGTTCAATGCATAAATTACAAAACAAGTAAGTCAATCTAAATGATACATAAGGACTCTTTCAGATACTAATTGCTGTTGTTTGGTGAAATATTTGCTGTTGACTATTTGTAATGCACTGTATATATGTAATGAAAGTAAAGGTTATGATCATTACTTAAGAATTGCTATTTTTTTTGAAGAGACAAGGTATCATAATTGCTCTTTGAGGTATCTAAATTGTCTCTGATAAATATCATAACTACAAAAGATAAATGGGACTATCTTTCAACTAAATGAATCTCTTTGGGTGAATAGAAGATCTGTTCTGCCTCCTATCTCCTTCTAGTTAAAGAATGTAGGATAGATTTTAGAGGAAAACTTGTAATTACTCATTTTATCTTCACTCACTAAATCCCGTGGTCTAAAAATGCATCCTTAAACCAGTTTTTGCAACTCCATCACCCATACTTGAAAAACTAAAAGTCACTATAGTTATATAGAAAGCAGTTCTCTTCCACAGGATGCGGAGGTATGGGGCAATGACTATTATAAGCTCCTCCCCTCTTCCAACCACAGGATGTTGAAAACATTGTAAAATATACAGTTAGACTTTTGACATTATACAGGGATGTGTTTTACAAGCTAGATTATTCACAGAACTCCGTATCTTAGAAAATTCATTCACTTAATTCTCAAGGCCTGCTTCTTTTTCTGTTAGATAAGAGTTGTTAGGGTTTCACAGCAGGAAAGTACCTTGGCAGATGGGGCTGGGGGACAAGGGTGGGGGGAGAAGAAGAAACGCCCTAAGAGCACACCATCACACAATAAATCTCTTGAGAGATTTATTAGTGGTGGGAGCAAAAGGCCACCTCTGAGCTGGGACAAGAAAAAGAAAGACAGAGAGACAGAGACAGAGACACAGAGAATCAGAGAGCAGGGCCACAATTGCGGGGTCTTTTTTTTTTAAGAGTATGCCTTAAAGTTGGTAAAGTGACTGCTGGAGCTGAGTCACTGAAGGCAGAGGGGAGCAGGACACCAGGTTCTGGAATGTAGGTGGTTCCTAAAAAGACGGATAATTCAAGCTTACCTAAAAAGGGATTAAGTCAAGGCTTCTTAGTAGGATATAGAAAAACAAGTCAGACTGCAGGCCTCAGGGACGTTCAAGGCAAATACCAAACCATAAAGAATAGGTAGGAATGGTCATATGCATAGATAAGCTGAAGCATCAAATATTGCTGGGATCATCTGGTCACAGTAAAAGATAAATTTTTAGGTCAAATTGATGGCTGTTACCTCTTATTCAATGCAGAAGTTTATATAAAACAATCTGACTGCATTCTAACTAATCACATATTCACAATCATGTTCTTATGAGGAATCGGTAGCACATAGCTTGTTTTGCTCTGTTTGTGGGATTTTGTTTTATCTCACATTAGAGTCATTTATCATCTTGACAGGCTGTTTTGTACTGAATATCTACCACTAAAGAAAGGGGAAACACTTAATTGTCAAACCTTCTGTGCCAAATGCTTGTTTAAGAATGTGTGAAGGGGCTTCATTTCCACAAGAAAGAACTGTTGATTTCCTATTAAGAATAGTGTGATTCATTGTTTCTTCTTTCATGTTGTCTTAGGCAAACAGATTTATTTTTATCTGTAAAGTGAATCACTTTGCTTGATAAAGGGAAGAATTAATATTTTATCTAATAGATCAAGTTAGGTGCCACAGAAAATATTTGGAAAGGAAGGAAAATACCAAAAGACCTGCCTATAAATCAGTACTCATCATAATGGAGTTCTATAGTGGATCTTTATGTGACCCACCTGCCCCCCACTACTAATGGTGATACACACTGGTATATAGGGGAAGAAGTCATTACTCAACATATCTGCCTGCCTTAGTTTCTACACAACAACCAAGGATGGATTCAGTGGTGGAGTATTTGCCTAGCATGCATGATACCCTGGGTTCTAGACAAAGAACCAGGGCAGAATCAGGGGTAAGGGTGGGGGGATGGCCAGATTTAAGTTTTTGGAAGATAAAACTTCCAGCAGCAGATTAAATATGAATTTGCATTGTATGTAAATTTGGGCAAAGTTTCTGCACAGGTCCTAAATTAACAGTTTTAAGTGTGGCCTGAACAATGACAATATCAATAGACATGTTAACATGGTAAGGTGAAATCTCACAGAGTTCCATCCATCGTCAAAGGACTAAAGGCAGCTAATGAGTGCTGGGAGAGGGACAATTAGCCTATCTCAGGGATGAACCCTTGTTGTTTATCCATCACAATGTGGTCAACCCTGAAATCACATACCCACAAACAAGAAAAATGGACCAAATTGGTTGCATTTATATATTTGTACAAATATACATGAGTAACAACAATAAAAGGAAAAGACATTATCAATCTGAGAAGGAGCACAGGGTGAGAGGGAGTGGACATGAGAGGAGTGGAGAGAGGAAAAGAATGGCGGAAAAGATATAATTACATTTCAATCAAAATTTTAACTCTTAATGAATATTTTGTACTAAAACTTTAGCTTTGTATTCTTTATAATAACTTAATGAGGTAGATAATTTTGTTCCATTCCACAGAGGTTCAGAGAAGTTATTAAAATTGCTCAATATCTCATTGCCAGTAAGTAAGAATACAGGTAAGAATTTTCCCAGCTGGAACCACATCAAGGAAATTTCTATAAAGTTTTGTGGTGTGGAGATTCATAATATTCAAAAGTCAGTACTCCCCAGGGATGAGACCCCTGATTGGTTATGCAATACAAAGTTGCCCACAGTAGAAACATATACATGCAGGCAACACTGAATGGGCTCAGAAGGTTATATTTATATGTACATGTAATTAATATGGTCAAAAAATAGGAGACTGAATTTGGGCCTCTCAGACCTGGAAGGGGGTAGGAAGAAAGAGAGAACACACACACACACACATATATATGTATATGTATAATTAGTACAGTTGTGTACCTTGTGAGATGTATACCAGTCTTTAGCAGATAGTTCTAACCCTTGGTCACATAGATAATCCAGGTTAAACTCAGTGAGTTAAAGTAAAATAAATTCAAACTATGTCTAACTATAGAGAACTTAGAGGGTGGGTACAGAACATATGAAGAAGGTTAGAGAGAGCTTATAATAATCAGAATTAAAAATATATATTCATATATATATGTGAAACTGACAAAGAACAAGTTTAATAAAAGTTAAATATATTACCTTAAAAAGTCATCAACCAACCTTCTGTAGGCGTATTCCTTCAAAACAGCTAAAAGCCTTTTTCCTCCTATGATTAGATACTTAAAGGTACCATTAAATTGTACATTTGCTTAGAATATATAAGCTAAATTTGAACCTTCTGCCTGTTAAAGATAAAAATAGTTTTACCACTGAAGAAAAAATCATATTGTTTTTAGTAGCAAGAAAAACAACTTTTTAAGCAGGAGACCTACTACGAGAATGGAAGATGCAGTAGGGTAGGGATAGCCATGGGGATAGGTACTAGATGGCTAAGTAAACAAAATTATGTTAAAAGGGCAAGACCCCCACAAGGGTCATGCTGAAGTATTATTAAATGTTTGCTGAGGTGCTTTCTAGAAGGTCAGACTACTTAAATTTTGAGGACTTTCCTTTGCTAACTGAAAGGCAAATGTAGGAAGAATTTAATTACTTGTGTAATTAGAAAGGTTTAAGAATCCAGCTGAGGAAAGAAGACAAACAAGTGAAATAAAGCAAGAAGTACCAAGCAGAATACTTAAAGAGTGAAAAAGAAAAATCACATGAGGAATTTTCTCTTCAACTTACTCTGTTATAAAAACTATATATTTCTGTTCTCCAACAATCTGTGGGAAAACATTGATAGTACTTGATAACAATAACAGTAGCTGCTAACTGTGTTGGCTGCTTACATCTATCTACTTCTTCACTGCATTACATCAATTGATTTGTATTAAAATCTTACATGAAGAACACATCTGTTATCCTCAGTTGACAATGAAATGTAAAATGCTTAAGTAATTTTCCTCAAAGTCACAGCTAGAAAGTCTTTGACTAAAAGTACACCCTCTAATCTGCCTTTGTCTGGAACACACACTAGCAAAGAAAGAAAACTCTGGAAGGAACAGAAAGCAGCAAGGTGGAAAGAGGAAACCACTCCTTTTCTGTTTTTCCTGTTTCTCCAGAGTTTCTACTTCTATTGAGGAAAATCACACACTACATTGAACTCCATATGGATTTGTATTGCATTCAACAAAAAGAAAGCAAGCCCATTTCTGAAAAGTTTGCTTGGGGCCCCTCATCTCAATCTTTATTCATGTGAAAACTCTAAAAACAAATAAGTGAATTCCCTTGAAGGAAAATTATAAATAACGGAAAACTAAACTGTGTCTCAAAATACCGTCGTACAAGTCATATACAGAATTTATTTGCATTGGATTTACCTTTGAGATCATATTGCCTCTGCAACAATGATCTAAACAACAGTAACTGAAAAAGAGAACAAAAATTTCAAGCCCTTCAAAGCTAATTAGTATTTTCATATGTCAGAGCAACCTGACTTTTAAGTTAGCTAACAAAAAGGGATCACTATGAATGGGACAAAAGAGAAAGAACATACTTTAATTATAGGGATTTAAAATTATTGGGAAAATCATTTATTTAAAAAAAAGCCATTCAAACTTGGGAATCCAGATCTCTATATTGAATTCTTGAGTTTGGGCTTATTGACGCTTTGAAAATGACTTCGATTTTTTAAAGATCATAAAATTTATTAAGAATATAATAAGATCACTTAATATGTTCACAAAATAATGGTGTACTTTTTCTATAAATTCTTTGTTAGTTAGCTTTTTACATTTAAAATTATAAGATATTGCCTTCTCCAAGATATAGCTTAGACTAATACACAGGAACATGCAGTATAGGCATTTATACATAAAAATCCAGCAAAATAACATAATACAGCAGAAGAGTTGATAATGAAATAATTAGGATCATAGGCACACAGTCCTACTCACGTTTAATATAATCATTTTCCAGTTATAGAAACCTAATGTGAGATCAAGAAGATTTTGTTTATTAGTCCATTCAGGTTACTGTATAAAGCACCATAAATAGCTAATAAAGAACAAAATTATTTTTTCATAGTTGTGGGGACTAACTTGTCTAATACCAAGGACATGGCAAAGTTGATTTTTGGTATGGATATATTTCCTCATTCATAGATGTCTTTTCCTTATTCTCACGTGGTAGGAAAACCAAGGCACCTTTCCAAATCCTCTTTGACAAGGGTACAAATCTCAACCCTCAGAGCTTTCCCATCATCTTCTGTGTGTCTCCCTTCCCAACTCCACCATGTTGATGATTAGGTTTTCATAAACTAATGCAAAGACACACACATTTAGAGCACAGCATTTTACTACAACCCCCAAATCATCTCCAGTCACATGCAAGGTATACTTATTCTATCTTAATATCTCCTAGAACATTAACTCATAGCACCTACTTAAATTCTAAGTACCATGTATTGTGTAAATATAGTCTAAATCAGATATATATGAATCTCAAGCTATGATTTCTTCTGAGGCAAAGTGCTCTCTATACACCTATGAAACTAACAATTTATGTGTGTATATATAGTACAATGGTAAGTCAGGCAAGGGATAGCCATTCTTAGTTTTAAAAAAAGCAGGAGAAATAAAGTAGAGTTACTAAGTCTCAAGTTTAAAACAGTACAATATCCACCAAATACTTGGGTTTGAGTAGCTTGAATTGAAGGTAAGATGCAATCTACCAAGAGAAACAATCCACAGTCCTAATGAGTTGTGATACCTCTGAACTGCACAGTAACCCTAGTGGCAAAATATCCTTAAGTATACAATAATGACACATCCTATGATGTGGGAGTCCCCTCTGCATGCTGGGAATGTTTTATTGCCATTGGTTGATGAATAAACCTGTTTGGGCCAGAGCAAAGCTAGGTGAGAAATCTAAACAGAAATAGAGAGATAGAGTTGGCAGAGTCAAGGAGATGCCATGTAGCTGCCAAAGGAGGCAGATGCCCTGGAACCTTTCTGGCAGGTCACAGCCTCGTGTGACACACAGATAAATAGAAATGGGTTAATTTAAGATGTAGGAGTTAGTTAATAAGAAGCTTAAACCATTGTCCAGTGTTGTAATTAATAAAGTTTCTCTGTGATTATTCTGTTTTGGGCGTCCAGGAAATGAACAAGCAGTCTCCACTTACACTCCTATATTAGTGGTAACAAGTAGCTGTCTAATTGGACTTACGGCCCACTCAATGGAAAGGAAATCACATTCCTGTGACTAACGATTCCTTGCCAACAATTGTGTACTAGTTACATCATGGATCTTAGAGGAAAATTCACTCTTGCTACTTTGCTAAACCAGTATAATTCCTAACTACAATCTAACTACATGTCCTTATATCCACAGACAAATGTAGCTCTTGCCTCTCATTTAAGAAGTTGTTAACTGTAACAGAGATCATAACAAAAAACCACAATTGGTTAAAATGCACAGATCAGTTGATTATAAGGTACCCAGCAATAGATCCATCTATAACACATCCCCTGTACCTAAGAGTCAGGAAGCATCTCAGAAGATAGAACAGGAAGAACGAGAGGACCAGGAAGACTGTTGTGAGAATTTGTATTCTAAAAATGACACAGAAATGATTGATATCCATATATCTCAAAATTATGGCTGTATAAATAAATGTGAAAAAGTACAAAACCAATAGACATGCCAACATAGAAGCAGGGGGGATATATAAGTCTTAGCTCCTAGACAAAGAACTAGAGACTGGAACAAATAGTCTTACATCCATCTAACCCTTCTAATTGGTTATCCAATGCCAAGTGGGACATCTGAAGATACATGTATACAAGCAACACTAATATAATCAGCATGTTTTATTCATATATCTGTGTATCTATATATTTAACAATAATTAAAGAAAATGAGGTCAGGAATGTGAGGGGGTTGTGACACAATGAGAGGACTAGAGGTACTGGAGGGGAAATGAAGTAATTTTGTTTTATTGAAAAATGTAAAAATAAAGGGAAGTTGAAATAATGTTCGTGCTATTTCCTTTAATTCTCACAATTTAATTGATTTAGTATAGGGACGAAATACTAATACTAATATACCCTTCTTGGCATAGCCTACAATGAATTTTTTGTATGGATTTTGGTTGTGTGCCTTTTGTCTTTCCTAGGAAAGAATCACACACTATTGCTTCTACTGGCCTGGGCTTCTTTCCACAGCTTTACCTGGCTCTGGTCTAGGGAGAATTCTCTGATTTATCCCATTCTAGAAGTGCCCCTGTCAAGTGTGACAAAATTCTGAGAAAATGAGCAGACACATAAAGAGAATAATCCAAATTTTAAAGAGAGTCACTTGTGGCCCCTCTGCTCAGCTATCAAGCTCTCATTGCCAGACATCCAGGGCTCCCTTATTAAAGCTAATTTCCAAAGAAAAGATACAAAAGGTTTCTGCCTATCAAAGAAGTGGACCTAGTCCAAAGAAACTCTGAAAAACCATGAAAAGACAGTTGTAGATATTATATTCACCAACCCATTATGTTTCTAAAATGTTTTTCTTTTCAAAAATGCAGACAAGGCAATGGTAATATTATGTTTCTCAGGCGTGGAACAGAATGAAAAATTGTACCTGTAATAGACAATGGAGGCACTCTGAGGTCAAATTCTGAAATTACTCACTTCTCTGTTGGCCAAACTGTAAACAAATCAATTATCTTTACCAATTTCTGTTTCATGTTATCATTTATTTGCTTGTAGTTCTGTGGCTGATTTGAGACAGTGTCTGACTTTGCAGCCTATACTGACTTTGAACTCATGACCCACCTGCTTCAGCCTTTCAAGTGTGGGGATTGCAATTTGTATTAAAATATTGGAAAGTCTAATTAGGGCCCAAAGTAATTAGGTCATACTTCCAAGGTTCTAAGTAGCTTCATCCTCTAGGAACTCGGTGAAGATAATCTTGTTATATATGAGCATTACAGATAACATCTATATACACTGCCAAATCTTGTCCTATTTGCCTTCTGAGTGTGTGTCTACCATGTTCCATGCCCTAACTGAATCCTTTGGACTCTAATGTGGGGTATCCCTGAATAGTCATGGAAAATGAGTACAAGTTTCTTGCTTTGAAGTTGTATTCTAAGACCCTGACATTATGGATCTGTAAAGGGAGAGACAACTGATACAACCAAATTCAGTCACTCTTTCATGATCACAGATAATAAATTCCTTACTTCTTAGATGGTTGAATAAGCCTACCACATGATTATTTAGCCACACACAAAAAATAAAGGATTCATCTACTGCACCCTGATTCCCCTCTGAGCCTTTACTATAATTTCCCTCAACAATCTGTTCCTAGAAATGAAGACTATTCTACCACATACATTACATCATACCCATGTTTATACAGTCATCATAAATTCAACTCAGTAGGCTATTTAAAACAATAAAAATGGGCATTATATTGGAAGGTTTGGATGTGAATATGTGAGGACTCTACAGATAAGTGTGAGTGAATATGATCAAAATGCATACATACATGTGCCAAATTCTCAGAGAATTTATACAAATATTATATTAAAACAAAGACTTCCTCAGACATACCTGTCAACTCTTCCAGTATTTACTCATTACCCAATTCCATAATTTTTGTCATCTGCTAGTAGCATTCCTGTATATTGTTATCAGTTACTGGTCTTTGTTCATTTCAGGCACCATAATAAAAGACCATAAACTGTAAAGATCATCTCATACAACAAAAGTTTACTTACTATAGTTCTGAAGCCAAAGAAAAACAAGATCTTTAGGTACTATGAGATTCAGTGTCTGATTAGGGTCTGCTTACTAATTCATACATGGTGCATTTACATGGTGTAAAAGGCAGAACGCCTCTCAAGGTCCTCTTTTATAAGGACACTAAATCTATACATGAGTTCAGTTCTTATGACCTAATCAAATTCCAAAAGCCTCACCATATATATGATTTGACTACTCATCCCCCCCCAATTCATATATTGAATATCTATATCTATATATAAAACAAAAATGAGAAGGAGGAAATAGATATGAGGTAAATTTGGGGGAATGTGAAAGTATCTGAAAAATCAGAGAAGGCTAGATCATACAAGGCTTTGTTGGGCTGGTTTATAGTTGTATTTCTTAATTAAATTTATAATTTAATGTAAAATATTGAGGAATTAATTATTTAATCAAGGAAACAACACGATCATATTAATATAGCTTTTAAAATAAAATTTCTTAGGGGGAAGCAGAAAAACCTACTGCAGAAAATTAAACTAGAAGAATGATCAGTTAAGATGCATACCAAATTTCACTTTAAAGAAACTCAAGAGGAAGGAACCAGTATAGCACTATCTCACTTTTAAAAATAACTAATGGATTAAATTTTACAAGATCTTAAAGCCTGCATCTGATAGATGGTAGTTCAATAAAATTTTCAAAAGACTACCAGATTTCTGTATTGAATGACTATCAGAGGCATTTCATTTATTGGTTCCTAGATGCTGTCTTCTTAAAGAGTTATGCATTAGCCAGATTTCCATCATAAACGGGAAAATTTTTCAGTAGCTCACAGTTTTAAAAGTTTAGTAATATGTTATCCACATCTGCTCAGTTCCAGTAAAGCCAGAGATGGTCATAAATCATACGGGGACTATAGGTGGGAGGCACATGTTCAGAAGGGCCAAAATACTGATGGAAAGAGAGAAGCAGAGAAAGCAAGATAGGTAAGAGCCTACAATCATCTTCAAGGCCATATGTCAAATAAACCAAGAATTTCCACTCAAATATCCACAGTACCTCAGGAGCAGAAATATAGAAAATATTCCACAAAGTAACTCATATATATATAGTACAGAGGTTCATTTTAACAGCCAGTATTCTTGGAAGAGCCAGTAAATATACAAATGGTTGCAGTCAGCCATTTAATCAGTATCAAATCCTTCCTTAGATGCATGACTAGGCATGCAACATAGGTCCTACCAATCATGACATCTTATTTCCTCCCCTAAAAAATTTTGATGACTTCAATATGACTAATCAGAAGTCTTCTGTTAAACTGTTTTGTGCACAGTGGGGGTGACACAAATTCTTTATGAGTCACAACCTCTAAAAGTATAGACTTAGGCTTAGCTATAACAAATTTTCTGGTACATGGGAAGTGTCTCTGTGAAAATTCTCTTGACACAGAGAGTGAAATTATACTTCAGCTGTAGCAATAACTGGAATCATCTTCCTTTAGGCTTCCCAATTATATGAGCCAATTATTTTTTCTTAAACTAACTTGAATTATATTTACTGTTTTTTTTAAACCACAGAGTCCTGATTAGTGTAATATACTTGAGGCAAATGTTCAGGAGGCTTCCTTAAAAGATTTGCTAACTTTAATTAAGCATAAGTTTTCATATGACAGACATCTATGACATACAGGGAAGGAAAACATTATAATAGGACAATCATTCAAAATATTCTCTCAGAAAACCTAGATAAATCTCTTAATAGGAAAGAGCTGTCCAGACAGAAAAAAAATGAAGTTAATCGTAAATGGAATTTAGCAACAATTTATGGAGATAATCTTGTATTAGGAATTGTTGAAAAGAATAAAGGAGAGATTTATACACAATTACAATGAATTAAAAGTAAAAGTTACTTAAGACTTGATCAATCCCTCAATGATTTGCTGGAATTAAAATGAAGATGAAGTTGAGAATGGTTGAGGCTTCATTACTACATGGCTTCTACACTATACAAAAATAGCTAAACAATATTTGAGAACATCTAAAATACGCAATTAAGTTAGATGAAAATGAACCATCTTAAATTCTGTCTTTTAAAAGTAAATCAAGGGAAAGAGAAGCAAGTAGGAGTTGGTAACATGTGACCTACAAAAGGCACAGAATGAATAGTGCACTTACTGTCCACTCCCAGGCTTGCTGCATTCCTAGTTCCTAAGAACCCCATTAGTTAATTCACTAAGAAAAAAAGTCTTCAGAAAGGCTCTCAAAATGTCACCTGGTCAGTAGCTCCAAACCCAGGCTTTCAGAGATGAGCAAAAAAGAAAAAGGATAAGGTCATATAACATGAAGGATATGGACTTATTACTCTATTTTTGGAGCTTTTGCTTTCTAAACATGGGTTTACAGAGGACAAGGAACAAGATCACTTTAAGTTCCTTTACCCCATCACCCCCATACTCTTTTCTGAACTCTTTCCCTAGGGAAATGTACACAGATAGTTATTTTCTTTTTATATGGCTATAATGAGAAACTAAAGTCTGATTAGACCAAAGTCCAATTTAGACAAACATTGAGTACTTGTGCAACTTGTGACGAACGGAAAAGGGATGATTTCTAGAACTGTGAGTGAACTGAACTAATATATATACACTAATATCTCCCAAGATCCTAGGGCATTTAGAACAAAATTACATACAACTGGCCAGAAAATTAAGGAAAGAGCAATTTTCATATCAGGCTAGGGTCTGATAAGGTACACCCTCCTGTCCTATGAAGGAACTCAACAGCAATCATGCCTGCTCTTAATGAATCATTTTATTTTCACGTAGTCACGACTTCTTTTATGAAGATGTCAATGGATAGAGATAAAGACAGAGACCCACATTGGAGCACTGGACTGAGCTCCCAAGGTCCATATGATGAAGAGAAGGAAGGAGAATATAAGCAAGGAAGTCAGGACCACAAGGGGTGCGTCCACCCACTGAGACGGTGGGGCTGATCTAATGGGAGATCACCAAAGCCAGTTTGACTGGAACTGATGGAGCATGTGATCAAACCAGACTCTCTGAATGTGGCTGATGGTGGAGGCTGACGGGGAAGCCAAGGACAGTGGCGCTGTCTTTTGATTCTACTGCATGGATGGGCTTTGTGGGAGCCTAGTCTATTTGGATGCTCACCTTCCTGGACCTGGGGAGAGCAGGGAGGACCTTGGACTTCCCATAGGGTAGGGGACCCTGACTGCTCCTTGGACTGGAGAGGGAGGGGGAGGAAGAGGGGAGGGAAGTGGGAGGAGGTGGAAATTTTCAATAATAAATAAATAAATAATAATTTAAAAAATGAAGATGGTGGCTATTATCATTCAAGTCTAGCATTCTAAAACAAATATATAATCTACTCCATCACTATATACTTTCACTTAATAAAAATGCTTCCAACGCCATAGGAAATAAAATTAGTAAGGATAGCATGAGATATGTTATTTCTATAGAAATTTCTTCACATTCATATCAAGCCTTCTATGCTTCAATTTCAAAGAAGAAAGTACTTCTTCTGTTTAAATCAATATCTTCATTTGTTACCCACCAACTCTCAATTACTCGGGAAACTTATTAAATTGAACTTTCTTTTTTCTTGCTGTCTACCAAGTACTTTCTATCACCATTTAAATAAGATCAAATTGTCCTACCATAACAAAGAGAATTCCATAATCCTTTGACATGCTAACTTATTCCTATATTTCTTTATCAGGCTACAATCAAACATTTGTAGAAAATATTTACAGTTACTATCATTATATCTACTCTAAGCACATAGCCAATCTCAATATATTAGGTTTCTGTTCTACTTATGCATCAAAATATCCTTCACCAAAACCACCAAGGAGCTACATATAGTAAATTTAATGGACATTTCTAAGTTTTTGCCAAGTCAGACCCAGAAGAAACATTTGATATTGCTGACAAATCCCTGTTTCTAAAAATATGTTCTTCTTTCAGGTTTTTCCACTCTTCATGTCAGGAATTCTCTTCTTTAAGCTTCTTTAAGTTTCTTTAAGCTCCTGCTATTTTCAAGATGCCGCACTACATTCCTTTTTCTTTCTCCTTTCCCCCCTTTCCATTATATTTTCAGATAATGAGAAATCTTGTCCACTCACATGATTCTGGTTGTCATGGATATGCTAAAGAATCCAAATTCTTTTATTTCTAAGTCTTCTCTCCTTAGATTTAAGAAAGTACACTCAGTTTCCTAAGAGACATTACTATTTGGGTGTAGAACAGGCATCTAAAACATGGCATTTCCAGAATACTTGCCTTATATTTTTACACTTGTCAAAATTTCATTCCTGAACTCACTGTAGTTTTACATTACTTTCTTATAATTTCTACAGGTTAGAATATCCAAAAGACATGTCAAAACTCAGCATATTTAAAGAAAAACTTTTGAATATTTCCCTTAAGCCTGCCCTTATATGAGCTGAACATAACTTTAAAGAATATCCCAACTACCTCGGTAGGCTAACCCACTTTCAAGTGTAAGGCATTACTTTCCTGCAAGTTTGTATGGAGGTTGTTTAATAGTAAAAGTATTCGGTGTCAAATATTTAAAATTATAGTTTATAATTTTGTGGTTAGTGTGGGTGGTTTTGAGGCCTTGTGTATGGTATACAAACCCACTACCACTGAGTTACATATTCTACCATTCTATATTCCTAAAATAAAATGCTTACCATAACACCAGTAGCATATACACTGAGATCAACAATTAATATATGGGACCTCCAGAAACTGAAAAGTTTCCATAAGGCAAAGAACACTGCCAATAAGACAAAACAGCAGCCTACAGAATGGGAAACTTTCACCAATCCTACATTTGACAGAGGACTGATCTATAAAATACATAAATAACTCAAAAGCTAAACAACAAAATACCAAATAACTCAGTTAAAAACTGGAGGTACAACTCTAAATAGAGAATTCTCAACAGAAGAATCTCAAATGGCTGAAAGATACTTAAAGAATTGCTCAACATTCTCAATCATCAGGAAAATGCCTGGGAAGGGGAAATAGGTTAGATCTCCTGGGTAAACTGCGGGTTGGAGGATTGGAACATGAGGGATCAGGTTGAGGGTTGGCATGGGATAGAGGGGCAAGAGTAATGAAAGACATTCTTGATGTGGGGCATTTCGGGATTAGGGAGAAACCTGGTGCCAGGGAAAATCTCAGGTATCCACAAGGATGACCTAAGATAAGACCCCTAGGAATAGTGGGAGAATGTCTGAACTGGCCATCTCCTGTAATCAGATTGGTGACTACCCTAATAGTCATCAGAGAGCCTTCATCCAGTCAGTGATGAAAGCAGATGGAGAGATCCACAGCCAAGCACTGGGCTGAGCTTCAGGAGTTCTGCTGAAGAAAGGAAGGAGGGATTGTAGGAGCCAGGGAGGTCAAGGTCATGACAGAGGAAACCATGGAGACAGCTGAATTGAACTAGTTCATGGGAGCACATGGATTCTGGACCAACAATTAGAGAGCCTGTTTAGGATTGACCTAGGCCCTCTGCATATGTTTGACTGTTGTGTAGGCTGGTCTGTTTGCAAGGCTCCTGGCAGTGAGATCTGGACCTGTTCCTGGAGTTTAGCTGGCCTTTGGGAACCTGTTCCCCTCACTGGATTACTTCACCCAGCCTTGATGTGAGGGGAAGGGTTTGGCCCTGCCTCAACTTGATATGCCATGCTTTGTTGACTCCCATGGCAGGCCTGCCCCTTTCAGAATGGAGATGGAGGAGGAGTGGATGAGGAGAGTAGTTGGGAGGTGGGAGGAGGGAATGAGAGACGAGCAGGGAGGGGAAACTCTTGTTGGTATATAAAATAAATGAAAACAATTTAATAAAAAATGAAACACACACACACAAAAATAAATAAATAAGCTTGCTAAATGAGCCAATTTCTAATTCTGGTTAAGCATACTTTCCTGAAATATTATCAATTAATTAAGAATCCCTTTCATTTACTCAAATATGTGGTCTTTGCACGTAATGTGCCATAATATTCCACTAATCCACGATATACATCACATCAGAAAAGTTAAATTTTGAATAAAATATACCACCATACACATCAAAAACAGTACAAGATTCAATTCATATATTCAAACTACTGTAATGACACATATTTGGCTTATACACTCATAACTAATTATCTCAACTCTAGTATCTCCAATATTTTACAAGTACATTCCATTCACTATATCCACATAGCCACTGCCCTAGTAAAAAAGACAAGATAATTTCTATGCTAAACCACTGTAAAAGTATCCGAATTACTTATTTTTAACCTTTGATTTTTTTCTTCCTAAAGTCTAATCTCTAAAAAGCAACCAGAATAAATCATATGATTTCTCTACTTCAGATCTTTCATTGACTTATAACTGTACACAGAATATAGTCAAGACATCTATGCTAACACTTCATGTAGTCTCTTTGCTTTCCCTTTCCTAAATGGACACTGTGAAAGGAGACAGCATTCTATTTGTTTAGAAATGATAACCACAGTGAATGTAAACATGATCTCTACTACTTCTAAGGTGTCTGCAACAACTAGACTAACTAGAAATCAACACACACTCCCAATGCCCCACACGCATTACAGGTTATATGAGCAGGAGGTTATAAAACACACTGAAAGAATGAACATACCACATTCACATAGGTTCTTCTCATTTTACTCAGCAAAATTCTTACCTACAACTATTTTACACTTTACTAAATCAAATCACTGCAGGGTTTTCTAAGTGTGTTTTTCTTATTAAAGTCATCATAATTCTTCTGGTATACATTGCTCTATCTAGTGATATATTAAAATATGTTCTCAGAAAAAAAAAGAAATGATAACCAAAGTGCTTCCTTGGATGAGTATATCAAATACCCTGGTAAGATGCCCAAAGTCAAAAGTAATGATAACAGTACACAGACATTACTTAAAGTGTTCTCAAATATCTTCATATATGGTAACATGCTTTAAACAGGTAGAATATGTTATCGTTCCCAGTTTATCAATTATAAAACTGAGAAAACAAAGACAATGGTAAAAGTAGCAAATTTTAGCTTTCAGTAGAGTCACATACTTCATGTGGAAGAGGCTGATGAAAATGTTAAAATATGGTATTCTCATGTATCATTTTATTTAACCATATCTTCTTTTAGAAAATCACATATTCTGTTGTCCATAACATTTCCATTGCTACAGATACTTGTCAGAGAAAATGAAAATTTTAACTATAATTATATACAAAAGTTGGACTTCTTGTATACAATTTCGTCCCTTCAATGTTTTTCTGTTATATTTCAGTTTTTTTGAAATTAAAAGAAATACTATTTCTAAAATTTAGGAAATGTCCAACACTGCATATTTTCAATATATTATGATATTCTCTAGGAAACATACTCAGGCTTTATATATGGCATCTCTAATGCCTTGCAATAAATAACATGACAAAATTCCTTGATGTACATGTGTTGAATGAGTATAAAGATTTTCCAGCAATTTTTTTCAGATCAAGTGGCTCTCAGTACAAAAAATAAAGATGAATAATACTACCATGCCTTTTAGGTAATGTATTTCCACTATTATTGTTATTGCACTTAACAAATGACCACCCGATTTCTATTCGTTATAGGCATTCATTGCATTTTAAATAGTTTGTTTTCCTACATTTGACTTCATTTAACAATATTCACAAATATTTATTAGGTATCAAAGAGATTGCTAAATGACCTATAATAGCCACTGCTTCACTTCTTTTCAGTTTTAGTTGGAATGATGCTACTCATCTAAAAACCATATTCTATAAATTCTTTGCCCTTTGACATGCCACCTTACCAGATTCTGTACAATGCAGCGGGACTGGTTCAGTGAGTAGCCCTTCTGTTCCCCTTAAGAACAAAGATGCCTCCCCTAGATTGGTTTGGAATGGTCTCTGGAACATAAAATTACTTCTCTTGTATTTGGATAAGCACATTTTTTATAACCGTGTAGCCCATTTCCTAATCAGTGGAGTATATCACTTCAGCTGATGAGAAATATTTCAAATTCAAAAAGTGTCATCTTGTCTGGGGACTAATTAAATTTGAAACCTGTTATTTTGAGTAGGCTTTGAGATATATAAGGATTGACACCCAAATATTTAGTATTTGGGGATATGTATATTCAGAGATTGAGAGTCTATTACATAGACTCTAAGAGGCACACTCTATTAGGTGATTAGCTCCCTGGCTTTGTATGAGTGTTTTAAGGAGATTTCCCTAAAAATAGCACTTGCTAAATGGCTTCCCACAGATAACTAAAGATCCATAAAAAGCTAATTAATGCTGTGTTCCTGCTTGAAAAAAAAAACAAACACATGTTTGGGTGCACATTTGTGAAAGGGGTAGGAGAATGACAGAGACTATATCACATTAGTAAATCATGGTTAAACAGCTTTGTTGGGCATAGACTTTCTTGGGGAATTTAGTGTGGTTTAATATTTCACAAGCTTAGTATTTTCACCATAGTCTAACAAGATGCCATATGACAGTGATTCTCAACGATTTCAATGCTGTGACCCTTTAATATAGCTCCTCTTGTTGCAATAACCCCCTATCATAAAGTTATGTTTATTGCTACTTCATAACTGCAATTTTGCTACTGTTATGAATCATATGTAAATAGCTGTTTTTTCCCCCAATGGTCCAAGGCAAACCCTGTCTGTGAAAAGGTCATTTGACCCTCAAAGGGGTCAAGACCCACATGTTGGGAACCACATGAGTATAGGTATAGGGTAAAAACAGTGTTACATGTTCATAGGCGTTTGTTCAAAATAGAACAGTCTCATCACAATTAACATCCCATTTCTAATCACTCTGCAGACTTAAGTTATTAGCTCAGTTCTTAGGGATATTTTAAATCTTGAAATCTCTGACTTAAACATTTCTAGATTTGAATCTAGACTCCTCAACTATGCTAGTGCCTCAGGCAGGTTTGCTTGCAAGGAAAGTTTCTGAATATCATTAGAGTTTCCTATACTGTTGCTATTCTGTGAGTGCCAACTTATAAAAATGCAGAAATCTAGCTTCTGTCATTAAACATTCTCCTTTTGGTAATTCTATGAACTAAAACAACAGAGGTTTGCATTGAATAAAGTTTCTTGGCTTTGTTACAAAGAAATAAAAGGAAGAGTTCTTGCTACAGTTTTCAAAACCATCAAATTTACCTAAAATTGCTATTGCTTCAAAATCATAAACTCCAATGAAGCAAGCTAGCCAGAATTTGATAATACAATAAAGCTGCCTTTGGGGAATTATGGAAGTAGGCTGAGGAGGGAAAAAAAGTACTCAGCCTAGTCATTGAAGCCACAAAGATCTTACATACTTGTGATTTTCATCCCACTTAATAAACTTTAAACAAAGATATGATGGTATTGGTTGTCGTTTATATTAAGCAGCCCAGAGAATTACACGTTCCAATTATATGCCTCGAATCAGAGTGATTGCTATGAATCTGTGCTCTTAGGCAGTATTGATCAGCAACACTTCGCAAAAACACAAGACAATCAAAAACGATATGTCAATGAAGCAGTTTACATGAGGCAAGAAAAGAATAGCACTTGTGTTGTTCTTGCCATCAATGACGCTGTTCCTACACCTTCCCTGCCTCACATTCACATTTTACAAAACTAACAACAGGCGTTTTCAAACCAGTTGAAACTAAGATACCATTTTGTAGCTCATTACAATGGTAATGAAACAAAGAAGGCGCTGTAGTGAAATCCATCACCCACTGCTGTGAACCTCTTAGCTTTGAGAAAATCACAGAATCACTACTCAACAAACATATTGAATTGTTCTTGCTGCTTAGTCTCTATACATTGGAAATTTCATTTATTGCAGCTTAATGCATAATAAATGTCTTACTTTTAGAAAATATCTAGATTTTTCCCTAGTTAATTGCAAAAGCATAGTATTCAGTGTATAGATAATGTATTTTCTCATGAAAACTACTGTCAGGATCTGAAAATAAATTTCAAATTTATCATATAGACAAAGACTAAATAAAGTATTTAGTATCAAGAGAATGTAAAATGTTTCCCATGATTTATCCCTTTCAGCCAAGAAGTTTCTTAAGTGTAATTATAGAAAACAAGTTTCTTTCCAAAAATCCATTTTTAGACACTTTCAAAAACCATTACCAATATACTGTGTGTGTATGAAAGACAGAATTAGTCCATATTTGATATACTTGCTTCTTTGTGTAAATATGAAGTAGCTCTTAGAAAAATTTAAATTAACATTATGAGAAGAATATTATGAGATACCAAGGTTTCATATTTCCACATAGACTTTCAGATGAACAAGGTGCAAAACAGAACATTATAAACCAACTATTTTAGGTACCTTTGAATTTTTCAATTTTGTCATTCTGGTAAATTTTTCCTTTTGTAAAGTTATAACGTTCAAAGAGAATAAAAAGATTGCATTAAAAATAATTGTCAGTTGTATTTAAGCATCAGGCACTAATTAACAGGTGGTCCAAAAAGGCAGACTAGACTGCATGGTGTATGTTACATTATAGACATGTGTTTACAAAATTAAACCCATTTCCCTGACATAGATGAACAAAATTATTACAAAAAGCAGAAAGAGAAAGAAGCTTCTCAGCATACAATTAGTGACAATCCAGAGACAGTTGTCACAGTGCACAGGTCTTGTCCATGCTGCTACTGTCTCTGTGAATTCATATGTGAATCAATTCTGTTGTGCCTAGAAAGCTTTGTTTCCATGGTATCTTTCATCCCTACTGGCTCTTACAATTGTTTTCTTTAACAGAATCTCACTGGGTACACAAACCACATTTAAGGATAGATGACCAAAATGAAATCAATAGTAATTTTTCTCACAATGCTTTGTTTAGGCTTTCTTTGTTTGTTTGTTTGCGTTTGTTTTTGTTTTTCAAGACTGTGTTTCTCAGTGTAGCTTTGAGGGCTGTCCTGGCACTTGCTCTGTTGCTCAGGCTGGCCTCAAACTCATAGAAATCCACCTGCCTCTGTCTCTTGAGTTCTGGGATTAAAGGCATGCATCTAGACTTTTGTTTTTTAACCTTACAGATATTTTTCTTATGTATTATGGTTTCCAATTTTTTGTTATGGGGTTTCTCTGTGTGTTCATCTATATTTCTTGGTGTCTGCAGGTGTTTCTTTGGGAGGGGGAGTTCGTTTTTCTGTTTGTTATTCTCTCCTCTTCCAGTTTATTTGTTTTTAATCTTATTTTATTATTTTTAGATGTCGGTTTGTATCCTAATGACAGAGAGAAAGAGAGAGTGTGGTTTGGGGGGGGGAGAAGTGTGGGAGATCTGGCAAGAGTTGGGAGAGGGAAATACATAATCAAAATAGAATGTATGAAAAAAATCAATTTTCAATATAAAGAATTATCATTTTGTCAACAAACCTTTGCACATGCTAAAAGAAAGTCAGTGCATTCTACATTAAAAGCTGTGTGGGTTTTTATATCTACTACAATGAATATGTAAATCAGAACATTAAAAACCTCCTAGTTTTGAATATTTATGCTTAAAGATGGTAATATTGGCAAATGAGTCATTAAGAAATAAAGAAAGTGAAGAACCTAGATTGGGCTTATAAATAGGAAATTTTATTTTAAATTTTTTTGATTTTTATATTTTAATTGAAAATAGATTCTTCTCTCATACCACATTTTCTCCACCTCCCTGCTAGTCTCCACCTCTCCTCTCCCCCATCAGTTTCCTCTTCAGAAAAGAGCAAGCCTCCAAGAGAAGACAGCCAAACAAGACAAAACAATATACAAGAAAAAGCAAAAGGCCTCCTGTAGAGTCTGGACAAAGCATCCCACTAGGTGGGAAAGATATGTTGAATTTGTAGTGAAACAGCAGCTCTTAGATTTTTTTTTAAAGGCAGCTAGCAGAAAGCAGAAAGAGACAGAAAGCAGAAAGAGAAGCTTGACCTGATCTTAGGTGGAACCAAGTACATTTGTGGTGAGGGGCCAACTTTGTCACCCAAGTGTACTAATGGCCAAAATGACTACAGAAGAAGGTGGGATGTGGCTTCTTATGGGGGCAGAAAAGAATTCCATGGTCTGCAAAGAAAGTTGGAGGATTTAATCTTTCAGCAGGAAATCATCAACAGCCATAAATTTGAAACCAGAAAAGTATGATTGTCCCCCATTAAGAATTTTCACAAGCATGATCCAGAATTCCCAAATATCAAAATTTTATAACCTGATACCATAGAACTATAACTTTAGTACCTTGTAACCTACCCCTGAGGCCAGGACTGTCATTTCATCCCTAGTTGCATTAGGAGACACTAACTAGATACTCTGTGTACAATGGATCACACTGCCCTCCCAGAATTGGCCCTCGCTAATTAGAACTGTCTTTCTGTGCATGGCATGATTTGCATGCTATGAAGTTGTACAAAAAGAAATTCATCCTACCAGTTAAAAGATTTTCCCCAAATGGAGAATATCCTCCCATGGCAAGCACATTGTCCTACACTGCAGACTATCTTCTACTTACTGCCATGTACTTAATAAACTATTCATCTTATTTTGGTGTAAAGGGTGAATGTATTTCTAGCCTGGTAATCCTTTCTCTGATATATAGCAGCTGAACAACCAGACCATTACAATATTATTATGTTTAGGAACAAATGTTACCAGGTATTTATAAGTGCAGAAACAGATTGAGAATAATATTTGGACTTGCAAGTAAAGTTTTTATATGGCACTGATGAATTTTAAGAGTAAGAATTTAAAATGGTGGAAAGAAATTTAGAAGAAATCTATTTTTGCGAAGTTAAGAGGTATAGGAGATGCTAGGTGGGGAAACTGAAGAGTCAACCCACAAAAATATGTATAACCAGAAAAAGGAAAGAAAATAAACAGAAGTATAGAACGGGCATCAGGGTCAAGATGATGTGAATGAGAAAGGAACCTATGGGAGAAACCATGACCTGCGAGTGCTAGTCACTACTTCAGCATGTCCAAGCTGTTCTCTGAGCTCAGGTAACACATATTTTCCTCTCCTCCTTCTTTCTCCACTTATACAATGGTCCTAATGACTCAGCGATTTTTCAAGCTCAATTATTTTTCCAACTCCTCTTTTTTATTTTGAGTTCCCATGTCTTCCTTCTTTATTCTCTTAATGGGCTTCTCCCCATCCCACCCCATTAGTACAAGAAGAAAGTATGTAATTTTCACAGAGGGCACAATTGTCCTCAAAGAGAGAACAAACAAAGGTTCTAATTTCTTCTGCATCTGGACTCAGCATGCTCTTTTTGATGACCTACTCTCAGAAGGAAAATTTCCACTGTGGCCTCTAATTTTGTGAGTGAGATTCTTCTCAAGGTTACAATCTGGTTGCTGGTGCAAAAAAATGAATATGAGGGAAAATATTCTAAATGGAATCTATGGCTCATCAAGCTATAGTTGACTTTTTTGCTTATTTAAATATTAGCTTTTCTTTACAACAGAAAATATATATTATGACCATAAGACATCTGCAATCACAACATAGCCAAAGCTGGCTGACAATTGCAGAATGAGTCTGTTAGACCAATATACTTTAGTGGAATCTTTCTTGGTTCAGACTATGGTCAACAATTCTGTATGTTACAAAACTACAGTTCATAGAAGTCCAAATAACAGGGAACTGCATTCTAAATGAAGTTCTAACTGTATTTTAGCAGTATATGTTTGTGTTAATTCCATATCAGCATCAAGGCACGTCGGATATTAAAAACAAAAGGTTTGGTGAGTTCAGACAAATAAAAACACACAGCGTTTTATTTGGAGTATGATAGAAACGAATGAACTATCTTTCTCCACAATATAATAATGAAACTGGGAACACACATATATACTTATTAAGGACGCTAGAGTATCCTTCACAGGATAATATGTAAATGAAATACTGTGGAGTTGTAACAGCCCAGTGTGTTAGACTGTATACAGTAACCCAGAAGACACTGTACCATTATGTATAGGATTAGCTATCCACTTACAAGGCATGTTTTAGCTCACAAAGTCATTACAACGAGATGTCCATACTATGATACAGTTTTAGTTTTAGTTCATGTTTGATGTGAATGTCCTTACAACAAAATTTCCTTAGTATGATACTGTTTTAGCTTTATACAATTTTGAACAATCACATTGCTAGTGATGTCTTGATAACATGAATCAATAATTTCCAAAAATTATTGCACAAAAAGTAAAAAAATCAAAGCAGTACAAGTCAAGAATGAAGATTCTAGGAAAGTGAGCTAGTTCAGCACGTGACAGTGCTTTCAGTCAAGCTGGAGAATTCTGAGTTCAAGCCATTGTACCCACATGGTGGAAGAAGAAGACTGATTGCTCCACATTGTCCTCTGATGTCCACACATGTGTTGTGCCTGTGCAGCAGCAAATTCACACTTTGATGGGGGAGAGTCTTCTGGCTTGTGTTAATTTCATTGGTTAAATAAAGAGACTGCCTTGGCCCTTTAATAGGACATAAAATTAGGTAGGTGGAGTAAACAGAACAGAATGCTGGGAGAAAGAAGCTGAGTCAAGGAGTCGCCATGATTCTCCCACTCCAGACAGACGCAGGTTAAGATCTTTCCTAGTAAGCCAGCTCGTGGAGCTACACAGATTATTAGAAATGGGTTAAGAGGCTGAAACTAATGGGCCAGGCAGTGTTTAAAAGAATACAGTTTCCGTGTAATTATTTCGGGTAAAGCTAGCCGTGCAGGTGGCCTGGTGCCGGGGACGCAGCCCGCCGCTCCTATTATAACAACACGTACATACAGAGACAATAACAAAATACATATATATTTAAGGAAAAGAATACAGAGTCAAAGTACATGTACCCAGTGACTCTCTTTTGAAGGTATAGACTACAGTCCAGAAATTCACATTCTGAAGAGCACGCAGATTGTGCTAAAGCAAGTGGACCTTGACAGAGACATTGTCTGAACATTCAGATTATTTATTTTTATTTATCATACTGTTTTCCAAAGTATTCTGTAAGATGAAGTTATGCTCCTTAATTTTTTTGTGTATCTAATTTCCTCCATGCTGTAGAGATTTCTGATCTCTTTGATAACTGAAATTGAAGTCTTTGTGAACACAGTCTATCACTAAAGTCTCTAGTCACTTTGTCTGCAGGCTACCGACACTTAGAACAACATGTCAAAGTAAAAATGTTATTCTTTTTTAGACAGAAGTTAGAAATTCAGTGTGAATCTTTTCATTCCTTGCTTTAGAATTTTATTTAGACTAATTCTATTCTAGTGACTGCCAAATGCTCGCAGCATGGCTGATTTCCAGTCGGTACTCTTCTTAGACTAAAATATCTTATTTTTGATAATTTTCTCTGCATGATTGCTTCTACTTGATAGGTTAAATCTGGTGTTCGTGTATGCTTATATCCTTAACCTCTCCAGAGAGGTTACTGTTTGGAATCACTAATGTTCACAATGCTTTCTCCTTTATCATTACTTCAAATATAATTAACATGTCATTTAATTTTTTTAAAAGTCTTTAATGAAGACATTAGCCAACAGAGACATAACACCTACTCTTTAAATCAAGGAATAATGCCGTATAACAGCATATTACGTTTCATGTTTCAGATGGTTTAGCTCTATCTCAATGCTTCCATGAACACAGGGTCAATGACTAGCAACATATATTCACAGAAAATGTGCCCAAAAGCCAAGACCGCACACTTGGGGAACAGAAAACTCATAATCAGATGTCAAAATCCACTCAAATGACTGCTACAAAACGTAGTTAACTTTGGTTTAGCATCACAAGTTTTTTTCAACTGTATCTGCTAATTCTCATAATTTAGGGATCGTCAAATTCTCTATTCTCATGGCAATATAGCACTTGTCTTCTCTTGGCTCTGAAAAAAACTGGATTCCTAGTTAATTATAGAGACATATTTTAGCCAGAGCTTTTGACATCAAGTTGTCCTTATTAGACATGCTCAGACCCTACCCAAATCATGTAGCATAGATGATTACCTCTTTTTCTCCATGAATAAGAATTTTAATTGTCAATTGTTTCATTAACTTTTCCTTCAGTGATGCAAACTTCCCATGTTGCACCACTCACATGTCAGCTCCTCAGTTTTGCTTGTCCTTCTTCTATTTTCTGCCAGTCCTTAATATTTGTTAGGGTGTTAGCCAGTGATAATTGGTATTTTTCTTATTGGCTTTTATAAAACAGTCCATCAGGGATTGATTTCTGTCCCAGGAACATTATGCAGCTTTTATCATAAGAGAGGATAAGTAGTTATATTATTCATAATCCACAGCGTTCAGACTGAAACCATCTTTCTCCATGCCCTACAAGCTGTTAAACCAGGCTATAAATACGCATTCATTCCTTGTTTACAATTTTTCCTAACTCAAGCAATTCAAATGGTGAGTAGTTCCTACTGACATAACTTCTTACACTGGGCCATTCTTAAGCCCCTGTCTGCATGCTAGATCATTCATTTTGCCTTCTTCAGCATTGAAGGCCAGATCTGAGCAATATCTTCCATCACCTTTACCTTGCTCTCTTCCTCCTCACAGTCTGATTCTACCCACAGATTCCATGGTTTTTGATCCCATCAGGGCCTATTTAACACAGTTACAATGTGTATTATTCTTCTTTCTGCCCCAGCCCTAAAAAACAGCAAACCAATGTCTGTAGCACATCATCTTTTTAATCCAATTTATCCTATAAGTAAGAAGCCACATATCCCTTTCCTACTGCAATTCCTCCTTTACATAGGCAAGTTTCCCCCAGGCACCTTCTCGGCCTCAGTTACATAGCAGCAGGCAGACATACTGAACCTATTTGTGCTATTCCAAATTTTTCCTATTCCTTCAACCATTTTAGGGCACCTCCATACTCATATCAGACTCCACTGAACAAACTAGCAGGCTACTCTGTACCACACAGAAGAAGACGACCATCCTGAAAGTCTCCAAATGGACACTGCACTTCCTGATGGCTTGGCTTTAGTTGCACATCTTACCATCAACAGCAAGGTTCTTACAAACAGCAACATAGTATGAAGTGATACTATCACATACCACATGGGGAAGGAGCAGCATGTTGCGATTTCCCTATGAAGATGCTCCATCCTCAAACTGTTCATAGTAGCATGCTTTACTACCCAGAGTAAGGGTCATACAATTTTTTCCTCCCAAATTCATCTTTGTTTCTGTAGTGTTCAGGCTCCCAGTGACGTCTGTACCCTCTCTGAAAATATAAATATGAAAATATAAATACACAAGTATGGATAACTCCAAAGTAAATACACCACCTAAATATCTTCCTTCAGCAAGAATGACAACTTCCCTCTATCTGGAAAGATGGAGTCTCCCTTACATTTAATTTTCACATCCTATATAATGCATCATCTACTATTACTACACACGGATAGGACAAAATTACATAGAGCTGGCAGGGAGGTATAGGAAAAAGTGGCAGGACCCTTGGGCTAGGGTCTCCTGACTATCTCCACCGCTTTTATCTACTAGAGAATGTTAACAAGCTTCATCTTCAGTGTTCATGCAAGTGCTCACATCTGCTTCTGATGAAGATGGAAATGGGTCTTCTGCTCAAAGGATAGCATTCTGCAACAGTATTTGTTAGGATTCAGGCATCTGCACTGGCCTGCCCTTGGAATTTTGACAAGGTAAGTCCTCAGCTGCAGCCACTAAGAACACCTCCTGTGCACATTCACTATGTTCCCTTTTAAAAGGACCCTGCCCACCTCTCTTTCCTTTCTTTTACTTTCTTTCTCTGTCTGTCTGTTTCTCTCTCTCTCTCCCTCACTCTGCCTTTATCTTCTCTTATGCTGCTTCTGTCCCCAGAGGTCAGTCTCCTCGTTCTCCTTCTCCCTTTTTACATTCCCTTTCACCTAATGAAAACCTTCTCCCCTCCATGTGCATTTTGTTGCATGTTGTATTTTTCTTGTGTGCTGCTTTTTTTTAATTACCACAGCATTATTTATACATTTCTGAATCTTCTGAGAACTGTAATTTCACTATGACGGAGAATAAGGCATCCTTCCCCTTAACAGTCTTCCAAGGCCTAGAGTAAGACATTTGGAATCAAGTCCAGATGCAAAGGTTGAAATGGTCTCAATATTTCTTACCTGACTTGCACAAACAAACATTGAATGATGTTGGGAAGAATAATTTGAAGAAAGAAATCATGCAGAGATAGTGGACTTGACTTAGAGTGGCAATGCCAGGGAGAGGTTCCCTGAAAGAGAGGCATTTCAAATAACCTCTGGTGTTGAAAGGAATGAGAAAGGGGAAAGAATCTCAGACAGAAACTCAGGCTTATTAAGGCCTGCCCGACAACTTCCTTGCACATGTAATTGGTATATCATATTCTAAATTAGCCTTAACCAGAACTTTTGGTTCCTCAACTCTTATACCATTACCAACTAAAATTCTCTTTGCCAGTCTTTAATCATGAACGTCTGTTTACTTAGAAGCTTGGGTTGTACCTCAATTTTATGTTTTTGGATACTGTGTATTATGCAGTCATTATATTAGCACACAATGTTGCATATCCTTTCCATGGTATTGTTATCATTCAACTTTAATTGCAGTCATTTAATTTTTCTTGAATAGAACTTAATTTTAAATAAAAAATCGATCATTTTGCTTTAAAATGTACACTTTCTTCACTAAATTCATAAACTTCTTATGTTTCTTCTTCCAAAGTATTTATATTCATTTATATTTTATTTCTATTTTACTTATATAATATTTGTATGCAAATGCAATTTATTTAACAATAGGAAATAAAGTAGGCATCTAAACTATCATTTTTAAAAGAATTTGCTACATGCCATAAGCATATGTGATGCCATTGTAAGAGAAATATTATTAATCTTTCTACAGAAGATGAAAACTTTACTCAGAGAAGTTGATAAACTTGATGAATATCAAATAGCTAGTAGATGATAGATAATAGTTTTAACGCATAGTTTCTGACTCCAACTTCCATGCTTAATCATGTGTGTTGTGATAATAAACCTCACTGGATCTGGAATTTTCTCCATAAACATCATATCATATATGCAGTTTCTATTCTTTTAATTTCTTGGCCAACAATGCAGTTTTAACTTCTGTTTAACACTATCATGAGTTTCAAAATTGGATCAATTCTTTTCTTCCCTTTGCTTTGTTGAAGAATTTTTTCAGATTTCACATCATCATTAAATCATTTTTCAAGTCAATAGGCACTGCACTAGAATGCTGATTGAAATTATATTTAGGTATTACTTGATTTAAAACAATTGTAATAATGTACAAAGTGAAAGAGTAAATATTTGCATGTATTTAAATTGTTTACATTTCCAACCCAGCTAATTTTAATAGGTTATTTCTTATATATTAAACTTATTTGTTTTCAATTTTGTTTCTAAATGTTTTGTTTCTATTATGAATGGGATATGACTTGTGTGGACATGCATATAATCCATTTAATTTTGTTTTGTTTTCAAGTTGGATGTATTCTATAGCATGATTTTATGTAAATGTCACACTTTTTGGAGATAGCACTATCACTTCATTTTAATCATTTTCAATGAAAATATTTCATAAAACACAATTTGTAAACAGTTAGTAACAGTCTGTAAAGCAATAATTTGGATATAATTTTTTATAAACTTTGCTTTTTAATTTCTGTGGGTGTAAAAAACTTTGTTTTTTTTAAGGTAATAAGACAATAAGCTCCTTTCTCGAGTTATATCTAAATGTTTCTTAAGCATTTGCCCAACATCCACAACCATTTTAAAACGTGTTGCTAGACAATAAATATATGGGACCTCCTGTAATTGGAAAGCTTCTGGAAAGCAAAGGACATAGCCAATAAGACAAAAAGGCAGCCAACTGAATAAGAAAAGATCTTCACCAACCCCACAGCAGACAGAGGACTAATCTTCAAAATATATAAAGAACTCAAGAAATTAGACATCAAAATATCAAATAATCCAATTAAAAATTGGGTATAGAAAAAAACCGAGAATTCTCAACAAAGGAGTCTCAAATTGCTGAAAGACACTTAAGGAAATGTTCAACATCCTTAGCAATCAGGGAAATGCAAATCATGATATTCTGAGCATCTTACACCAGTCAGAATGATCAAAGACGTCAATGATAGCTTACGCTGGACAGGATGTGGACTAAGGGGAACATTCATCCATTGCTGGTGGGAATGCAAACTTGTACGCCCACTCTGGCAATCAGTATGGAAATTTCTCAGAAAATTGGGAATCAACCTACCTCAGGACCCAACAATACCAGTCTTGGGCATATATGCAAAAGATGCTCAATCATGCTACAAGGACATTTGTTTAACTATGCTCACAGCAGCATTATTTGCAATATCCAGAACCTGGAAACAACCTAGATGCCCTTCAACCCAAGAATGGATAAAGAAAATGTGGTACATTTATACAATGGATAACTACTCAGCAGAAAAAAAACAAAAACAACAACAAATAAAAAAACAATGACATCTTGAAATTTGCATGCAAATGAATGGAATTAGAAAAATCCATCCTGAGTAAGGTAACCCAGATCCAGAAATATGAACATGGTATGTACTCACTCGTAAGTGGATACTAGTTGTAAAGCAAAGGATGATGAGCCTATAGTCCATGACCCTAGAGAAGCTAAGTAACAAGGTGAACCCTAAGAAAAACATACATAGATCCACCTGGAAAGGAGAAATAGATAAGATTGCCTGACAAAATTGGGAGCAAGGGAGTTGGGGGAGAAGGGAGGGCAGAAGAGGAAGAGGAGGGGAGAAGGGAAGGGAGGAGGAAAACTTGCAGAAATGGGATAGAGGAGATGGAGGAAGGATAGAGATAAGAGCAAGGAAAGAGATATTTTGATTGAGGGAGCCATTATGGGGCTAGGAAGAAACCTGACACTAGAGAATTTCCCAGGAATCCACAAGGATGGCCCCAGATAAGACCCTAAGCAATAGAGGAGAGAGTACCAGGACTGGCCTTGCCCTTTTGTCAGAATATCTTACATGTCACCATAGAACCTTCATCTAGCAACTGATGAGAACAGAGGCAGATACCCACATTGGAGCACTGGACTGAGCTCCCTAGTTCACTTGAAGAATGGGAGGAGTGAGAATATGAGAAAAGAGGTCAAGACCATCATGGGGACACCTAATGAAACAGTTTACCTGAGCTAATGGGAACTCACCAATTCCAAACAGACAAAGAAAGAACCAACATAAAACCAAGATAGACCCTCTGAAAATGGGTGAGAGTTGGCCAGGGTAGATTGCAGGGCCACTGGACCTTGCCCAAAGCAATGTGCCTTCCCATCTCTGAGGAGTGGTGGGGGTGGGGTGGGGAGGTAAGTGGAATAAATGGGAGTAGGGGACAGAGTAGAACTGGGGTTAGTATGTAAAATGAAAAAAAGATTTTCTTTTCTTTTTTTGAAAAAATAAAAAATATATAAAAATGTGTTGCTAAACAGGGTAGTTCACTTCTTTAATACCAACACCTAGGAAGCAGTGGCAGGCTGATCACCATGAACTCAAGACTGACCTGCCCTACATAGTGAGTTCTAAATAGCCAGAACTACAAAAAACAAAAAGCAAAAAATAAAAACAAACAAAAATGTATAATAAGGAGAGGGGAAACATTATAATAAACCATTTCACATAAAGGTATATATATATATATATATATATATATATATATATATATATATATATATATATATATATATAAAAGGAAAATACAACAAACGTGCATATTACATGAGAGTATTATTTCTTAATAACTGTTTTGTTGAATGTAATCTTGCTATGTTAAAGTTAAAACTTTCCTTTTTATTTAGACCGAAAAAGGGAAGTGATGTGGAATTCTCATCTATATGCTGTGAATGACATTGTTTAACAAAGAAGCTGCTTTGCAGCAGAGCCTATTGCAGAGCAGAATAGAGCAAGGCAGGAATTCCAAGTAGATAGAGGAGGAGAGAGTAGGTATAGTAAAAGGAATACCAGTTTTGTTTACTACAATTTGGATTAGCTTGATCACGCTACAGAAACAAACACTATAGCCTTCATGACTTGCCAGAAAATCACATATCACAGGACTAAGACCTGGAAAATTCAAGATTAGGGAGCTGACATAGTAGATTTCATTCTGAGGCTACTTTTAATATTTTGCAACTGTCTAATCTTTATGTGTGCACAAACAGGAGTGAAGTCTTAGGTGTGTCTTCTTTTAAGCACACAATTTCTATCTGGGAACTTTTAGATAATTCATTTAGCCTTAATTTCTTTTTTAAAGGTCTTCTCTCTAAATGGAATCAAAATACTAGTTAGTAAAGCTTCAACATTCAAATTTTGTGGTAACACAACTCAGTGAATAACAGTACCCTGCTAAATTTACAGATATTTTTGAGTTCCTTTCTGCTTTTTATTTATGTTCTTAAGTAACTCTTCTTAAATTCTCTAGGTACACACCATCAACAAATAAAATTTTATTACTATGTTTATATATATGCATATGTATATATACGTATATATATAATTTTATTATCTTTGTTATTGATGCAAGTAGAAATTCCAGCAAAATGTTAAATAATAATGATTTATGTAATATCTCTGATTTCTGGTCTCATTGTCTTCTTCCTACTTAGAATAGAAATACTTAGAGTGTTTGAATAATAATATAATTTTGATAAATAATCTAATGAAACAATTTAGAATTTTTTTACTTTGATCAGTAAAAATACAAACATTTATCATTTATTAGCATCTGTCACGATGAAAGGATGCTTTATATTTTAGTTTTGGGCATTTTTGGATCTGCTGTTATTATTGCAAATGTCATTAGATTTATTACTACCAGACTCTCTTGGAATCTAGAACTAAACAGTTTGTTTGCATTCAATTTTTATTTCTTTTACTGCTGTATATTTGTTAATAATAAATTTCTGATATTCACAAATGTATCTAATGTAAAAAATCACTGATTTTATTTTTCAAATAACTTACAGATTTATTAGTAGTCTACTATGAGATCTGATACTATATAAATAACATCAGAACTATTTTCTAATTGAAGGTATGAAAGAATTTTTCCAGTATTACTTTTTGTTATAGTGTTGGCTGATATAACTGGGAAATCTGTTCTTTTCTGAAGGAGGAGTGGATCTGGGGGAGAGGGGAGGAGGATGAGGAAATTTAAGGGAGAGAAGAGGAGGGTGAAGAACTTGGAGGAGTGGAGGGAAGGGAAATTGTGATTGGGATGTATTATATGAGAAAAGAATATATAAATAAATAATTATATAATTAAAATAAGTGAATGGATAAATAAATATGTAATAAATAGATTCAGCATTTTAATCAATTATCCTTGTGACTAGTGTTTTCCTTAGATTTATCCCTTGTTAAATTATCTCAAGAAATCATCATCTGACTAGAAAACAGTTTTCACCTATCTTTTCATAGTCATTACTGAAATAATGTTCACTGAATCCTCTTAAAACTTATTTGTATAGTTTTTCATTTTGAATGTATATTTGGTTTCTTTAGCCTTCCTAATTTATTCATGATCAAAACTTATGTTTCATCTTTCTTTTTATTTATTAAAATATTAAAGAACTTGAACTAGAGAGATAGCTAAACATTTAAGACCACTTTTTACTCTTGCGGAGACCTATGTTCAGTATCTGACACCACATGGAAGCTCACATTCACACAAAACTCCAGTTCCAGGGCATCTGAAACCCTGTTCTGACATCCTAAGGCATCAAGTACGCATGCAGTGCACAAAAATGCATGCAAGTAAAACATTCATACACACAAAATAAAATAAATAATTTAGTTCTTTAAATCAACTTATTCAAACTTACTGTTGAGACTTTGCCTTCATTTATCAACATATTTTGACACTCTTTTTGTGATTATAATCATAACAATCTCCATTCTCTTTTCTTCCTCCAAACCTTCCAAATAAAAATGGCCTGTTTTTTATGAATTGCTACTACATGCATTTATATTTATTTATATATCTATACACATATAAATTTATACACACACACACACACACACACACACACACACACACACACACACATATATATATATATATATATATATATATATATACATATATGCATTCCTGCACATAACCTACTCAGTACATATAATGCCCCTTGTAGGTATGTTTTCAGAGCTGATCATTTGAAAATGGAACGCTAATTGGTCTGCTCTTCTCTGGGAGGGCCACCACCTCTTCTGCTCCCAGCTTTATTCATTTGCCCAAAGTTCTTTTTGTGGGTTGAGACCTCATGAGCTTTAGCTTATACTTACTGTTTACATTTTTCCATTTTATTCCTTATTGTTTAAATTCTCAAAGAATATATTTTGATCATATTATTTCTCCTCCTCAATGTCCTCTCAGATGTTCCTTTCCGTCTTACCCATTCAACTCCATATTCCTATGTTTTTCCCTAGAAACAAAACAAAAGTTCCCAAAAAAGAGAAAAGAAAATGAAAAACACAAAGAATTATGGAGTGTGTCCACCCCCCCCTTTTTTTTTTGTTTGGCCAGTTACTCCTGAGCATGAGAATTTACATTATTTATTCTCTGTCTCCTCTTTGGAGAAAACTGACTTTTTGTCTCCCAGCCGCTGCCACTTGAAGTAGCTTCTGGGTTAGGGGTGAGAATTGGAACCCACTTCCCCTTCCCCATGCTGGGATTTTCCCTCCCTTGAATTTATGAAAGTCTTGCACTTGCTGCCACAGTCTCTGTGAGTTTGTATATGCAGCAGTCTTGTGTCAGGAAGACACTGTTCCTTGAAGTAATCCGTATAGATGGCTGCACCTTGAGAGGAGGGTTTTGATAAAGACATCCAATTTAGGGCTGAGAGTTCCAAGGTATCTTATTGTCTACATGTTGTCCAGTTGTTGGGCTCTGCATTAATTGCCATATATTGCAAGAAGAAACTTCTCTGATGAGGACTGCGCAATGCACTGATCTATGGACATAGTGTTATGTCATTAGTAGTTATTTTCCTACTACATTGCTTTAGCATAATAATACTATTAGTTTTTTCCTAGTTTCATAACCTATCTAGTCTTAGTTTCTTGGACACTTTAGCATTGTCATTTATTGTTTCCATCTCATGGAGTGGGCCTTAACTACAATAAAAAAGTGCTTGGTGGTTACCCTAATATCTCTGTTGCTATT